>NW_027551571.1:12782257-13207763 GCF_008692635.1 Crocuta crocuta
CAGGGGCGGGGGAGGGGGGGGGGGGAGTCAGAGTCCCACAGACAGCCTCAGCAGGCTGAGACCACCGAGACAGGAAGGAGACACAGGCCCAGGCTGCAGACCCATGTCCCCATGCTGTCTCATGGACTCTCTGAGTGTGCAGGCTGGAAATATAACCTCCAAAAATAGCTGGTTCACTGAACCACAAGGAAACAGTGGGCAAGCAAGAAAGGTGTCCAGGTCAGTGGCAGAGGTCAGAAGAAAGCCCAGAGGTGCTGGATGCAGAACCCAGCATGGGGCTCTGTCTCCTACCTTTGAAGCCGCTGTCACCCAGAGGAAGTGAGAACACAGAGCAGAGTGCCTTCACAGCCGGACAGACTCTAGAGAGGAGAGTTTCTCAGTTTCTGTTGCTAATCAATGATCTTGCTCGCTGTCACTGGGAGAACATTTCATTCAGGTTTACTCGAGCTGCTGTGGCTCAAAGGCCATGTGGAATGTCTTAAATGTTCTTTAAGTAGAAGGCTGCTAGACAGAGCCAAAATTGGAGGAGAGCTGCCCCAGCTTTCTCCGTGAGGCCGTCTTGAACAGCAGGTGAGGCAACAAGGAATCTCTCAAAGGACAGAGCTGAGAACAGTCCAAAGGCCTGTCTGGCAAACTTCTATGTTCTGCTGCTCATGAGTGACTGTGCCTCAGTTTCCCTACATCTCTGAACTGAGTACAGCATCGAGTTAGCTGTATTGTACATCCTGAAACACCCTTCTAACCCCGAATGGAGCCTCTGAAAGGTAATAAATGATTTTTTTTGGCTTCAACCTCCAAACGGTCGATTTTCTCATTAAAACGAGAGAATGGATAATTTTAAAGAGATTATTTCCCCCAAAAGATGGTAATCTGCAATTTAATATTACAATATCATTTCTTGAAGTCAGTGGTTAGAACAGCTGCTCAGAGAAATTATTAATTTCCTGCAGTGAGCTGTGATCGGGAACTCACTGGCCAGAATGTCATTATTTTTTAAGATGTGCATTATGCAAAGAAATATTGCCTAGAAACTCGAAAGCATTGTAAGTGATAGTGTTTAACTGTGGGTCATGTTGGAGGGGAGTGATTTAGTGGAGTTAGATTTTACTGTGCTGCAGAGAAACACGTGGAAATTGATCAGAGGTCAGGCTGGGACACACAGAGCAGAATACACGTAGCATTTTAGGTCAGGTATTAGCTTAGTCACCTCCTCAGCTGACTGTATCAAATCTTGAAAGTAGTAGAGGCTAGCACTGGGGTCACACTGGGTGCCTGCACCCTACTTATCTCCTCCAAGGGAGGCCCCCCTGTTTTCTCTTTCAATGAGGCAGGCCATCTCAGCCCCAGCACTTGATATTTTGAACCAGAGAATTCTTTGTTGTGGAGACCGTCCTATGTAGTGTCAAGTATTTAGTGGCATCACTGATCTCTACCCACCAGATGCCAGTAGCACACTTCAGTTGTGACAACTAAAAATGTTTCCAGCCCTTTCTCGCTAAATATTCTCTGGAGGCTGGGGCCTGGGGCAAATTCGTCCCTGGCTGAGAGCCCCTGCAGGAAGGGAGACCTGTGTCTGTTTAACGGATGCTCCTTCCAGAGGCAAGGCATGTGCCCAACGTCCCGCCAGCTATGTGCTAGCTCCCACGTCGCAAAGTTAATCTAGAGTTAAGTGTATTTCATTGTTTATTCAGTTCAGTTACAAGCTGACTTCCAAATAAAAAACTGCCTTCCTTTTTGCAATTTACAATGAGTAATGGACAATTTTTAAACTTCCTCATAACTTATGGGAACAACAAAAGCACAAAATTTCATTCTTACAGGGTGACTCTTTGGCTTTAATAGGCTAATGTTTAACAATCTGCTTAGACGTGTGCTGTTAAGCAGTGAAATGAATGCCAGGACAAAGTTACCTCTGATATGACTATAAAACGACCATTGGAGGCATTTTCCTGGATATCCTCACCCTGATAGTAAATTTTTCCTTCTCTTCCAGCTCCACGTAGGCCCCACAAAGCCTAAAACATTATGTTCAGAAGAACACCATTGTCTCAATGGAGATGCCGGGTCAGTCCTCGTCACGGCCTCAGTCATTAGTCTAGCTTGCGTCCCATTCACCTCCAAACGAGTCAGCTCAATATGAGCTTCAAATTTAGACAGACCTGGTTTCTACTGACAATTGTAGGTCAGTTTCCTTCTGTCTAAAGTGAGCTGGCAATGGCACCTTCCTGGAGTTGTGAGGAATTAATGAAATAATGAAGAAGAAGGCATTAATCGTGTGCCTGGTACACGCACGCACGCACACACAGGCACGCACACGTTTGTTTCACTCAAAGAGTGGTCAAACCAGTGTGGTACGGACCACATCTGGTGGGCATTTCCTTCAGTGTGATGATGTCCGGCTGGGATCCCCATGGCCATCTTCTCAATTCCTCACTTTACCTAGATCTGCATCTGAGCTCGTTCACTCCAAGACTCCGTTTGGAAGAACGACATCAGCCAGCTGGGTTCCCCCGGGGGCCACCCGGGACAGTGGGAGGGAGTCCACTGGTCAAGCAGTGTTTCTCTAGAGCGCCCACTGTTTAGCCAGCTTGAGTGGAGATTCCAACGTTTAATGTCTGTGTGATGGCTGGTGGTGCTTAGTAGGCTAAGACCCTAAGGCCTTCCCCATCTGAAGAGGCCTTCCCCATGTGAGGATGGATAAAATGTCACTCACTTTTAGCCTCCGTGACCACCCAGCCTCCCGTCCATCTAGATGCTAAAAGAACACCAGAAAGGCTTCTTAACTTGGGGCACAGTGAAGATGACAAAAGCATTGTGAAGAACCAAGCCCTCATCATCATAAAAGACACTGGACATAACTCACAAGCTGGAACAACACATGCATCACGCTCGCACTGAAGCGTCAGGGGTTCTAATATGAGCTTGGAGATCCAGCTTATTGCGATTCTAATGGGAGCCATAGAAAGGTGGAGAAACTAGGACATGTCTGCTTGGATCCCTCTTACTCGTCCTGGGTGCTCTGCTCTCTGTGATGTTACTTTATAACTTCCTTGTTACTTATTGCAACCCATCTTAATTTTTCACTCATTCCCCCCACTCCCAAGAACTGTCTTTATTGACTGATTTCCATAGAGAGTTCATCCCTTCAAACAGCTCAACCCAAGGCCACTGCCCCCTTTTTGGGGGATTAACCTCAGCATAGCCTTCTTTTAATACTTAGCTCTGTAACTTGCTTTCAAATCTAACCACTTCAGTCTGGGTTCCATTTCTATCTTTAACCCTTCCCCCATCCCTTCTATTCCTCACATTTTCTGTCCCTTTTAAATTTGATAAATAATTGGGGAACCTGGGTAGCTCAGTTGGTCAAGCATCTGACTTCTGCTCAGGTCATGATCTTATTGATCTTGTGTTCGTGTCCTGTGTCGGGCTCTGTCCTGACAGCTCAGAGCCTGGAGCCTGCTTCGGATTCTGTGTCTCCCTCTCCTGTCCCTTCCCTGCTCACACTCTGCCTCCCTCTCTTAAAAATAAATAAACCTTAAAATTTTTTTCTTTATAAAGTGTTTTTAATGTTTTATTTATTTCTGAGAGAGAGAGAGACACACAGAGAGAGACAGAGAGAGAGAGACCGTGAGCAGGGGAGGGTCAGAGAGAGAGGGAGACACAGAATTGGAAACAGGCTCCAGGCTCTGAGCTAGCTGTCAGCACAGAGCCCGATGCGGGGCTCGAACCCACGAACTGTGAGATCATGACCTGAGCCAAAGTCGGAAACATAACCGACTGAGCCACCAAGGTGCCCCCCTAAAAATTTTTCTTAAATTGGTAACAGTTTTAAGGGACAAAGAATAATAGAAAATCACTCATGTACACAGGCCTCTGAATTAATCAGTGTTAATATATCATATTTGCTTTGGAGTTTTTAATTTTTTTAAATTTTTGTGTTTTTAAATGTTTTAGTAAAAGAAAAAATATTAGTAAGTAATATGAAAATGTACTTCTAACAAACCCTAAAATTAATAACTCATTCTCCTTAATAAGGCAAGAGCCTTAGAAAGCTTTAATTTCTCTCTCCATTTATTTATCTCGTCCTCTGTTTTTACTTTTCTTGTTACTACATCACATTCTGATGTTAACTTCCCCAAATATTACTGACTATTTGTGGTTGGTAAAATTATGACATATTGCCATATTTTTACCATAATCTTTTCTCTTATTACGTCTTCTGTCCCATTCTTTCCTTCTGGGTTTATTTTTCTTTTTGTTTTAAGCACATGATTTAGTATTTCTTTCAGAGACAATCTGTGAGCAGCAAATGTGTTCCTATTTCAAACTATTTTAAACTATTTAATTCTTTCCCGCTTTCATGTGGGTGAGGTCAGCACATGCACTTGACCCCCAGCACACCCATTTTCCGCAACTGCTCTTGTGTGAGCCTCCAAGTTGAAATACTACTCACTGAAGACCAGTGATGATTAACTATCCCCCAGGCTATGTCTCTCAGGATTGTCTTAAGGATTTATGACTTGGTTGGAATTAGATCTCCTTTGATCCCGGTAACATTTTACGAAACATGTTTAAAAAGGAGTAAAACCACATTCGTTAAAGAAAGACTCCTACTAAGTGCTGAGGTGTCTCAGCATGATTCCCTGATCGCTCCTGCATTCCTGTCCCCGTAGGGCCAGAACAGGACATTCTGCTTCGCTGGCAGTCTCCGCCGCCCTCTCTACACTCCTGTTATTGCTTGCTTGTAGACAACTCCCTGTCCCAAGGGAGGCTGATCATTTGACTTGGTTTGTCTTTTTCCTCTGCTGTCCTTGGAAAGCCTCTCCCTTCTGCTAGCAGTTTCAGGGATCAATTGTTCTTTGGCAGAGAAAGAGGCTCGATGACAATGAAGAGTTTCCATTTCTTCTTCCTGCAGCTGCTGACCGGAGCGACCAAGCCAGACTGTGCACCTCATCACAGGAGAGGAAGCAGCATGAGCCCTGGAGGTTAAATGAATTAACTCCCCCAATCACCTGAGCAAAAGAGAGCAAAACTCCTTCTTCCTTTGGGGCCATCTGATGAAAGCGGATGAACTGTCTTCTCACGCATACAGATATCAGGCTGCACAATTCTCCATGTCTATACAGGTATGGAGAAGTAAATCCATTTGCTGATAAACGAATCAGTCTGTAAATTTCTGTGGAAGAGCCGGTGACATATAGAAGAAAGCATAACCTCTGGTTAAAAAAAAACAAAAAAGAAAAGAAAAGAAAGGCAGTAAAACTTGAAGATAATATTAGCTCTTTATCAATTTATTGCCATGTTTTCCTATTTATCAATGTATTTCACAGTTGTTTCAAAGTTTTTAAGCAGAAATTGAAGAGTTTTGTAACATCTCTTCCTTTCCAGGTATTCTGTTCACTGGTCTTTCCTTCAAAGAGTAACTTCAACACCAGATGAGGTGAATTAAAACTAAATTTGCTGTACATGTGCTCTGACAAAGAGTTCAATTGAAATGTATCTTCTACGGAAGGAGAGATGGTCACATCATCTCTCCTGGCCCCCAAGGGCTTCATCTGCCTCCTCTCCTTACTGTGTCGTAATGGATGAAGGGTATGGGAGAGTATGTGACCCAGTATACCTTCAGCTAAGTGGTGCGGCACAAGCAATTAGATGGGCCTGCTGCAGCTCTTGGGAGGGTTTCTTCTTCCCTTGGGGCAAAGGTGCTTAAGACTAAACCTAAAACTGAAAAGGAGAGGAAATCCTAACATAAATATCACTTCTCAATTACAGTTCATTTTCCTTTCCCTACTTCTCTCTCATAAACACATGCGTAGTCACTTAAAGCAGTCTTACATTCCAGAAGTGAAGACAGTCTTAAGAAAGGAAAGTTTGAAAATTCAACATTCAGTTACCTTTGCCCTGATTGCTATGTAAGTCCTGGTGAGTCATTGTTCTTTTTAAAAATGGGGGTGAGCATCTCAGTGATTAATGAAGCTTTCCTAGACTGGCAGGGGGGGCCTTACCCAGATGCTAATAAAAATTTCCACCTACGTCTTGGTTTTAGAATAAATAGTAGAGAAACAGACAAAAAATGCAATTGCATGCAGATTTTTTAAAGCTCACGGCTCTTGGCCACATTAAGCATTTGTGTAATCATGGTGATTACCACTTTTGACTGTTTTTTAGCCACTAAATCAAATTTTTCCTTTTGACCTCTTCAACATTTGCAAGGGGGTTGCAAAGTAGAAATCTTACTTTTCAGAGTGTTGCACTTTATTATTTTCAAAGAGCGCTTTGTACAGTCTCTTATGCTAAATTACAAACTACGGCCACCTCGGGAAACACGGGGGATCTGCCCTGGATGTCCTCTCTCACGGGTCCCATGGCCGAGGTGGCTCGGATGGCAGAAGTTTTCTTATCTTATTGCAAGGAAAACATCGCACTGCATGACCCTCGTAGAGAAAGAAAACAGTTGCCTTCACAGCTTTGGGACAATAAAGAGAATCCTAGAATCTGTGCTTCCTTCCCAGCTGATGATCAGATGTATGAAAAGTAGGCCAAAGCTGGTCCTTTCTATGATCTCACTTTCTCCTTTAGTCTCTTACTCCTGCCTACATCATTCACTCTAAACTTCAGACACAGTTTCCCATTTCTTATTTCCCTGGGGAAACCAGTGCTTACACAGAAATCAGTTAATTTTCTTTTACTTTTAATAGAAATTTGCTTCTCGTGGTGGATCCACTCGCTGTATGTCAACATTTATTCTCCCATTTTCCTGAGCACAGAGCGAGGCTACATTTCCCAGATTCCCGTGTTAGCTGTGACCTGGCGATTGAGCTCTAGCCAATTAAATCATGAGTGCCCCTTCTGGGCTCGGCCCATGACATTTCTCATTTTTGATCTTTCATGCGTTTTTACCTTTAAGACTGACTGCAGTCAGGACCTTCTCTCCCTTCAACTTTAAAAGTACAGTGTTCACAGTTGGAGAGCTGCTGTCATTCTGAAGTTTCTAGAAAGGCCACATGGAGCAGAGCTCCCTTACCATTCTCAGACCTGGAGCCATTCTGGGATGTTAAGTGATTAGAAATAAACTGCTGTTGGGGCGCCTGGGTGGCTCAGTAGGTTAAGCATCTGACTTTGGCTCAGGTTGTGATCTGACTGTTTATGAATTTGAGTCTAGCATCAGACGCTCTGCTATCCGCACAGCCTGCTTTGGATCTTCTATCTCTGTCTCTCTGTCTCTCTCTCTGTCTCTCTCTCTGTCTCTCTCTCTATGTCCCTGCTCTGCTCATGCTCTCTTCCTCAAAAATAAAATAAACATTAAAATAAAAAGAAATAAACTGCTCTTATGTTGAATGATACATACATGGGCTTTTTTGTTACTTCGGCCGAGTCTACACAAGAAATGTATGCTTTAATGCTCCCTTCGGATGAATTTGGATTTTGTATTGCATTGCCTGAAAGCTTTCAAGATACAATAAAGGTAGCTATCCAGTGGTGGGACTCTGACGATTGATAAAAAGGAAGCTCTGGGTTTGAAGGTTTGTGTTCATCAAAGCACAACCACAAATAAAATATCAGTTGTGTAGCGATAGCACCTCTGTTATTCAGTTCATGGCAGCCTTCAACCACCATCATAGGTGAACCAGCTGGACATCAAGGAAATAGGATATTTTTCCAACTGTGTGTGATGGCTTTCAATGTGGCTTGATGGAGGAAGGAAATGCTAGCATTTGGTATGCCTTGCCTGCCAACGGGCCTTGTTTGAAAACATTATTTTCTGATCCCCTTCCAAGGGGCAGGATTCATGGTTCTAGTATCTGGGAACCTGACCTTGGTGCCAGTGTGAAACCCTGATGCCCAGAGAGATAAGCGAGCATCTGGGTTATTACCAGAAGCAATATCCTTCAGGGTTTCCCGTCCTGTCACATTGCAGATACGCTGCCCAGAACTGGATCGTTGCCTCCCGGTGGGGTCAATGAAATGGAGTGCCAACCCTCATTGCCAAAGAAGCAGAGAACTGAGGGTTGATGGTTAGTGAGGATCAGGAGAGCGAGGTGGGATGTGAGCCAAGAAAGATGAGGCTCTCGATGATACCCAGGTCCTGGGCAATCGCTGCAGAAAAAGAGTGTGTTTTATGTTTTTTTTCTGAAAGAGACAATGATTTTACAGTAATAACCATTTACCTGATAAACTTTATTGTACTGAAGAACATTATTTTGTTGCTGTTAGCCCAAGATCAAAGTTGGGCACGTGATCTCTCTGTTTCTCCCTCCCTCTTTCTTTGTTCTGTCTCTCCTTACTGACTTCTTATCTCTCTCCTTTTCTGCCCCTTTTCTTCTTTCTTTCTTTCTCTTTTATTTATTGGGCACGTTCTACATAATAAATACTGCATGCACAGCACTGTGATTAAAAGAATAAATAAGACTCACTCCTTATCTCCAAAGAGTTCACAGTTTCATGGGGAAGAGTGGGGGAGAAAATAGATAATAGCACAGTGTGAAAACTAGCAAGGACAGAGTGCTAAGGAAGCAAAGAGAACAGACATTTAAATCTGACTTTGGGCTGCTCCTTCTAGATTCTTGACACACGTCTTTCCATTTCAGAAATCAGGCGCCTTCTGGCTCTGGGGGTTCTGTAACTCTGACATGGACCAGGAACAGAAGAATTTGAAATAAATCAGACCCTTATGGAAACCTCTGCTCTAAGAAAACATTAAAACAATCCAGCCCCCCAAGTGTTTGCCCTGGAAGCCCATCTCAGCCCCCTGGAAGAGAACTACTCTCCCACTCAGAGCGATGTTCTATTTGAGTTTGGTAACACAGAACCAAGGTCAGTCTGGTGTTTCTCACTTTATAAATTCTCATCTGTCAAGAGATGCTAAAGGCACCACTCACAATCAAATGTACCCCAAGGCCATCAACATTTTAAAACCAGCCATTGTTTACCAAGTTCTGTCAACCAGAATCGGGTATTTCTTGCATTTGTTTGTTTGAGGAAAAAGTTATTTTGCTCTCTCTAACCACCCGCCCTGCACAAAAGGAGAAAGTGTTTAAACAAACAAATTTCACAAAATAGTTCTCTTCCTTCAGTTGAGGGAGGGCAAGCTGTCACTACAATGATATATAAAAATGACTTGGTCAATAAAATGAAGAAACTATAAACACAAGTAGCTGCTTTAACCTAACGCATATGCTTTAATACCCTCTTGCAAATAGTCTGTGAGGACGTTAAACTTTTTTTAAAAATGTTTATTTATTTTTGAGAGGGAGAGAAACAGAGCATGAGTGGGGCAAGGGCAGAGAGAGTGGGGCAAGGGCAGAAGCAAGCTCCAGACTCTGAGCTGTCAGCACAGAGCCCAGCACAGGGCTGGAACTCACAAACCACGAGATCGTGGCCTGAGCCAAAGTCAGATGCTTAACCAACCGACTGAGCCACCCAGGCACCCCAGACTTTAACCTGTTTTAGCGATGCTTTGTAAATTATAAAACAATTTTTAAGGGATGTCTCATCTAATTCTATCACAACTCACTGGGGTGGGAAAATTATTCGCATTTTACAAATGGTAACTACGGTGTTCAGAAGAGTTTAAAAACTGTCGGAGGTTATATAGCCAGAAGATAAAAAGGACAAGATTGCAATTAGGTTAGCCTGACTCCAAACTCCATACCATTTTCTACTGATCCAGCCTGTTCTAGCTACAATCTCCATTTGCTCTAGATTTAAACAGTGCAGGCCATCTAGGGGAGTGTGGAACTGCAAACAGATGGACAGACGCAGATGAGGGAGATGGAGAGCTCAGACTAACTCCATGTCCTTGCACATGTGTTCTTTGGGACTGAGTTGTCCAAAACGAAGCCACTCTTGGATTAGAAGAGTCTACACAGAAAACCAATGCAAGGGTCACCACAAAGAAGAACAAAACAGCCATAAAGAAACACAGAAAGGAAAATCCGACCCCCCTCACCCACCAAAAACCAGCTTTGATTTCAAAGAATGTGCTATAGCTAGCACAAGGTGCCAGTTTCCAGAATTGACACAATCCTCACCCTTCTCGCACATCTGCCTGCTCCAGAGAATGCCGTGAAGGGATTGGGTTTTGTGACCATTTGGAATATAGAACTCACCCTTCATGGAAGCCTCCAAATGTCCATGTTCCAGCTCTCTGTGTTCAGTATAGCAACTTAAAATTAAAAGAAAAACATTGAAACCCCAACAGATTATTTTAATTTGGGGTTTCTCGACCTCAGGACTATTGACATATGGGGATGGGTCATTCTTTATTGTGGGGGCTGTCCTGTGCAAAGAAGGATAATTAGATCCCTGGCTTCTCCCCACTAAATTCCAGTAGCACCCCCCAGTTGTGACGACTAAAAATGTCTCCAGACATTATCAAAGTCCCCTTGGGTAAAGAATCACTCCCTGTTGAAAACCACGGAGAGGACACTTCTTTGCTTTTTTGTTTCTCTCAATGATCTGGAAGACATTAAAAAGATCACATGTTTTAGCCATTGTGCAGGAGACAGATTTTGGATTCTTTATAGCTTTCATGTGATTCTTCCCTTCTGTTAGGATAACCAATCAATAGTTAAATTCTTAATTGTTAGAGAATGTCAAAATTGTTTTTATTTGCAGGGCTTGAAAAAACATGCTGTGACCAAAGACTGTTGGAGTGGCCATATACGAGTGTGAGGTTTGAGACCAACCACCATTTTTAAATTGTGTGACTTGAAGTTACTCTCTCTGGATGTGCGTCGCCTTATCTAATCCTCTGAAGAGTTGTTGCCAGAATTAAATCAAGCAATATGTACGTCTGCTACATCTAGTGTTGCCAGGTTTAGCAAACAAAAATACAGGACATTCAGTTAAATTATAATTTAAGATCATTTTAAATAAACTTAAGATGAATTCTAAGTTTTTTCATTTAGAATGTAAAACAGATTTTTTAGTGTATGTCTCATGCAGTATTTAGTAACCTCAGGCAGATAGTGGAAGTGTTCAGTGGTAGCTATTATGACTAAGAGTTTAGCGCTAGAGAGAGTCAGGTGAGCAAACCATGTGCAGCTCCCGTCTTTAAAACAAATGGACGTTTGACCCAAGCAAGACAAAGAGACATTTGGGATCTCCCCAAAGAACCAGTGACAAACACTTCAAATCTTTCACAGCTTCTTATTCTTTGTTTATCTTTCCTTCATTAGTCACAAGTTCTGCTAGTCACGTGACACAGAGTCTACTTTACTGTGTTCCTTGGTTATCGCTCACACCTCTGAGGTTATACAGATAAATAATCAGGAAACAACCTTCCAAATACTTTGAGATATGAATAAAGTCAAAGTTCGTGTAGGGAATGAGAAAGAGCTGCCTTCACATCCCCTCTGTCACCTTCTCTCGGGATGAGCTTACAAGACTGTCATAACCTCTGTTTCCCTCACTGCAGAATAGTAGTACTTGCCCCCCAGGGCAGCTGTGGAGGTAATGGGTCGTGCATTTATTTTATTTTTTTAATTAAAAAAGTCTTATTTATTTATTTTTGAGAGAGAGAGAGAGAGAGAGACCAGGAGCAGGAGAAGGGCAGAGAGAGAGGGAAACAGAATCGAAAGCAGGATCCAGGCTCTGAGCTGTCAGTACAGAGCCCAATGGGGGATGCAAACCTGTGAACCGCAAGAACATGACCTGAGTCAAAGTCAGCTGCTTAACCAGCTGAAGCACCCAGGAGCCCTTGCATTTATTTTTTTAAGTCTATTTATTTATGTTGAAAGAGAGAGAGAAAGTGGGAAAGACAGAGAGAGGGGGAGAGGGAGAATCCCAAGCAGGCTCTTCTCTGTCAGTGCAGAGCCTAACTTGGGTCTTGAACCCACAAACCTTGAGATCATGACCTGAGCCAAAACCAAGAGTCGGACGCTTAACTGACTGAGCCACCCAGGTGCCCCAAAGTGGGTCATGCATTTACAAAGACCTTTGTAAATAATGCTTGCAAGTTAGATTCCGTTCTTTTCATTCCTTTCTCTACCCTGGGATTAAATAATTTGGATATGTTTTAACTCCTTTGAAAAGAAATGAGGAGCTACAACTAAGGGATGGAATAAATGGAAAATTGTAACTTGTTAGTTAAAAAATAACTAGGGAGACAAGGGACAGCTTGTTAATCAATTTTCAGATAAAAAGACAGCTTTGGAGTTGGTCAGATCTGGTTAAATTGTTATCACATCCTCTTACTAACTGGTTAGCCCTGGGCAAAGCACTAAGATTTTCTAAGCTGATTTCAATCTTTGGTAATATACATAAAATATTTACCTCTCAGGATCACTGTGAGAATCAAATAGATAATATATATGATGCATTTTGTAAAGTTCATTTCACAAAATCATGCAAAGATTTTATTTTGGTAAACCATAAATCAATATACAATTTTTGGCCAGAAAGATTATGATTTGGTGAAAATTAAAAAAAATACATCGTATTTCTGAATTTAGGACATCATGTCCACTGGTTAAGTTATGGTCTGACTGTGAACTGTAATAGAGACATAGCTGCCTGTGACATATTCTTTCTCTTTTCGGTTTTCCTAACAGACACCTGCCTTTGTTCAGTGAGGCAGTACACGCAGTTAAAAGGTTACATTTCTCAGCCTACTTTGCAGCTGTAAGTGGACAATAAGATATAAATCAAGGAAAGTCAAGGCATTGAAGGGGTCGGCATATCTTCCCGGAAGACTCCGGGCCCATTCAGAGGAAAGGTGTGGGACTATGTGCATTTTCCTTTCTTTCCTGCAGCCCAGAATGTGGATGGGAGTGTTAGAACGGCAGATGACATCATACAACCATGATATAAACTTGAGGATGAACATTGTATGCTAAGGAAAGTGGAAAATAAAAATTAGACTAAGTCTCTGATGACCTCAGAGCTATCATAACTTACCTCCAACTATTTTCTTTTTTTGTGTGTGATGGATAACCAAACAAAAAATGTATGCCTTGCTAAAGCTTCTAGAATGCATTGTTATTGTTGTTATATGCAACCAAATGTATTCTTAGTGTGCCATTATTATATGGTGAACCATTATTATATGCACTTTTTTAAATTTCAAGGAAGGTTTACCCAAAGGAATTGGAAGATTTAGATCTACACGAAAGCCTGCACAGTTTATTCATAATTGCTAAACCCTGGATCAACCAAGATGTTCTCCAGCAGTTGAATGGATAAATAAACTGTGGTCTATCCAGAAAATGGAATACCATTCAGCACTCAAAAGAAATGGCTTTTACAAAGCCATAAAAAGACATGGGGGCCCAGTAAATGCACATTGCTAAGTGAAAGATGCTGATCTGAAAAGGCTACATTACTGTACTATTCCAACTATATGGCACTGTGGATAAAGCAAAACTGTAAAGCCAGTAAAAAGATCAGTGGTTGGCCAGGGTTTGTGGGGAGAGGGGAGGGATAAATAAGCAGAGCCTAGAGGATTTTTAAGGCAGTGACATTAATATGTGTGGTATCATCATGATGGATACATGTCATTTATGATGTATATGTCCAAACCACAGAATGAAAACCAATAGTGAACACTAGTGTAAACCATGGACTTTGGGTGATTGTGATGTATCAATGTAGGTTCACCAATTACAACAAATATATTGCCACTCTGGTGGCAGATGTTGATAATAAGCGAGGCTATGCCTGTGCAGGGCAGGGGATATACGGGAAATCTCTGTACCTTCCCTTCAGTTGGGCTGTGAATCTAAAACTGTCCTAAGAAATAAAATCTTCTTTGAAAAATATCTCAAGCAAGGATGCTAGAAAGAAATACTTTCCTTCTTCAATGCAGATGCTACAAATCTAAGCTTATACCTGACCCCATGTGAGTCATTCGTATTTGTTTCTCTTCATTCGTATATGTTCCTCATCTCTGAGCAACTGTTCTACTACACAGAAGTGCCAGGGACATAACTGAATCTGTTGCTTGTATTCTAACTAATATTCGGGGCAGATGGAAAGTCCTTCCGCCTGGCTATGCGTGACATGCCACTTGTAATACATAATAATGAGTGTGCAGCAATGTTTCATGTTAACACGGCGGCATTGTGGACCCTGTGGGGAATTGTGGTTCCTGTGCTTTCTGGAACAACTGTGTAGGTGCTTAAAGAATTCTCCTTCCTCACCTCTGGGTGGTTTACCAGAGTTGATCATCATGAATATGTATCTAACACTTGTGTTGTACTGTATGTGGGTAGAATATTATCTCACATATTAATTTTTTTATTTGTTCCAATGACAGTTTCTTTTTTTCACTTTCTCCAAATTTTTGTTTAAATTCCAGTTAGTTAAAATACAGTGTAATATTAGTTTCAAGTGTAGAATTTAGTGATTCATCACATACCACACCCAGTGCTAATTAAAGTGCCCTCCTTAATCCCCATCACCCATTTAACCCATTCCCCACCCACCACCCCTCCAATACCCCTCAATTTGTCCTCATGTATTCTGATTTTGAATTTTTCCTCATAGGTTTGTGGAAAATTATTATCACAGTTATATTTGTATTATGAATTATTGGTTTTTTAAATTTCTAGATTATTAACTTGTATTTATTAATTGAAAATATTCTTTTTAAAAAAATTTATTTCTGAGAGAAAGAGACAGAGTGAGTATGCAAGCAGGGGAGGGGCAGAGAGAGGGAAGAGGGAATCCCAAGCAGGCCCCAAGCTGTCAGCTCAGGGTCCATATTACTTAGAAGTTATCTAATGTCTTCTTTTTGTTTTCTTATCTATTCCAAGAATTAGCTATCCTATCATTAGATAAAACAGAGCATCATGGATTAACTATAGCATGAAACCCTTTAATCATATAATTGTAATAAAACAAAAACATCCACTGATTGAGACTCTCACTACATACCAGGAACTGTGCTAAGTGCTTTGCAGATGTGAACTCAATTAACTGTCCTCACCACATCTCTATTTATTGATCAGGATCAATCCTCTCTCTTTTACAAAATAAACTAGAAGTTAGAAATTTAAATAGCTTTCCCATGATTACAAAGCCAGTAAGTTGTATGGGACAGGACTTAGAATCAGAATTCAAACCCAGGCCCTATTCCAAAACTCATGCGTGGTCCTTCTGTTAAACTCTGGAACATCTCCACTTGTATTATGCTAATTTTGTGGTGTGCAATGAAACTAGCAAAAGCATTATTTGGCCTCGGGTTCCTCCCCACAAACCCTAATCATACTTCTTGTTGACATGAGAAGGTGCCTAATCACAGGTAGACAGTCTCAGCTGCAAGAACGTGTGACACTGTTTTCTCATGAGGACAGTTTCTCCTGACATTGTTTTCTATTGACCCAGGACAAAGGGATGTGTTAGGAGATGGAGCTGTGTTTACTCTCTGAACTTGAACAAGCCACTTTCTTTTTTCCTCCTCAGGAACAGTCAGAAATAAAAGACTAAGTGATATCTTTTATTTCTAAAATCCATTGAATTCACTCAGGACATGAGGTCAGTTTGAGATGAAACCATCTGGAGAGGAGAGGATAACCCCTGGGGCATTGAGTCCTTCATGGGATTTTCAGTCTGTAGGAACTGTTTCTTTCCTTTGCATATAATGCTTTGGAGAAGATTATAGGAGCAAAGAATTCTGAATCTGAAACAAAGATAATATTTTTCTCTTATATTTTTATAATGGTTAGCAATTCGGTACCACAGGTATATTACCCTCACAGCAACTACTATGAATAGTATAGCATTTGTGTCCTAACTCTACAGAGGAGAAATTAATACTCTCAGAGAATAAGTGACTTCTTGAAATTACAGAACCGACTGCTTGGGGTGTTGGATTTGGACCCAGTTATGTCCTTGAATCCAGTTCTCCTGCACAACACTAAATTCATTATTTCTGTAATCAGAGATCAAGAAATGTAAGTTCACTTATGCTATTGGAACAAAGCTTCATTATTATACTCCAGGTAAATATTTGTGAACGGTGTTTCTAGGTGACAAGTTCTGCCATGTAAAGCTTCCAGAATTATTAATTTCTGTAAGAATAAAGGAAAGGAAATTGTATCCCTGACTTCTGGAAATCATATCAACCTGAAGCACGCTCTCTCTTTCTCTGTCTGTCTTTCTCTCCATGTATGTAAGTATGCATACATGACATCATTTGTAGAAACATGTATCATTTGTCTCTTCACTTACCCAAGTGAGTTTTACCTTTATTCTCACAGAGCACCTGCTAATGGTCAGACACTGTGTGTAGTACTGGGGATACTAAGACAAATAAGACCTTCATTACCACCACCTCACACACAGGATTCCCAATCCAGTGGGGGATTCAAATGTGCTGAAATAAGTTTAACACAAGGACTGAGTATTCATTATACAGTAATATGGAGAAAATGGAGTATTAGAAGAAGAATTGATTCCTTTGCTTACTTTTGAAGATAGGAAAATTACGGACAGAAAATGATAACATGGGGAAGACTTAACCAACATAAGGTCAACTTGAGAAGTCCCTCAAATGTATATTCCTGTCTTGATATTGTGGTGCCTGAAAAGATGCCATCTATCGGAAATCCTTTCGGAAGAGATATCTGAAAACTTCCCAGAATGGAGTAAAGAAGTGGTTAATTTGGACCTTGAATGCATTACTATTTTAGTTGTGGGAGGAGAAAAGTCCCCGATACTAGGAGCTCTTTGATTAGAGGTCCATTACCGAATGCTTCTTCTGGAAAGCACACAAGGAGTATAAGCTGCTTTACAGCCTCATCAATGAAGACACATACCCAAGTTCACTGAACATATTGAGGCCGTGGCCTCTGTCCTCAAGGCTCTACCTCTGCCTTCAACATCCTTCTTTCAATTCTCACACATATCCCTACCTCCTTCACTCTGTTCAACCTTACTGTGAGACTTAACCCAAAGCCCAGCTTTTTCTTGAAGCCTTTCCTGGGGTAGTCTGAGAATCATCCCTCCATCTCCTAACTGTTGATATCACTCATTTGACAATTATCTTTTTAAATTATACCATAATCTATCTTGTTCTGAAATAACTGGCTACATCAAATGTATTTTTTTGTTCTTTGAAGTCAAGGGATGTGTCTTTTTTTAATTAATTAATTAATTAATTTTTTAAATGTTTTATTTATTTCTAGGAGAGAGAGAGAGACAGCGCGAGCAGGGGAGGGCCAGAGAGAGAGGGAGTCACAGACTGAAACAGGCTCCAGGCTCTGAGCTGGCAGTCAGCACAGAGCCCGACGCAGGGGTCGAACCCACGAACCCTGAGATCATGACCTAAGCGAAAGCCGGATGCTTAGCCGACTAAGCCACCCGGGTGCCCCGGGATGTGCCTTTTAGAACTGTGCATAAAGGGAAATTCTTATGCCTCTCTTTGTGTGACACACACTTAGCACATTTATTCATCTGAATGAAAGATAATGAAGTACATGCTGGACAAGGCACGTGGGTGGTTCAGTCAGCTACACGTTCGACTCTTGGTTTCAGCTCAGGTCATAATCTCACGCTTTGTAAGATCGAGCTTCAAGTCAGCCTCTGTGCTGACAGCATGGAGCCTACTTGGGATTCTCTCTCTTCCTCTCACTCTCTCTCTCTATGCCTTTTTCTGAAACTAAAGATTTTTTTTAAAAGAGCATACTTTAAGGCCTGAGCCACATTAGATCAAATATATTAAAATATACTCCTATCTCAATTACATGTTGTATATATACGCATCTTCATAATTGGAAAACCCCACATACACACATACATATGTATATGCATATATGTATCTAAATATTTGTATGTGTGTATATGTAAGATGGTTCCATATCACAAGTTCATATAGTGCTCTGTTTCATAGATATTTAATTGACCATATTTATTTCAATTTTGCAGGTTTCTTTTTTATTTTAAAACCAACACTTCTTTTGAGATATCACTTTAATGGGCTCTTGACCATGTTTTAGGCTGTAGTCACTGGGCCTAGAGTGCCTTACCGGACAAAGCAGGTGTGTGTCAGGTGCTGGATGGGGTAGGACTGATTCATGACCGTCACTGATAAGTGGTGCTGAGCTCGTGGTTTTGCTTTAGTGGCCCAGCAGCACTGGAGGGAAGAAATCTTTGGGGGAATGTTGGTTGTGTTGACACAGACATTAGGTTACATCCTTCACTGCTGTTTTCACTTGCCCTGAATTTTCTTAGCGTCCTCTTTTGCTCTGAGATTTTCCAGGATTTTTCACACCACTTAGGAGATTTGGAGATGGAAATTTTGAGTAAAATGTGTTCACTCATTTTCATGTTATGCAAGAGTGAAAACAAAAAAGCCTCAAACTCAATTTAGGATCGAGTGGGACGGGGCGGGGTGGTGCCCATGCACGAAAAACTCCAAACTGCTAAATTGCAAAAAGGAAACTTTCCTTGAGTTTAATTTCTGGTTTGGGAGATTCTCTGAAGGGATTTTGGAAAAAATGACAGAATGTTAAAGCAAATGAGAAACACCATCGACACGCATCCTCACCAACATGGACTTTAAGTGATATACTCACCTCCACATTTAAGCTGACGAGTGAAGGAAGGTGACTAGAACATGAAGTTACCACTGGTGGTTTCCTAGGGTGATATGATGATTCCAGGGATTTTATTTCCAAGCTTGCCACTTCCACTACCCCCCTCCTCTTCAACACCCTTACGGCTTATACAACTCTATTACTAGTTTATGTTTTTTCCTTTAACTTTTATTTATTTTTTAGAGAGAGGCAGAACACAAGTGGGAGAGAGTCAGAGAGAAAGAGACACAGAATCTGAAGCAGCTCCAGGCTCCGAGCTGTCAGCATAGAGCCCAATACAGGGCTCAAACTCACGGACCTTGAGATCATGACCTGAGCTGAAGTCAGGCGCTTCACTGACCGCGCCACCTAGGTGCCCCACGTCACTAGTTACATTTTGATTTTTGTTCAAAATAATATTTCAGACCTAGTTAAACCTTCAAGATGCAATTTTAAAATTCCCTACTTGAGAAGAAAGAACATGCTAATATTTACCCCATGGAGGACAGTTCAGAATGACCTTGTGATGGTTGCTAAGTGGCCACATGAATTAGGTGCGGAAGGAGTCATCTGGAAATGTCCCCCATGTTACCCCGTCTTCCTTCCTATCTGCTTATGGATGCATCGGAAATTAGCTGGTGCTTTCAGTTACCATCTTTTCATACACACATTCCATTTTGGTTAATATCTACTGCTTCTTCATATTGTGGCCATCTCAGAATTAAACAATGGGAAGAAAGAAAAGCTGGAAATGTGTTTATAGGGTCTCTGGTCCAGTCAGGTAGGGGGATCTGGTAAGTCTCCATGAAGAGGTGAATGATAATAAAACAGTTAGAAGCATTGTGAGGCAAGATTGATGAGAAGTCAGAGGAAGTATTGGTGTGGACAATGAGAACTTTCTTTTCAGAGAGCAGAGGGTCCTGTGGACCAGAACAGCCAGAGAATCTCCTGGAACTGAGGGGAGGGAGAGACCTGAGCTGGGTTTTGAAGGAGCAACAGCAACTTCACCATAAGCTCAATTCACTCCAGTTCTTTAAGCCCAGTTTCCTCAGCTGTGAAGAGACCATACATCCCTCAGAATGATAGATTGTTAAGTTAAATAGTGTGTATCAAGCAGCTAGTGCAATACCTGACATAATAGTGGGGGCTTAATAATTAATTGAACTATCATCATTATTTTCATTTTAGCTAGAGCAAATCCTAATAAAAATATCTAGATATAATTTTTTTAAATTTTTTTAACGTTTTATTTATTTCTAGGAGAGAGAGAGAGAGACAACTTGAGCAGGGGAGGGTCAGAGAGAGAGGGAGNTGTATAATTTTTTTAAATTTTTTTTTTAACGTTTTATTTATTTCTAGGAGAGAGAGAGAGAGACAACTTGAGCAGGGGAGGGTCAGAGAGAGAGGGAGTCACAGACTGAAACAGGCTCCAGGCTCTGAGCTGGCAGTCAGCACAGAGCCCGACGTGGGGCTCGAACCCACGAACCGCGAGATCATGACCTAAGCGAAAGTCGGACGCTTAACCGACTAAGCCACCCAGGCACCCCTAAAAATATCTATGTATAAATCAGAATGTTCTCAAATTATTTTTATATTACCTATGTGATAGGAACATGGACACGCACTCCATTAATATGGTCTGTTGGGGGGTGCCTGGCTGACTCAGTTGGTAGAGCATGCCACACTTGATCTTGGGGTTGTGAGTTCAAGCCCCACGCTGGGTGTGGAGGCCACTTAAAAAAATATGGCCCGTTGAGAGTTGACTGTAATTAATTGGTCCACGAACTGTTACCTCCCAATGCTGGAAACTCCAGAGAAACAAAGAATTGTACCCACATTCCTCACATTCACCTGATGTCTGTTCATTTCTAAATTATGTTAGTGAGAAGGCGACTGCTGTTAAAGTAATATTAAAGTAGGTATCAAACTATTTTGGTTTGCAGAGGGCCACTAAAAAAGTAAATACCCACACAACTTGAAATTCTGGAAGATAATGGTATTTCTCTCCTCATCCCGACAATAAAGAAGTGATTGGAGTGGTGAAAAGGTTGTAACATTTCATGTCCAAAACAAGTGTCAGCCTCACTGAACAGCAACACAAAGTAGGACAGTCAGAAATGAATCACTATAAAAAGGAGGGAGAGAAGGAAAGACAGAGAGACAGAGAAACAGAGGCAGAGACAGAGAGGTCACTGAATATGGTCTTCATTAGCAACTGCAGCAGGGGAGAGAGCCTAACTGCTGGAACTGGACATTTGGAGATGTGGTCAGGGGAAAGAAGTCAGGTTTCCTTTCTGCCTGAGGGCAAAACATTGGCAGTCCGTCCCAGAAGCCCAGTGTGGTCTCAGGTTCTTGAAATCCAAGGCAATGCTGGCTTGGAGTTTATCTAGATCAGAGGTGCAAGGTTAAGGTCTGTATGGAATCTGGCATTTGGAAATTTCATTGCACTGGCAACTTGGAGTGATGGTCCTTCAGCGTTCCAGAGGAAGGTATCTGGGATGATTATGACATATCCAATCATCCAAACAATAAGGCAGTCCCTAAAACCTGGATTAACAAGTCTAGAGGAGGATGGGATCTGACATTCACATCCATGAAGTCCATCCAGCTCCCTTCCTCTTGTCTTTTGCCCCTTTCTCTCTCCTTCTCTTTTCCTCTTCTTCCTTGTTCCTAGGATTTCCATATTGTAAGATACATATTTAAAGGTGAATTGGGGCACCGGGGTGGCTCAGTCAGTTAAGTGACCGACTGCAGCTTAGGTCATGATGTCACACTTCATGAGTTCAAGCCCTGCATCAGGCTCTGGGCGGACAGCTCAGAGCCTGGAGCCTGCTTTGGATTCTGTGTCTCCCTCTCTCTCTGCCCCTCCCTTGCCCTGTCTCTGTCTCTGTCAAAAATAAACATTTAAACATTTTTTAAAAATGTTTTATTTATTTCTAGGAGAGAGAGACATACACACAGCATGAGCAGGGGAGGGTGCAGAGAGAGAGGGAGTCACAGACTGAAACAGGCTCCAGGCTCTGAGCTGGCAGTCAGCACAGAGCCCGACGCGGGGCTCGAACCCACGAACCGCGAGATCATGACCTCAGCGAAAGTCGGACGCTTAACCGACTAAGCCACCCAGGCGCCCCTAAACATTTAAACATTTTTAAAAAGGTGAATAACACACACACACACACACACACACACACACACACAGTCTAATGAATGATTACAAAGAGAAAATTTTGGGGAAAATAGCACCCAGTCCAGTAATAGAGCATTTGCAGAATCCCAGAAGTCCTGAATCTGCCTCTACTCAACCCTCTGATCTGCCAGTGGCGACCATGATGCTCACTACTGTCATAATCTTGTATTTGTTTTCCTGAGATGCTTCAATGACTTTAATGACCTGTTCACTTTCAACATTATGTTTGAAGATTTACCTGTGTTATTGCGTGGAGCTTACATTTACTTATTTTATTTTCAGTTTAGAATCCGCTGGTGGGAACATACCACAGTGCATTTAACTGTTCCACTGTTGGTGGACATCAAGGTGTTTCCAGTTTGTGTTCCTCTGGATACACTTACACATGTCCTGTGCTGTGCATACATGAGCGTTTCTCTGGGATATACAGTCAGGAGTAGAAAGACCAGATCATAGGTTACATCGATCTTCAAATTTTCCCTGTGTTCCCAAATAAGGGTACCATCTTGCACTTCAACCAGAGATGAAGGAGAGTCCAAGTAATGAGACTTCCAAAAGCCTAAATGGCCCCTTTTTCCTGCTTCACACTTTTCCCTCTCGCTCCTCCTTACCAGTCATCCATCCCTCACCCTCACTAATCATTTATACCATTAGCACGATTTTTTAAAAAATCATGAATTTGCCAATTGTTCTTCCTGTCTACAGCTCAGAGCCCTAACTGTAGCTTGAAATTAGATAGTATTATTTGATTGTTTAAGATTCTCAACACACAGAAGACTGTGTTGCCGATTGCAAGGAACCGTGGAAGAAGCCAGACAACCTGAGTTTTTGGTCCAGCTCCAGCATGATCCGCTGGAGGGTTCTGGAAAAGCAGTCCCATCCCATCATGTGTCTTGTGGGAGGATAATAATATTTTTCCTGGTACTGCCGGGGCTGTTGTGACAATCAGACTCGAGCTGGCTGAGGATGTGCTCTAAGTAAACACAGGCAGGCTGTGCATGTGTGAGGTGCCGCGCAGGGAGCCAGTCTAAACTTCTGGGAACACGTTTCTGGGCTGTATTCCCAGCTACTTTTCCCTTGGTTTGGTGATTGTGAGCAGAGCCCTGGAGGTTTGAGAAGCTCTGTTAGCACATGAGTGCAAGAACATGAGAGAGAAATGATAATATTTTTTTTTCTCTATAGGGAACTTCCAGCATCTCTGAGGAAACAGAATTTCTTTTGATCTTAAAAGAGCAGAAAAGGCTATTAACCATGGAGTGTCCGTCCACCAGTGAGAGAGGCTCTGTGCATCGCCCCTTGCAGGGAACAAGGAACCTTAATCAGGGAGAGCAGACTGCAAGTAACAGAGTTTGCCTGCATGCGGCTCACTGGCTGCACCAGCCTAGGACCTGACACCAGATCTCTTGCTCTGCGTGGGCTATACTGTGACTCCCAAGGTCATCTCAGAGGTAAAAACACGAGTCCGGAAGCTATAAAACAAAGCAGGTGTTAGAGCTGCTTACAAAGTTCAATGCCCACAGGACCAGAAAGATAAATATGTGTGAATCTGGTAAATAGGAGAGCACATATTGTCCAAAGGAGACCGGCCACTACTGAGCTGCACCCCTTGCCGCCCTACTGGGTAGTGGGAAAGGGCGTGTGGGCGCTTGCGTGTACATGTGCGCGCTCGTCTGCGCATGTGCGGTGGGAGTGCCTGGCCGTAGGGAAGAGTTGGGGCAATCAACGCCGGTGTGGAAGCAAGGACAGAAGCAGCGGTGATGAATAATCACGCACCCACAGGACTCTACATGACATCCCTTCAGCAGCTGCGTCTAAGTGGTGCCACCACGGAGCGACCAAGAGTTAATATCCGGCCCCCAGGCTTACATGTGTCTCACTCTGGGTGTTGGAGGGCGAATTTGTAGAAGTTTCTCAGCACCAAACGTTTCCCTCTGTTTCAAAGGGACTCCTCAGGCCAACCCTGATGGGGCCAAATAAAATACTCCTGAGAGGGGGTGTGATATGTGACTGTCAGCTTGAGCCTTCTCCTCCTAAGGGAAGGCAATCTGTTCAAAATCAGCCTCTAAGGCAAGGCTTCATCCTTACTTAAAATGGTCATTTTGTTTTCTTTCTTCCTCTCTCTTTTCTCCTCTTCCCTAGCCCCCCTCCCCGCCCCGTCTTCCTTCTTCCCCTCCTCCTCCTCTTCTCCTTTTGAGAAAACACATTTTTCTTCCTTTCTCATGTCTCCTAATCCTAAATTCATCACCACAGACCCAGGGAGTCGACACTGAATTGGGTAGAAGAGACAGAAGCTGTCCTCTTTGAGGAGGTGGGATGGACTATTTGTTGGCGTTGGATAGAAAGGATAAAGCTGGAGAGTATTTGTTCGGGGTGATTCTAAGTGTCAAAGTCTCTCACATACTTCAATACTTCAGAAATGATAACCAAACTCTTTTCAAATTTGCTTTTGGACCTTCCTCTCTGAAGAAAGAGCTGCTGACAGCGGTGTTTGCAATCCTGGGACCGCAGAGGGCGGTTCTGCCACCGGACTCGTCGTTTCCTGGAAGAAAGGGAGAGAAGCATCCCTGTGACTCCCCGACCGAGGTGACTGGAGATAAACACTACCACCTGCATCAGCACGAGCCTCTGGAGACTCTCCAAGGTGTGTTAATGGTGTTGGAGCTCCTGACTGGCCATGGGGACATGTGTAGACCGCAGGTCAAAACATCCTCTCTGACTGTACCCTCCAACCATTCAGAAAATGTCTCTGATTAGTGCCAAACATAGTCCCACTGAGCTGTGTGGAAGTAGCACCGCTGAAGCATAAACACGCCTCCTTTCCCCAGATGCTTGGGGCTCTGTTTACAGATTAAATCTCAGGATGTGTATATTGGGTGTTCTTATTCTAGGATATTAATGGCAAGATGAACTTGTCTGGTGATGGCTCTGTCACATTAATGTCTGATGGACGGCTCAGATGTGAAAGGTGCCTGGGACGTGCTGAGGGCTCTGCATGTGCTAATCGGAGGCTGCAAGGCTGGAATGTGAACTTGCTTAGAGCGGACCCAAATGGAGTCGATTTAACCCTGCAGGAGTCGAATCATCTTAAACACCACAGCTCCAGAAAGCAGGGTCTTGGTAAATAGAATGAAGCAGGCAAAATATTTACCTTGTGATTCACAATCTATCTAATACAGTCTAACGGCATTTCTGGGAAGCTATGTGGGTTTTAACCATTATTTCAAAATCTATAGTCAGTGCAGAAGTATCTCCTGCCTGGAAAACTCTGGAGAGAATGCTCCCAGGATGTCATAGGTGTGACTAAGCTAAGGAGAGGCTTTTTGGACTTATTGACCATTTAGTGGACATCCCTGCGATGTGTATCACCGAGCTCAGGAGTGAATGGGAGGGACACAGATTTAGGTTCTGGAATCTGATTGGGAGGTGAGGCCAACTCACAGGAAACAAATACAGAACCAAATGGAACAATGAAACCTAATGTCTAGGGGTATGGTCGAAGAATTAGCCAGACGTTGGAGGACCCAGTAAGACCTGTCAATGTGCATTGGCAGCTTTAAGATTTGAGTCTGGGGTGGGCGCCTGGGTGGCTTAGTTGGTTAAGCATCCGACTTTCGCTTAGGTCATGATCTCACGGTTCGTGGGTTCGAGCCCCGCGTCGGGCTCTGNGACCCAACCTGAAAAGCATTTGACATCTTCTCAAGCTAAAGTGTGTGGTTCCAAGAGGGACGGAGAAAAGCGAAGGTGAGTTATGGTGGATTCGCTGCTCCCTCTCCACCCCGTATCTGCAACCTCATGCCCCACCTTTTCCCTTCCATCCTCTCCATACATCCTGCTCACAGCCCCTTAGCGATGACAGAGCCACAGAGCTGCGAAAAGAGGGACGGCCCTGAGCTTCCCCTGGGACTCTGCTACCTGATTCACACTTAAAGCCTCAGGAAACCACATTCCCTTGTGCTTTGGTGAGCAAATGGCCAGCTTTCTCTGTCTCACTGAGGACACCCCAGCGTCTGAACGCCAATCAGTCCAGAGTCCTAAAACTGGTAGAAGTGAAGAGTTGTGATCAAAAAAAAAAAAAAAAAAAGTCTATTATACATTTAAAAATACTATTATAAACAGCAACCTAAATTTTTCCTGGGTCTTGCTTTGTATTTACTAGTTGAAAACATCAGATGCATGTGTCTATTTATACAATTTTAGTCAATCCCGGAATATTTAACTAAATATAGAACTGCTTTAAAAAGATGAACATTTTTTTTCCCCTGAGAGTGAATTGCTTTGTCTCACGGATATATAAGAAAGTAACAAAGATATTTCAGCTCCTTAAGAATGCATTCCAATAGAGGCGAAGCCAATAAGAATGGAGGTGCTGGCTTCACGCCCATTTCAGTGACCATTAATCCAGCCAACGCTTGCTGGGTGTCCCTGTGTCACCCCATTGTGTCAGGTCCTAAGGATAGGTTGACTCAGGCACAGTTGCTGCCCCTGAAACCACCTCGGCCCTCACAAGGCTGTCGCTGGGGAGCACCATGGGCGTCTGTTCTGTGGGACAAATAGTTTCCCAGGACACACTACCTTGCATCTTCTAACCATGCTCTTTCACGACTCACACTAAAACCGTCTAGGCTGGATTGAAGTTGGGAAAAAAAAAAAAGAGAAGTAAATACATTTGACAATAAATTTGAGATCATAAACCTTGGGATTCCTTTTATAATACCACATACTTCAAAATCAGGCAGTATTTTTCCTTGGACATAGATTTCAAGGTAGCTCAAAGAAAACATAGGATTAACTGTAAGTCGGGGGATGGTGAGCCAGAGCCAAGCTTCAAAATAAACACATCAGAGGCTTGGTCTAAAAAAAGACAGAACACAAATAACCCCCTCTTGATGTGCTTACAGTTTCATTTAAATGTCCCTGGGTCATGAACTGATTTGCCAGGAGGAGGTTAACTTCAGTGCAGCAAGGTAGCATTTCTTGGAGACGGGTTTTGCGCATGTGGCCGGTAGATGCTGAGCGACTCGAACGACCTGCCCGTGGATGCCTCTCACATGAGCCCTTTTGAAAACCCTTTAGTATACATCAGTGATTGGGCAATGCTCTCAGAAGTTGGAGAATATGAGCCTTCACAAACCTGGGCTTGGCTTATCCCCAGATGTTGATGATGTCTCCAAATCAAAGAATTAGCCCAAATAAATGTGTTTTGAAAGGCTAGGTGACTTTGGCAGCTGAATTTCCTTCCGAGGCTAGGTGTCTTCCCTTTAAAACAAAAATCTTGCATGAGCTGCTCTTTCAAATCCCTTCCAGTACACGGAGGCCCTTTCCCAAAGACTCAGTACAGGAAGGCTGGCCTCTGCCCCCAGAAGCTTCCAACTGAAGGAGAACAGTCAAGTAGCCAAAGTCCTCAGCGCTCGGCCATGGGGCGGTTTCCATTCACACTAATCTGTCAGAACCCTGGGACCGGAGCAAAAGCAAGAACATTATATCATTTCCAGGCAAAGACCTAAGTTCTCATTTCGGATCACATGATTTCTCCCCAAATTTTACACTTCATCATCTGCTGCCTCGTGTGACCTAACTCAGTGAGTCCGTTGTGTGCAGAAGTTACCTGGGGATTTTTGTTCACCAGGCACATTCCTGGGCCTTGCTTCCCATGATTCTCATTCAATATGCCTGGCAGGGGCCAGGAAATAGGCATGGCTAGCATGCCTCCCAAGGATTCCTTGCTTCTAGAACCACTTTCCAACTGTTCTGAATTTGGGGTCTGTCCCCTTCACATACGTAGACTCCCAAAGGCCAGAGATCCCTCTGACACTGTAATTAACAGAGAGCCTAGCCAAAGGGTCATGCAATCCGAATTCAATGAGGAAGTACATCAAAGAATGAATAAGGCACAGCTAAGAGGGGAGGGCATTATCACCGAAAACTACCAAACACTGAGGCCACCTGGTACTCTTCAGGCAATGCTTGAGAAGCTAAGGTGAGGGGGAGAGGGGTGTAAGACAGGTTCCAAAGCTGCGTCCCTGTCATGTCACCAGTAACAGTAGGCTGCCGCCTGGAAGGGATACTTCTTTCCCAAACACATTTGTCCGGAGGGAGTCCCTCAGCCTCCGCTATATTGTAAGCTGCGTCCCTCAAAATGTCAAAAGTGGGATTACAGTGTAAATGATTGTCAATTCACTCCTGTCCCCCTGGTACTGTGCTGAGCATTACAGGCCATTTGGGGCTGAAGGGCAGCAGGGGGCGGGGCGTTGGGGACGAGCTTTACATGTAACTGAATAGAGTGAGCCCCGGTGTATCTGGGGAGGATAAAGCAGTTCACAGGCTGCTACTTTTTTGTGACATAGCTTTTATGGGGGGAGAGCCAGACTATTAAGCTCATTGCTTCCAGATGGGAAGGTTGGACAAGACAGAGAGGCCTTGGCTCTGAAAGCCTGGACGCCGTGGTGCGATATGGATGTGACATATTGAAGTAATCGAGATAGAAGATCTGGCTTTAGCCAAGGCTGTCAGATAGATACTTTTTAAAACATTACATGGTTTGTAACAAGGTATTGTGTATCCTCCCAGAAACCCTGCCGCCTCAGTCTCTGGGAAGGCGGTGGGGGGAAAAGTGTGCTTATTTTGCTTGAGTTACTAAAGCTCCTTTTATATATGAGGAATTTGGCATCTCCCGGCTGGGAGCGGCTGAGCCAACAGTCCGATGCACTTGTAATGTAGATCATGCTAGTGACTCGCTAAGTAAGTCCAGGTGCTTGCATAGGAGGCAGGGTCCTAAGCACTCCCTTATTTGAGCCCTGAAGCAATCATGGCCCAGTGCCTCAAATGAGCCTCAAATCTGTTTAATAAATCATCTGTCTATTTATAGTTAATCCAGGGAGAAATCCTTCAGGTTGTCTTGTGGGGCCTCTCCCACCAGAGGGCGCGCAATGCCCGCCCCTTGCAGTCAGGGCTGCTCTTGGTTTTTCCTGGGGATTTCAGCTTCCCTAGAAGCCCTTTGTCCAGTCCTTTCCTCCTCCTACCCTTCAGGCCCTGGATACAGGTGCAGGTATCAAAGCTGGCTGGGGATGGGGAAGAAAACCCAGACCCCTCCTCCTTGTCCACTGCCAGGGTTTTGTTCTGGGTTGGCCTGCCATGCACACTGTGGAAAGGCAAGGAAGGTCCAGCTGTTTTTGGAAATCGCCACTTTGTAACAAGCTGGCTTCCTTGTAATTCTCTTAGTTGGGAGACTGCCCCTTCCTTAAAGGAACTTCACACCTGAAAACAGGTTGGGACGTCCCCGCGGAGCTGATGTCTGGTTCACATTTCAAAGCCTGGGAACTGTTAAGCTTGTGTTTTGATTAAAATTTTGTATTAGCTTTTCTTCCCCTTTCAATGTAATTTCAGGATATTTAATTTCAACCAATCATCTGAGGGGAGGGGGGAGAAGGTATGTGATGTGAAACAGCACACAGGGAAAGCCAGCCAAGTCAGAGAAGAGAGCTGCTCTGGCTGTGTAGATATGACAACTGAAATCTCTTTTGTTCTCCCAGGCAGGCTCTGAAATCCAGAGCCTCTCAAGGACAGGAGATCTAGCCCCCAGCTTGGAATCAAGGGGACCAATTGTCCAGGCTGGCCTCGCTGCTGCCTTTGGGGACGTGGGCAAGCCCTTGAAAGTTTCCTGGCTTTGGTCACCTGGTTGGGCTCTGGGGACAGGAACGCCTACCATTGCCGCTGGTCATGGGGATATGGAAACGAAAATAGCAAGTCTTCAGAAAATCCAGTCTGGAGGTTGTGGTGGGTGGCACATTGGTTACAATACCCTAGCCTCAAAATGATTTAGACTTCAGCTTATGGTGGTTACAGTACGGTGAACGAAGGGATGTTAGTCAACATTAATCCATGTCTGTTCTCTGTAGGATGGCAGTCACTTATTCAAATTCTGCAGGGTCCAGGCAAGTAATGCAAACATAATTGTGAGGGCATTCTTGGCACAGAGAAGGTGTGCAGTAAACATGTGTTGAACCAATGGATGAATGAGCTTGGGTCCAGTATGAGACATTAGGAAAGGGTGAGGGCCATGTCAAACTGAAAGATACATACACTGTCTTTGGTATTCAAGTTACAGTTCTTTAACACTATTTTCAATATCTTCTGAGCCAAAGGCTACTGATTTGTGTCTCTATACCTCTTTTTAAATGTTTTATGCCTGCTTAGAAGACCAGGAAAGGAGGAAAATTAATTTGGTAGTATAGACAGCCCCAAATCTGCCCAGTTGAGCCTGATTTTAATATGCTACTCTTGCTCATAAATATAGTACTATTTGGGGCGCCTGGGTGGCTCAGTCAGTTGAGCCAGTCAGCTGAGCATCCGACTTCAGCTCAGGTCATGATCTCATGGTTCGTGGGTTTGAGCCTTGCGTCGGGCTCTGTGTTGACAGCTATCTCAGAGCCTGGAGCCTCCTTTGGATTCTGTATCTCCCTCTCTCTCTCTGACCCTCCCCTGCTCATGATTTTTTTTCTCTCTCTCAGAAATAAATAAAAAAGACAATTAAAATTTTTTTAAAAAAATAAATATATATATAGTACTATTTGCCATTCTACTTACANCGTATCTCCCTCTCTCTCTCTGACCCTCCCCTGCTCATGATTTTTTCTCTCTCTCTCAGAAATAAATAAAAAAGACAATTAAAATTTTTTTAAAAAAATAAATATATATATAGTACTATTTGCCATTCTACTTACACACTTTGGATTCTGGATAACCCAGTCACTTTGGAAATCGTATGATTGGATGGTATCACATAGAATGAAGGATCGTAGAAACATTCTAGAATGCAGACCTCTGTATGGAGGAAAGACTGATGAACTAATGACCAATTCCTTCACCATCTTCCTCAAAGAAAGCTCCCCCAACAAAACCACCAGGTTATGATGGAGCCAGAGGGACAGCTGAGCTGATTTTAGACCTGGTCATGGGACTGGGCTGTCCCTGGTTCACAGGGCTGTCTGTGAGGACCCGTGAGATAATGTCACATGAAAGGGCTTCATCAACTGCAATGTGCTGAATGAATAAAGCGTCAACTCTGTCAATTTGGGGGAGAAAAATGGGAAGGACAGTCATATACTGGTTCATTACCTCCCTTAAATTAGATGATCGGCATGATTCCCTTCAAGGCGGAAGAAAATTCCTCTATTTATGGGTCAACCTTTGTTTCTCCCTAATGTTATCTTTGACTTGAGTTAAGGAGCCTCAAGTTCCCATTTGCATGTTAGCTGTGACCCTCATTAAGTGCTCACCCACAGCCCAGCCCTTTCCTCAGAGGGATGTAGGGTGAGGAGCCTTGGCGCCATACACTATAGACGCTCCTCTGCCTCCTCCAGCTGTCCTGTAGCAGATCCCATTCTCAGTTATCTGCTCTTGGCATTTCTGTTGTTTCTGTACTTACCTCAAGGACTTGGGGAGCGCACCTAGCCTTGCTCATCAGCAGGTAAAGTGGAGGAGGCTGAAACCAGTGCATTCTGCCAGAACCCGGCACCGCTCCCTGCTCTGCTGGAGGCGATGCTTGGAGTTATGTTTCCAATACGAGGCATGGATTTGCGCTGCCTAATGATCAAAGTCAAAGTCCTAAGCCTGGAATTCGAGGCTCTCCAAATCTGGCAGTATCTTCCTTGCCTGATCCTCCCCCATCTCCTCGTAAGCACCCCGGGCTGCAGGCACCCAGGAGCACTCCCCCCCTCCCTTCCACGTACACATTCCACGTCTCCTCGCCTCAAGCCTTATACATACGNGGCTGAAACCAGTGCATTCTGCCAGAACCCGGCACCACTCCCTGCTCTGCTGGAGGCGATGCTTGGAGTTATGTTTCCAATACGAGGCATGGATTTGCGCTGCCTAATGATCAAAGTCAAAGTCCTAAGCCTGGAATTCGAGGCTCTCCAAATCTGGCAGTATCTTCCTTGCCTGATCCTCCCCCATCTCCTCNAAATTAATTTGGTAGTATAGACAGCCCCAAATCTGCCCAGTTGAGCCTGATTTTAATATCCTACTCTTGCTCATAAATATAGTACTATTTGGGGCGCCTGGGTGGCTCAGTCAGTTGAGCCAGTCAGCTGAGCATCCGACTTCAGCTCAGGTCATGATCTCATGGTTCGTGGGTTTGAGCCTTGCGTCGGGCTCTGTGTTGACAGCTATCTCAGAGCCTGGAGCCTCCTTTGGATTCCGTATCTCCCTCTCTCTCTCTGACCCTCCCCTGCTCATGATTTTTTCTCTCTCTCTCAGAAATAAATAAAAAAGACAATTAAAATTTTTTTAAAAAAATAAATATATATATAGTACTATTTGCCATTCTACTTACACACTTTGGATTCTGGATAACCCAGTCACTTTGGAAATCGTATGATTGGATGGTATCACATAGAATGAAGGATCGTAGAAACATTCTAGAATGCAGACCTCTGTATGGAGGAAAGACTGATGAACTAATGACCAATTCCTTCACCATCTTCCTCAAAGAAAGCTCCCCCAACAAAACCACCAGGTTATGATGGAGCCAGAGGGACAGCTGAGCTGATTTTAGACCTGGTCATGGGACTGGGCTGTCCCTGGTTCACAGGGCTGTCTGTGAGGACCCGTGAGATAATGTCACATGAAAGGGCTTCATCAACTGCAATGTGCTGAATGAATAAAGCGTCAACTCTGTCAATTTGGGGGAGAGAAATGGGAAGGACAGTCATATACTGGTTCATTACCTCCCTTAAATTAGATGATCGGCATGATTCCCTTCAAGGCGGAAGAAAATTCCTCTATTTATGGGTCAACCTTTGTTTCTCCCTAATGTTATCTTTGACTTGAGTTAAGGAGCCTCAAGTTCCCATTTGCATGTTAGCTGTGACCCTCATTAAGTGCTCACCCACAGCCCAGCCCTTTCCTCAGAGGGATGTAGGGTGAGGAGCCTTGGCGCCATACACTATAGACGCTCCTCTGCCTCCTCCAGCTGTCCTGTAGCAGATCCCATTCTCAGTTATCTGCTCTTGGCATTTCTGTTGTTTCTGTACTTACCTCAAGGACTTGGGGAGCGCACCTAGCCTTGCTCATCAGCAGGTAAAGTGGAGGAGGCGGCTGAAACCAGTGCATTCTGCCAGAACCCGGCACCACTCCCTGCTCTGCTGGAGGCGATGCTTGGAGACATGTTTCCAATACGAGGCATGGATTTGCGCTGCCTAATGATCAAAGTCAAAGTCCTAAGCCTGGAATTCGAGGCTCTCCAAATCTGGCAGTATCTTCCTTGCCTGATCCTCCCCCATCTCCTCGTAAGCACCCCGGGCTGCAGGCACCCAGGAGCACTCCCCCCCTCCCTTCCACGTACACATTCCACGTCTCCTCGCCTCAAGCCTTATACATACGATTTCTTCTGCCTGGAATTCTTTTCTGGACCATCTGCCCACTACATTCACGAGCATTTTTAGAGAGAAATGCTTATGCGCCCCTCCTATTTCCGCAGGGAAGGGAGGCAAGGTGGAGAGTTTCAACACCCTCTCGAGGAAAGGAAAAGAAGAGGGAAATTTCTGCCCTTCTCTCCACCTTTCGCAGGGAAGGGATGACAGGGGACCAGGACCTAGGCACACTGGCTCAGCCCTCCCTCCCTCCCTCTTTGGAGGGTCCCCTCTGCCTGCAGATCAATGCCTTCCTGTCTGGTTCCTACCAGCTGCTTCCTAGAAGCGGTCACTAGCCCCCGATCTCTGTGCATCGTCTTCCACTGCGGCAGGCCTGGCCCGCACGAGTGATGCCCCCACAGGAGGCAGCGTTCACACATCTGCTCTGCAGACCCAGCCTTGGCCTCGCAGGGGCCTCCCAAGCTGCAGACGCAAGGGCAGGGAGCGTGGGCCCCGTCCTCCCATCCAGAGGCAGCAGCAGGAACGCTGGTGGGTTAGCTCCTCCGTCTGACTCCATCTCTCATGCTTGATCGGTTCTGAATCCCCACGGCGAAGAGAGAAGTTATTAATTACATCCTCAGACCTCAACACCCGAATGTCACGTCTTCAAAGGGATCTTCTCTGGCTCTCTTACCAGATGCAGTAATCCCCTCTCTTTTTTCCTCTCAGCTCATCTCCTACACAATTTCAATTTACTTCATTTGCTTATACTACATTCAATTCCTATTTATAGGTGTTTGTAGGGCTGGTGTTCTCCTGAATTTCAGAGGTGATGAGAAGTCACATTTTAAGTGATTGTCTCTGAAAATCCAATTCTCTCAATTAGGTGGTTTAATGAAGACAAAATTAGACAGAAGGCCTAGGTTTAGGTCTCAGATTGAGGCCCATAAAATATCGAGAGCCTATTAGATGCCAGTAGTGTGCTAGGTGCTTTCTGAGACCCAATCTTGAGATAGCTGAGCAACATTATTAGCTCCTGTTTATAAGAAAGGTAGCTGAAGCTCAAAGACAGAAACAAACAACACCAAAAACAGCAACAAAGAAACCACGGCCTGTAGCCAGCAGGTGGTGGAGCGGGGCTGAGAGCCAAGGCTCCAGGCTTTGAACACGATGCCCCTGAACATGGAATGTGCCCCACCCCACTCACCCTCTGTGCCTCTCATAGTCCCTCCACAGTGACATATAAAACATATCTTTTCTTGGGGCACCTGGGTGGCTCAGTTGGTTGGGCGTCCGGCTTTCGCTCAGGTCATGATCTCACAACTCGTGGGTTCGAGCCCCGCATGGGGCTCTGTGCTGACAGAGCAGCCTGGAGCCTGCTTCAGATTCTGTATCTCCCCCTCTCTCTGGCCTTCCCCTGCTCACGCTGTCTCTCTTTGAAAAAAAAACAAACAAACATGTCTTTTCTTTTGAATTTTACTTAGTTTTTTGGGGGTTTTTTGTTTGTCTTTTTACAGATAGTTTATTGTCAAGTTGGTTTCCATATAACACCCGATGCTCATCCCCACAAGTTAGTTTTACTTAGTTTTGAGAGAGAGAGAGAGAGAGAGAGAGATGGAAGAAGGCAGAGAGAGAAGGAGACACAGAATCTGAAGCAGGCTCCAGGCTCTCAGCTGTCAGCACAGAGCCCAACGCAGGGCTTGAGCCCACAAACCGTGAGATCATGACCTAAGCCAAAGTCAGATGCTTGACCCACTGAGCCACCCAGGCGCCCCTATGAAACCTGTCTATAGTGACATAGGCAGTAAATGATAATGCCGAAATAAGTACTTCAGGCTTTGAGTGTGAGGAAGCTTCCACACAGGGTCAGTCCCACGGCCTTCCCACGCCTGCGAGAGGTTCGGTGGAAGTGGCGGGGCTGTGCTGAGCCCTGAGAGGGGATCTCTTCAGCAGGCAGGGAGCACTCTAAGGAGCTCTGCAGGCAGAAGGTCCCACGGGGACGAAGGAACACTGACTGGTTAAAACAGGGACACTCCGAACACAGTGGCTTTACCAGGCCATCTTGACCCAACATTGACAGGGATGAGATGGGAGGGAGCCAGCAAGAACTGGGTCTCCACTTGCCCAGATAGTGGGCGTCAACCTCGGATGAGCCGTAGGATCACCATTTTGAAAATACATATCTCGAGGTGCCAGACCTACCGAATCTGAATGTCTAGGGATGGTTTGAAGCAGTCATTACTTTCTTTAATGCCTCACAGAGGACTCTGATGCTGCACAAAGGCTGAAAGTCACTGAGAAGGGAAGAAAGGACAGAAGGCAGATAAAGAGCCCTGGATTTGGATTCTCGAATCCTGAATTTGAGTCCGGTCTTGGCATTCACAATGCTGTGAGATGGGGCAAAACACTGTCCGCACTTCAATTTCATCATGTTTAAGATTAGGGCAATAATAGGATTGCTTACCTCCCTCAAAAGGTGGTTATGACAAAAAAGCAAAATGGTGCCCTTGAGAGCCCCAAGTAGCACATGCCCAGAGGAAAGCATGGGTAGCGTGCACAGACGCCGGGAACTGGGAGATTCTGCAGGTTGCTGATGAAAGCGCTTGGGGCCCGCACGGCGTGCAGGGAGGAATACGCCTCGAGGACTGGAGGGCTCTGGGTGGTGGCTAATGCAATGATTCAGGTGTGAGCTGATAGAGCACAGCAATGGTGAGGCCTTGAGGACATCTGTGTGGCCACAGGCCAAAAGCATCCAGATTCTCTGTGGGTGAAAGGCAAGGCAGCATCCACACCTAAAAATAACACCGGGCTTTCCCAACACTGGCCTGGATGCCTGGAAATGACAGGAGGGCAATGAGATACAATTTTAATTTTGGAAAAGTCGGCTCTTTTAATACAAACTCAGAAGCAGTTTTGTCGGGGGAGGGGGGAAACATCCACGTATCGTGTCTTCCAGAGTATTGTCAGCGATCCCAAACAGATGTCAAGTACAGGAGTCCTGGGAGAGGGGCTTCCCAGGCAGCAATCTGGGGGTCTCTGGCTCCAGCATCTTTCAGCGGGAGGGAGGAAGGACAGAGAAGCAAAGCTCTGGGAGGTTTAAAAAAGCTTGAGCTGCGAAGCCATGCTCCTGATCCTCCACCTTGGTCTGACCCAGAGCCGTTCCTGCTGATCCTGAAAGAGTTACTACACCCCAGGGTGGGAGCAGGGGCTGCTGCTGCCCTTCCCCCCCCCCCCCACTGGCAGCTACAAGATCCATTATCTCATGAACTTTCCCCATATCCCTTGGAGATAAGTATTTCCTTATGGTAATGATTGTTATTCTCATTTTAACAGCTGAGCACGTGCAGACAGAGGGATGGTCCTGAGAAGAGGGAGACATTTTCTTCCTTTTCTCTGGACTCTGTCAAGTTCAAATCATAAAACAGAAAGCACAAGGAAGGTCTCTGAGCATTTTCGGACTGGAGGTGGCAGGCTCGGCCCTGGGAGAAGAAGGGGGACAGTGTGGGTTTGCTGTGCCTTAAAAAATTTACGTTCAGTTTCATGGGGGTTTGGGGGACGGGCAATAGACAGTGTCTTTTTATTTTCATATGCCCATAAAGAAAGTTGGAGTTTCAGAAACAATCTCGTGCAGTTTCGCTTTTGCATATGAGGAAATGGAGGCCAAAAGAAGAAACTGGTTAAACATGTTGTAAGTTGTAAGAAACTGGTTAAACATGTAAACATGCTGAGCCCCCCAACTCCGCGTCGCGTGTATGCCCCACTGCCCCCAGCCCTAAACTCTTTCACATGCTCCACGGGCTCATTCTCCCAGCAGAGGCACGACTAAGAGCAGTGCTGCCTTTCTTCAAGGTCATTGTGAGAGCCTGGCTGGGGGCCGGACTTATCTGTGAAGTTTGAGAAACATATTGAAATTATCAAGACTTGGAGCACAGCCGTCCCTTGCACTGAGCTTTCACCGCCTTATCGAGTTCCTACACTTGAACTTCGCAAGGTTTAGCCAGTCAGTTTTATTTGCCTCATCGGAAGCCCTGCAATCTTAGGCTTGTCCCCCAGGCCCCAGGTGAGGATTCTGGGAGGTATGGGAGCCATGCTCGCTCAATGGCTCCTACGACTGAGCACGGAGAGGGGCTCTGGGAAAACTACTCATGCTGGGAACTACCCCAGGCGGGAAGATGGGCAGCTGGCACAGAGCCAGGGCCTGGGTTACAAGAACCAACATTAAGGTCAATACTGGGCAACACCCTTCTATGCAAGTGATGTATTACTGGAGACTTCCCACAATGACAAATTTGAATATTCCCAAACTCATTTTCTCATTAGGATAAGGAAGGAAGGAAGGATGCATTATTGACACAAATTTATAATTATGGTAAAAGCTACTTCTTTTTACTTTGAATTTACTTTTAAAATAATAAATCTATAATGGAATATATAAAGACTTTCAGGAAACTTAGAGATGCTTATTTAATACTGCTTTTATTGTCTTTAAATCGACTGCTTGAGTTTTCCTGGCAGATATTTGGTTATCTTCATGGTATTTTATCACATCTACATCTATTTTCTAAGGTTTTTATTCTCAGGAATGTTTCTCAGCAAAAGCTTTATCCCCGTTGCTTGGTGCATCCTTGGGAAAGATTGATATAAGAGACAGGGGGAAAAAATAAGTGATAAGAATACAGAGTAGGGAAAGAAATGGCAGCAGAAGTTCCCTTCCCCCATCTTTTTGGGTAAACAGCAGAATGGACAGGGGCGGGACTTGTGTGTGCTGACACATATAGCATTGTCATGGGTGATAGTGAGCCCAGGTTATAACCAAGTCAGCACTATTGATCACTATGCACTTCTCAATTTTTATAAAGTTTGGAGATTAGAGTTACTTTGAATTTTGATCATTTTCTGTACTATGTTTAAATTCATCTGACTTTCTACCATACTATAAAATAAACAAAATAATGAAGAAGTTCAGAGAACGGAGTGAGGGGGGAAAAAGATTAGAACCAGGATTAAAACTTCATATATGATTTACTCAGCAAAGTATATCCTCTAATAATGTGCCATTCTTACATTCTCAGCACATTTGACATCCCCCTTTGCCTCTTTGGGGGGAAAGTCACTGCTGAGAAGCATTGTAATAGGCACACTCATTTTATTCAGTTTTTAGGTCAATATAGTGGTATGGGTACCTTTATGGTCAGGTGCCCACACAGTACTCTCCTTGAATCTCTGCTGTCTCCAGAACTGTGGCCCCCTAGTGGCCCGGGCTGCTGTGGCAGTTCCAAACTTCAGTGTGTGTCTACCCAGGCTGTTAAGATTGGCTCTTAGCAACTTATCCTCCGCCAGGCTTCCCCACCTCTCTCCCTGCACCAAGAATCGGCAAACGCACCATGTCAAAACAGCGTTTAAAATATCATGCACACAACTCAGCCCAAAAAGTCTTGGCTGCTTCAGTAGCTCTCTGCTGCCTTCTTACTTCATCTCTTTTCCTCATTCTCGGCTAGAACAGTGGTTTGCTACGGCTACCGCATCATGACCAGAAGTGGAGGTTGACATATGTTTTTGAGATTTGTATATATAGCTCTGGATCATTCTTTTTAACAGATGAATAGAATTTACATATATGGTACACTGTATTTATTTATTTATAGATGGATGTTGGGGTGTATTCCAATTTTTCGCTGTGTAGGACACTGCTGCAATGAATATTCTCACACATGTTTTCTGGTGCACATCTTTGAGACTCCCTTTAGAATAAACATCTGCAAATGGAGTTGCAGAGCCAAGGAGGATGCTCATTTTTAATTTCATTACTTATTATTGCCAATTTGCTTTCCAAAGTAGATGAGTCACTTTACATTTTCCGCAGCAGCGTGTGAGTGTTTGTATAAAACATTACCACCAGCCTTGGTGATGTTTAACTGTAAGACCATTTAATTCTTGCTCATCAAATGGAAATGGATTTGTATCTTCTTATTTTGATCATTAGTGGGGTTCTTAAGGTCACTGCATTTTAGGGTTGTTTTCTGGAAATGCCTATTCACATCTCTGGTTTATTTTCAGTTAGGTGTTCGAGTCCACTGGACCACAGCCCTGACCTCTGGGAGCTCCTGAGAGTTCCTCAGTTGAGAGTTCCGCAAACAGGCTACATCAAAAGCTCAAGAGTGCTCTTGCCCCTTCATCCCAAACAAGGAACCAATATAGTGATCATTTCAGTTTTCAGTTTCTTTCTGCGGCTCTTATTATCTTTGCCCAACACTCCAGCCAAGCTCACTTCTGGTTTATTCCAGGAAGGCATCCCAGACAGATCTCATCCACAGAGACCTCTCCTTCCTCTGATAATCGCCCTCTGCTATTCTCGGCGTCTGCTGCACATGGCACAGAACTGTATTCGGGTTCTCATGTCCTCCGAGATCAGCTCGAAGCCCAGAGGCCCGGACAGTGGAGCACCACAGAGCCTGGAAGCAGTCAGGTCAGACACAGGGGCTCAGCCTTTACCATTGTGTGATCTTGAACAAACCACATAAACTCTTAGCACTGTTTCTTCATCTGCACAGTGAAAAAAATAGCAATACCAATCTCAAGAAATATTGTGAAAATTAATGCCGTTACACCTTTAGCAGAATGTTTGACTTAATAATCACTCAAGAAAATCTTCATCATTTCTATTATTTTAAAAAATTAATGTTTTTTCATTTTTGAGAGACAGAAACAGAGTGTGAGTTGGGGAGGGGCAGAGAGAGAGGGAGACACAGAAACCAAAGCAGGCTCCAGGCTCTGAGCTGTCAGTCTGACGCAGGGCTTGAACCCACAAACCATGAGATCATAACCTGAGCAAAAATCGGACTGTCAACAGACTGAGCCACCCAGGATCCCCTTCATCATTTCCATTATTATCATGACTTTGTATTTCCCTCCACTCTTGTGTAACACTCGGTCGAGAAGGGAATTCCACACACACTAGGTTGGTCTTGACCCCCATGAAATCCACTTTCTCTCCGTTAGTTACCTCCTGTCCATTCGGCATTTATTTTCTTGTACTCTTGACCCTGGACTGCAGGCAGTGAGTTAGGTGTGCCCTAAAATTGAGGCAGTGCCACACAGCAGATAGGGAGTATGCGTGAGGGTGGTGCTTACAGGCCCCAGGTACCACATGGAGCCTATTCCATGGTAAAACTAAGGTGGACGTCCCACAACACACTGCCCTGGTATGAAATATTTTTTACCCTGGGGCCCCAGGCTCTGAATAAGCTCAGTTCTTGGCTGCGACTCTAACTGTGCCAAGTCTATGAAGCATATTTTTCCTTTGTCAGTTTATCCAGATCAAAGGCATTTGAAAGTACAAGGTCTCCATGAGATTATTTGCTTTGTAACAATAGGAATCCCATATATTTATACAGTACATTTACAACGTGCAAGGTACTCGCACATCTGTGATGTCACACAGCCTCCAAAATAGTGATTGAAGATAGTCAGGAATTGCTAACCCCGTGCCATGGATGACTCAGAGGAGAATAACTCAGTCCATAAAAACTGAGAAGGGACAGAACAGGGCTTGAGTTCAGGACTTTTACATCTAAAAGCTTATTCAAACATTTAAATGCTTTTAAATCTAAATCTAGGGGTGCCTGGGTGGCTCAGTCGATTAAGCGCTGACTTCAGCTCAGGTCATGATCTCGTGGTCTGTGAGTTCAAGCCTGTGTCGGGCTCTGTGCCGACAGCTCAGAGCCTGGAGCCTGCTTTGGATTCTGTGTCTCCCTTTCTCTCTGCCCCTCCCCTGCTCACACTCTGTCTCTCAAAATAAATAAATGTTAAAAATTAAATACATATCTAAGTGCTTATCGATAGAGTTAATATTCTATATGCTGTGTGCCATGCCTTACACTGAGTGTTTTACTTATGTCGCACTTACACTCATTTTGCATGTCAGTGAAATAAGTTTAGAGAAATGATGTGACTCAGCTCCAGCACAAAGCTGTAACAGCACATTCTAGAGCCACTGCTTTTACCCACACACCAGACAGCTTCCAAATACAAAGCTGATGTGGTATCAGAAGGCAGGAAGACATCTTACCTCAGGCCCTCTATGCAGAGGTGACTCTAATGGCCAGTCTTCATTGAGTCACCTGCCACCAGGCCTCCTCCCTACCGCTCAGACCAGGCCCTCTGCAGGCGCTGGCCCAGCTCGTCAGAAATATTTAGCTCACTGAGGGTGGAGACCTGGGCCCGAGGAAAAAGATACGTTTTTGACAATAATCATGCCAACTTGGGTATAAAACGGTCATTCAGATGCAGGATTCCTTTTGCCACAATAGAACTTAACTTCTAAGGAGAACATTGGAGAAGTTTTGAATGTGTGATTTATCTAAATAATCTTCATAAGGATATTCTTTTCAATGAAATACATTGTAAAACGTCATTTGGGTATAAAGGAAAGTAAGAAAAATGTCTGTATGTAAAAGCAAAGAGGGTTCTTAGAGGAAACAGGAAATCCATTCTTTCTCACAAGAGTTAGGTGGGGCTGGGCTGGACTGGACTGGACTGGGATGGAGAGCTTTCACACATCCACTGGGCATGCATGCTTGGTTAGCTAACACCCTGGTCAGAGGATGAGGCAGGGGAGGGCCACTGAAACATGGACCCTGCTAAGTACAGAGCGTCTGACAATACAGATCCCCACATTCATGGGCTCCAGGCCCACCGTGTACAGTTGGGTCTGAGAATTCTGACTCCAGTGTCAGAGGAAACAGAGTCACATCTACTCAGAGCTCCCGAGCCTGCTCAAAAGCCTGCAATAGCTCCCCACTTCCCTTAACTGAAATCTACGTCCTTAAAAGTGTTCTCAAGGCCCTACCTAATGTGACCACTTTGCTCATCCCTGCCCCTTGCGCACTGACTTCTTGGATGCTGTTCCCCAAATGACGCTGCACATAGTGCCCACTTTATAACCTTTGAATATCCTTTCCTCAGCCTGACCAGCTGCTTCACCTTCTTCCATGTTTTTACCTAAATGTCACCCTCTTAACGAGATGTGCCCTGTGAACTTCATTTATAATTACCACTATTTTGGCAGTCACCCCTTCATCTTCCTCAGGTTTTTCCTACCACATTCACGGTATACAATTGGCTGGTTTATATTATTTATATAAGTTTATTCTTCATCGATGTCCTTGTCACTAGAATTCAAGCTTCATTAGGGTAGAGTCTTTGTTTTGCTCATTAATTGAGTCCAAGCTCCTAGCACAGTGCTTAGCATATAGTCAGAAATTATGGTTGAAGGGGCGCCTGGGTGGTTCAGTCAGTAAAGCATCTGACTTGGGCTCAGGTCATGATCTCATGGTTTGTGGGTTTGAGCCCTGTGTCGGGCTCTGTGCTAACAGCTAGCTTAGAGCCTGGAGCCTACTTCAGATTCTGTATCTCCCTCTCTCTCTGAACCTCTCCTGCTCACGCTCGCTCGCTCGCTCTCTCTCTCTCAGAAATAAAGAAAAACATTTAAAAATTAAAAAAAAATTATGGTTGAATACAGTAATAAATGAATAAATAATGCATGTATTCCACCTAACCTCTTTGAATCTGTTCTCTTCTCCAAATAGGAGTAACATTAGTGCTGCAAGGAGCAGCTACTGCTTTCACCTACATGGTATTCCTTCTACGTGCAACATCCCAGCTCCTTCTTTCTGTGTTAAAGCGACTCCCCAAGGTTTAGATAGTACTGACCACAGGGTTCATCCTATCACTGGGCTAGCCTGGTTCTTCGGGGAACACCACTTCAATGGCTATGGTGGTGCACAGAGGTGGGCATGTGTTTGAAGCAGAGCTAGTCTGTGAGATTAGATCCGTTTGGAGGAGCCCAGACCTGCAGGGCCATGTGGGCTGGAGGCCGTCAGCGGCCACCTTGCATTCATGTGTAGGCAGCTTGCCTGAAGATGAAGCCAACAGAGGCAGGCAGGGCAGAGCCCGGGTCCTGTGGGAAGATCAGGCTTGGTGTTCACTCTGTTGGTAATGACTGGCTGAGGGTCCTTTGAGGCAAACAAAACCTTTGCGATGGACCAGAAGACTAACATGGAGAGAGAGGCTGAGCCAGAAAGAAGGAATTCTTCTGTCCATGATGTCATCCTTCAATTTCAGCTTGGCAAACTGAAAGCCTCATTAAAGAATTTATTCCTCCCCTAGATCTCCCAGGCTGAATTGATCGTGATTCCCTTGTGCCCCATGGTACCAGGTTTATACTTTATCTCACTCTTATCATCAAAAATTACAGTTATCCAGTTTATTAGTCTGCTAAGGTTGCCGCATCAAAATACCAAGATGGAGTGGCTTGACTAACAGAAACTTATGTTCTCACAGTTCTGGAGACTGAAAGTCCAAGGTCAAGGTGTCGGCAGGTTTGGTTTCTTCTGAGGCTTCTCTCCTTGGCTTGCAGATAAAGGGTCATCTTCTCCCTGTGTCCTCACATGTCTTTTTCTGTGTCTGTGTGCCGACCTCCTCTTTTTGTGGGGACAAAATCCTATTGGATTAGGAAACACAAACACCAATATAATCTCATTTCACTTTAGTGACCTCGTGAAGGGTCCTCTCTCCAAATACACTCACATTCTAAGGGCCTGGGTGTTAGGCCCTCAACATATGAATTTGGGGGGGGGAACCCAATTCAGTCCATAACATCCATTTACCTGCCTGTTTTCTCCAAGTTCATTGAAGTCACATGGAGGCTGCTGTGTAAATGTAAACATTTGATAAACAAAGAAATGAAAGAATAAATGACTGAATGGAAAACACTGTACTTCCCCAGAACAAACAGGGCCTTCATTCATTGGCAATGGTCGCCTCCTTAGTCTCTGCTCCTCTAGTTGGTCTGGGAAGATTCTCATGACCTCAGTCTACCAGAGAGAAGATTCTACCCAAGGTTATCAGGTTCCTTTGGTCTCATTTCAGGTGAGGACAGTGCCAAGGGGATGCTTGTATTCAAATGGTCAAGAATCAAATGGATTATTTTAATCCATTGAAGATCTTCCTCACCTCCACTCTCTTACTCTCTTCCCACATCCAGTAAGTATCCCTGAACTGTCAATTCTCCTTCCAAAGTAGCTATAAGTTCTGACTAGCTCTTTCCAGGACTAAGAGCTTCAATTTCCAAACTGTTTTGTCAACCCCACTTCCTCCATTTCAATGTCCTTGCCCTTGTGATCACAATCTATCCGAAATACAGAGCTAGCTATGACAGTCATCTGCTAAAATACTCCAGTGACATCCCATGGTAAAAGCCTGGGTCACCTTTCTGTCTTTCACATGCCCTGCATGCCGGCTATGACCTGTGCCTCATCCATCGTTCCCATGTCTTCCCTAACGTCCACCCTCCTGCCACACCATGGCCAAGTCCCTTTACCTCAGCCTATGCATCGCCCGCTCCCTATGGTCCTCTTCTGTCCCTTCTTCCCCAAGGAACCCAGGATTCCAAGCCCAGCCCCAAACCACATGCTTACCAAAGGCTTCCCCACTTAATATTGTTAGTTGTCCTATGAGTCCATTATCACAGGTCCAATCTTTTAGTATTTGGCTACTTTGTATGCATGTATTTATCTGCACCTGCCAGACTGGGAGTATCTTGATGGGTAAAAACTGGTCTTATGCTGAGCGAAATAAGTCAGGCAGAGAAGGACAAATATCATACGTTTGCACGTATAGGAGGATCAGGAGGAACCTAACTGAGGAACAAGGGGGAGAAGAAGGGGGGAAATGGTGGGGGAAAGGGAGAGAGGCAAACCATGAGAGACTCTTGAATGCTGACAAAAACTGAGGACTGATGGATGGGGGGGTGGTGGGCACGGAGAGGGGCACTTGTGGGGATGAGCACTGAGTGTTATGTGGAAACTAATTTGACAATAAACTATTTGTAAAAAAAAACAAAAACTGGTCTTATGCATCAATGTATTATTTCCAGCACCCAGCACAATGCCTGGAATATGATAGACAGTCAAAGCCAGTAGAATTTTTCTGGATGCCTAATATGTGCCAGGCATAGAGATGCCCATGAGTCTGACCTAGAGACAGACATGACTTACAGTAGTGTGTTCAGGGCTGGAAAGGACGAGGAGGTGGGAAAGGCTTCCTGTAGAGGTGGCGTATGCTCTGGGGTTCATCACCAGGCTAGTGATTTTACAAAGGAAGTGAAAAACAATCCCTTGCCTGTGGAGGGTGAAAATAAGGGGAAGCATTCCCAGAAGAAGTAAGTGGCCCAGTTGGAGGAAAATAAGAAGCAGCCAAAAAAGCTTCAAGAATACGGAGTGGCTAAAGTTAGCTGAGAAGTAAGTTATCGTTTGCTGAAAGTCTTCATGTTGAAGTGAAGGTCCTTGGCTTGCAACGCAGGTCACCTGTTTTCGTGAACTTCCAGATAGCAGAATAAAAGGCGAGGGCCCACATATGGGATGACTTACACTGGTGCGAGGGAATGTGTATGTCACTCTGCTCAGGGGTGGTACGTGCTGTGTTATTAGGCCCAGGCTGAGGCCACGGTACAGTCATAAATCAAGAAGCGGGTGTTTAAGAAACAGTGGAAGTGTTAAGGGAACGTGAAGTGGCTGACCTGTGGGGCTGGCTGTTACTCCCTACAAGAATTTCGATGACTAATGATGTGGATAAATAAGCGCTTAACTTTCTCATAACCGCACATGTAATTTATTTAATTCTGGGGGTATTATGCAGTTCTGGAAGCCCTTTAAGATGATGGCGATCAGTTGAAAAAGGTTTCCCACTATTCAGAAGAGGCCAGGGCCTTTTTCTCCCAGACAAGATTTTTTTCCCCCTGGTAACTGGGATTAATGCACAGAAGGATGGGATTTAGGGGTAGCCACCTACCTTTCTATTTAATTGACGTTTTTTGAAGTTCTACCAGTAGATAATCATTCAACTGGGTCTTTCAGAGCCTTTAAAAAAATAAAAATAACTGAGAAAGAGGTGAGTCTCACCTTAAGATTTATTGGATCACATTGACAGAAGTTCATGGATCTTCTGAGGGAAAGGAAAGGCCTAAATGCTTGTGAGGTGAAAGGATGGCAGGTAGTAGAAACCCGAGACTGCCTGATGTACCATTTAGTCACTGCCACTTCACACCTCCAAGCCTCGATTTCCTCATCTCTAGAAGGGGTTGAGGGGCGCGCCTGGCTGGCTCAGTCAGTTAAGCATCAGACTTTGGCTCAGGTCATGATCTCACGATTCGTGGGTTCGAGCCCTGCATCGGGCTCTGTGCTGACAGCTCAGAGCCTGAGTCTGCTTTGGTTTCTGTGTCTCCCTCTCTCTCTGCCCCTCCCCTGCTCACATTCTGTCTGTTTCTCTCTCTCAAAAATAAACATTAAAAAATTTTTTTTAGAAGGGGCTGAGGATACTGGCCTCACAAAGTATTGTGAAGATCAGAAGGCAAAGGTAAAGTCATAAGGCTATTTCCATACATGATATGCTTCTTAGAGGTATATGAAGGACAGGTACAGTCAGGCTGAACGACCAATATAGATATAAGGTGTGGTTGATTCCAGATAGTTATAAATGATAAAATTTCTAATTGGTCCTGTTTTGCTATGCCATATTTAATAATGTAATATTTCTAATATTTTGTTTGTATTCTTTGAGATATTTTGATTTATAACTGAACACACAGAAGAGCTTAAGCCCAATGAACATACAACTGATGTTATAAGTTGTTTGCCTTTAGCACACTTTTTTCATTCATTCATTTAACAAACACAAACAAATGAGTATCCAGTCCTGGGCAATTTATTCTCAAATGTGTTAGGAATCTGAGATTTATGTTGATTTATCACTTGTCTTTAAAAAAAAAAGCTCAAGCAATTTGTAAAAATATGTTGATAAAACGCAGTCCATATCAAGTAAGTTCTTAAACTTCTAATACTCAATCTTGTTTTTCTTATCTCTTTATATGAAATAAGCCCTCTCCAATAAGCCACTTGCATATGTATCTTTATTTCAGAATCTGCTCTTCAGGGAAACTTTCTTGTGATGTGCAAAAGACATATAAAATGGCATTTGTCAGAAATTGGGGAATGTTAACATAGATGGATTATAAGTTTTAGAGACAAAGTCCGTAATACTTGTGATCATTCTGATATATCTCTAAATGAAAACAATCAGAGTTTTAATTTTCAGAATACTATAATTTAGGCTACCCTAGGAAGGCTAATAGATTATCATAAAAAGTATTCAGATTAGTCAGAAGGGCTAATATGGATAATTATTTATAAACTGGAAATTCTGTTTTGGGGCACCTGGTGGCTTAGTTGGTTAGGCACCTGACTCTTGATTTGATGGCTCAGGTCATGATCTCAGGGTTCCTGAAATTGAGCCTTGCAGTGGGCTCTGCACTGACAGTGTGGAGCCTGCTTGGGATTCTTTCTTTCTCCTCTCTCTGCTCCTCCTCCTCTCTCTCTCTCTCTCTCTCAAAAATAAATAAATAAGCAAACAAACAAACAAAAAAGAAATTCTGTTTCAAAAATATACATGTCCTTCAAAGACAAACTTTAAATTAAATGTGATGATCTTTAGATATGTCAATTAACAATATGCTTAACAACTTCTCTTGACCAGGTGGCACATTGCATTCTATGCTCATTTGCTTGATAGATACGCTTTGTCTTAAGAGAATGTGAAGGCAACTCATTTCATCTTCAAACATGCTATTACGAAATCTCAATTAATTAAGGCAAAATAATGAGGTTTCATTTCATTTACAATTACTTTAGGAAAAGATGCATTTCTAGGATACAAAATCACAAATATGATTTAGCAATATTGTTAGTAATATTAAAGCTATCCTGTTAAGCATCTGAAAATTAGCCTTAGCTCTAAATCCAATCACTTTTCTTTTTTACATTTTGTTTTAACAAATAACAAATACCAAGAAAGAAAGAAAGAAAGAAAAAAAGAAAGAAAGAAAGAAAGAAAGAAAGAAAGAAAGAAAGAAAGAAAGAGCAGCACATATGCAAATAGTTTTAAATGCCTGTACCCAATCATCCAGGAGATAGAACATTCCTAGCACCCCAGACACCTGCATCACAATTGTCTCCCTCCCGTTTATAGTTAGTCACTATCCTGCCTTCTATGAGGTTATTTCCTTAGTTTTCTGTATTGTTTGATCACCCACATATGCGTATCACAGATAATAGATGATTACAAATGATCTGAAATTCCTCCCACTGAAAGGTAGGGCTTATGCTCCCTCCCCTGGAATCGGAATAAGACCTACAATTAGTGTAACTAATAGGATCTGACAAAACTAATGCTACACTATGCAGATACCCAGGCCCAAGTCATAGGGCCCAGCAGCTGCCACTTGAAATTCAGATGCCATGCCATAAGAAGTCCAAGCCATCACATGGAGAGGTCCACAAAGAAAGAAACCATGCACCCCACCCGACCTTCCTGTCTGAGCAACCAGCTGACAGCCAGCACCTACTATCCAGCCCTACGAGCCATCTTAGAACTGAATCTTCCATTTCAGACCAGTTGCCCACTTGGGGCTGGCTACATAATGTGTGGGGCTCAGTGTAACTGAAAACCCAGATACCTTTGTTCTTAATGTACGAGAAAAGCTTTTTTCTTTTATTTATGGCCTCTTGGTTGATCTGTCATAGGTTTTTGTTGTTGTTTGCTATTTCATAACATGGACCCTTTGGGACAGGGAAAGATGCCAAGTGAGTGCCGACCCTCAAAGTTTTCTCATAACCCTGTAGGAATAGGGATGGTTGAGGCAGGGGTCTGATGAAGGTGGGAGCCACGCAGCTAGGAGTCCTCCCTGGGATTTAGTCAGAAGCTAAACTACATGTAACCTTGGCCTCCACGTTTTTACTGCATGTTCCATTGACCCATCAGATTTCATTTACAAAACACAGATTCAAAGATAAAATAATTAAAAGGTCGAAGAGACTATGGGCCCTCTCATGAACATGAGGCCCTCTACACCTGCACATATTGTGTACCCCAAACCAGCTTGGGTCCTAGCTAATGCCAAGAGAAAAAGTGATGAGCCCCCTCATGCAGAGCCTAGTCCCAAACTGCTAACTCATGAGCAAGATACATGGTTGCTGTTACTTTAACAGCATTCTAGAATGCTTTATTTCACATTTATTTCACAGCAGTGGAGAAGCAGAACGAATTTTGTTTTTTTATTTAAAAAATTTTAATGTTTTATTTATTTTTGAGAGAGAGAGAGCAGGGGATGGTCAGAGAGAGGGAGACACAGAATCCGAAGAGAAGCTCCAGGTTCTGAGATCGCGGTCAGCACAGAGACCAATGCAAGGCTTGAACCCGTGAACCATGATCATGACCTGAGCCGAAGTCGGACACTTAACCGACTGAACCACCCAAGCACCCCGAAGCAGAACAAGTTTTGATACCTAGAAGTAGAATAGCATTAAGTCAATCAATGGTTTTGGGACTAGGTAGCAGGCAGAACTTAGAAGAGCCTCACAGAGATCATTAATGCATTGGGTAAATTAATGCAAGTAGGTAAGATCTTAAAGAATATTCTGCCAGTGAGGACTTGAAGGGCACTGAGTCACATTGTTTATCTTTTTATTTGTGCCTTCTCTACAAAAGGTAGGCCCATTTTATAAATCTTTTCAAAGAATGAACATTGTTGATTTTCTCAATTGTAAGCTGATTTCTATTTCATTAATATCTGCTCTTATCTTGAAAATTAATTTTCACTTTTCTTGAGCTAATATTTGCTGTACTTTCTTTAACCTCTAGAAATGAGTGCATACCTGATTCATTCCCAATTATCCTCTATTTCTAATATATTCACTCAAGGCTATTATTTCATTAATCACTTCTTTCAAAATATTTAAACATTTCTTCTTCTAAAAATTTTTTAATGTTTATTTATTTCTGAGAGAGAGAATGAGACAGAGTACAAGCAAGGGAGTGTTAGACAGAGAGGGAGACAGAATCCAAAGCAGGCTCCAGGCTTCAAGCTGTCAGCATGGAGACCGATGCTGGGCCTGAATTTACGGACCGTGAGATCATGAAGTGAGCCAAAGTTGGAGGCTTAACTGACTGAGCCACCCAGGCACCCCATAATATTTAAACATTTCTATTTTGCTTTCTCATTTGGCCCATTGATAATTTAGAAGTTTGTGTCTTAATTTTGAAGCAAGAGAATTTCTGATTATTATTTTGTTCCTGATGTTTGTCTTTACTGCATTGTGAGTAGAAAATACATTCTCTATGATCTCAAATTCATGAGGTATATCGAAACTTGCTTTATAGCCCAATATAAAATCTCTTTGAGGGGCGCATGGATGACTCCATCCAAATCTGCCTCCAGGTTAGTTCAGGTCATGATCTCACAGTTTGTGAGTTCAAGCCCAGTGTTGGACTCTGAGCTGACAGGGCAAAGCCTGCTTGGGATTCTCTGTCTCCTTCTTTCTCTGCCCCTCCCCTACCTCAAAAATAAATAAATAAACATTTAAAGAATAAATAAAATGAAATCACTTTGAAATTCTTCAGCATAAACTTGGAAGTTTATACATTATTAAGCTGTTGAGTGTGGTGTTCTGTATCTGCCCATTAAATTAACTTTGTTAATCAAATTATGGTTCAAATCTCCTATAGTCTTACTGACATTTGGTCAGCTTTGTGTAGCAACCACTGAGAAATGTGCGTTAAAAACAATACTATGATGGTAGATCTGCATTTTTGCTTTTAGCTTTGTATGCTTTGAGGCTCTATAATTTTTAATTTTTACACAGTTAGGCTCATGGCATGTTTGAAACAAAAACCTGTCATATCTTCCTGGTGAATTAAAAGTTTTATCATTGTGAAGTGACCTTCTTTATCCACAACAATTTTGGGGGGCTTAATTTTTACTTTGTGCTAATAGAGTTCTGTCAGTTTTCATTTGGTGACTTGTCCTGATGCAACCTTTTCCTTTCTTTTGCTTTCAGTATCTTCATACTTACGTTTAAAGTGTATCTCTTGAAGCAATATACAATTGGATTTAAAATATTTTTAACATTTATTCATTTTTTAGAGACAGAGACAGAACACGAGCAGGGGAGGGACAGAGAGAGAGGGAGAATCTGAATCTGAAGAATCTGAAGCAGGCTCCAGGCTTCTAGCTGTCAGCACAGAACCTGATGCGGGGCTTAAACTTATTAACCACGATATCATGACCTGAGCTGAAGTCAGACATTTAATCAACTAAGCCACCCAGGTGCCCCTACAATTGGGTTTTTAAAAACTGCTCTAAAAATCTTTGTCTTTGTTATAGGAGTATTTAATCATCTACATTTATTATAACTATACATTTTGGTTTAAATCTACTATATCATATTGTGTCCAATGTTTGTCTCACATTTTCCACTTTTTCTTATTTTTTATATTCTTTTAGAAATATTTTTTTAAAACTTTTTATTTATTTAAATAATGTCTACATCCAATGTGGGGTTCAAACTCACAACCCTGAGATCAAGAGTCATATGCTCTTTTGACTGAGCCAGCCAGGTGCCCCTAGAAAGAAAGATTATTTTTATTCTGTTTTTTTTTTTTTCCTGATGTATTAGTNTTAAAAATTATTTCAGTGATTACTCTATAGTACACCATGCATCCTTGACTTTACAAATTTGAATACCAATCTTGACTTTTTAATCTTACTCCTGGATAATGGAAAACTATCAGAACACTTTAACTCTACTTACTACTTCATGATTTCAATCTAAATCTTATCAGCTGAATTAAGTCTATTCTTTCACATTATTATTTTATATACATTATTTTCATACAATAAATGTTCATATGATTCTTATTTTCTGATATAATTATCAGTTTTACTTAATATTTTCTTTGGTCTTATCTCCTCAGGACTTCCATCTGGAATTACTTTCCTTATGCCTGAAGTGAATTGTTTAGAATGTTCTTTGATGGGGTTCAGCTGTGGCTGATTCTCTCCATGTTGGTATGTTTATGTTTGTTAACATTTTTATTTTACTTCCATTCTGGAGATATACTTTGATTGAGTATGGAATTCTAGGTTGGCAGTTATTGTCATTCAGTCCATTACTATCTTTCACATGTGTATATATTTTGTATGCAAACTTTTCAGACTGAGTTCTCTCACTAAACAATATTCATTGAAGTTTCCTCCATGTCTTCTCTTTTCTTGATATCTCATTTTTTTTTTTTTTTAGTCCTGAATAACATTCCATTGTTTGGATGTACCACAGTTTACTTAACCATTTACCTGCTGAAGTACATCTTTGCTGCTTCAGAGTTTGGACACTTCGAATAAGGCTATAAAGAGCTATGTGCAGCTCTTTTGAGTGGATGTAAGTTTTCAGCATGTGCCTTTTTAACATTCCTTTTAGAATTAGGCTTGTTGAAGTTTGTGGATTATTGTTTTTCATCAGTTCTGGAAAATTCTGTCATTATCTTTTCAAATACTACCTCTGTCTCTATTCCTCCCTCCCTTTTTTTCTTTCTATAACTCCACTAAAAATATATTATGTTCTGGGACACCTGGGTGACTCAGTCAGTTTAAGTGTCTGACTTTGATTCAGGTCATGATCTCATGGTGTGAGCATCAGGCTCTGTGCTGATAGCTCAGAGCCTGGAGCCTGCTTTGGATGCTGTGTCTCCCTCTCTCTCTGCCCCTCCCTAGCTCACACTCTGTCTCTCTTTCTCTCTCAAAAATAAACATTAAAAAATTATATATATAATATATATAATCTTCTATCTACCATGTTTCTTGATCTCTCCCCTAAAACTTCCAACTCTATGTCTCTCTTTGCACCATTCTGCATTATTTCTTCTCATCTGTCTCTTTAGCTTATTACTTCTCTCTTCTGCTGTGTTCAGTCAGCAGCCAAATCCACCCTCTCACTTTTCATTTGTTACAATGTTGTTATATCTGTTATAATTTGCTATGAATTCTATAAATAAATTCATTTCTGGAAATGCTATATAGTTCTAAAAGTTGTCACTTTTGTAGCTTCTCTCTGATGAAATTTTCAAGTTTGTGTTTATTTTTTTTAAGCATAGTAAACATAGTTATTATATCATCAATGTCTGATAACTCTGTATCTGAAACCCTTGGGTCAGTGCTGCTAATTCTTACTCATGGTACCTGTGTTTATATCTTAGCTCCTTACTGACTTTGAAAAAAATATATATTTATGGAGATTGCCCAAGCCCTTTTATAAAGGTCCCTTCCTCTGAAGAAGATTTGGGTTTTTTCCTGCTGATCATCCAGGGCACTACGTCTCTAAAGGACTTTGGGCCAAATTGATGGTTTGAGCTTTTTTTTGGATTGCTCTGGTGAGGTGAGTGTGCACTTCTCCCCTGGGGGCCAGGATTAGTCTTCCTTCCACGGATGGGTTTTCTCTTCTTCTATAGTTCTTTCCTCTGCTCAGTGTTAAGACAACTTCCCTGTTCCATGGGACATTTGGGAGTATAATTCAGTGTTAATTCTTTCTCACACTTAGCCATGAGCATGGAGTCTTTCAGAATCTCAGCTTAATGTGAATTTGTGTGAGTGTGTATCAAATCCCAGATTTTGTGCAGGCTTTCACTTCTATCCTCCTTCAGGCTCTGGGCAGTCAAAACAAAATTTCACATTCATCATTGTTTCTGCTAAGGAGACAAATGTCCTCCGGGCAAGAGTAATCTTGCCTTCTCTCTTAACTTCTGGGATTCTTACTTCATGTTTGCCTGATTTTGATCTAAAAATTCTTACCACGTTGTCTGCATATTTTGTCTATTTTTATCCAGAATTGTCAGTTGTCTTTAAATTAAAGTATTGGTCTAAGTAACCTTGCCTGTCATTTACAGCAGCCAAAGTTCCCTCAAATAATTTTTTTGGAAAGCAAAACACAAAATGTATTTTTCTTGTCGTTTCTCACTTTATTCAGAAAATTTTACATGAAATAATATTGATATGTCAAGTGTGTTATCAGTTGCAGAGTGGGAAAACTATTCTAAGTATTTGGAATCTTTAGAGGGTTTTTGCTAATAGGCTATGTATAATCTCTGAATTTTCAGCAGATGTTGGAGAGTTAAAACTGTTTTATTTCAAAAGAAATGGATGCATTTACTATAAAGTACAGTAATACAATTCTTTTGATCATTGTATTATGATTTAACTCAGACATTTCATTGTTTGTGCAATTTCTGCAAACCCATGAAAGATGATATATATCCCTTTGGCAGGGAACCAACATTCTGGTTGGGGCACTGGGTTTTTTAACCGCCCCGATAAATAATTTACACTTAGGGATATTATGCAGAAACCTTTTCAATTAACTTGTGTTGACAGAGAAACTAAATATAGTAGTCAATGAAAAAAAAGTTTAACACATTCTTGACCTATTGGGCAGAAATAACCGTACTTAAAATATTATCTACTCTAGAAAATGAATATACTAACGGGGCAGATTGGGAATAATAATCATAAATATGAAAATGAAATATCTACTGTTGTGTTGGTTTAGAGGGAACTTTAACATTTTCCATGTACATTGTTTTAGTTCACTAAAAGAAGTGCACACTGGTATGAAGGAGCCAAAGTTTCTAAAATCTGAAAAATTTTGGTTCAAATCCTGGGCCTATCACTCTCTAGGCAAGTCACTTAGGCTTTCTGAAACTCCCTTCCCTTATCTGCAAATTAGGAATTAGAATACCTTGCAGTGTTGCTACAAGGATTAGATATAATATATGTGAAATATCTCTCATAAATAATAATGAGAAAGAAAGAAAGAACTTTCTCTGGTGAGTTTAATCACATCTCAATTGTCCTAATTAAATTGATGATCTGTGGTCTTAGGGATTTTCAAGAATGGTGGCATTGTTTTAAAAAGAACATAAGCCCTCTTTATTTCTTTTCATGCATATATACTTATTTGAAAATTAATTATGAGCCAGAGTAAATACATAGTGGTTGTGGCAGAATTAATTGTGTTGGCTTTGGCAAATCGTCTCTCAACTGAAGGCAGACTGCTTACTAGAATCCACAGGAATCTGCAGAAAGAACTGGAAGGTACTAGTCAATACTTTGAACGAGCTATAGATGTTTCCAGCAGAATCTGTGGCAATATTCATTTTTTTTAAGCCTGTGAGCTTTCTTTGTTGACATTCTAGTTTCCCCTCCTACAAATTCCTAATTATTGTTGACTATAGCTGTCAAAAATGATGACACGCTTACTCAAGGCTCTTTCATACGTACAACTTCGTGTTTTGAGTAAGAGTGTGTAGGACAATCCAGCATCACTGTCACAAGTCCAAAGAGCCCTCTACTCCCTTTGAAGGTTGAGCTTATTTTCCAGGGTATAGGAAGAGACCAACTGCCAGGCCAGTTAAATCAGCTCCATCTACCCTGACCATCATTAAGGTGGTAGACACCTTAGTTTTTCATCATTAAATAATTAATTAAATGATCAACCTAATATCTTGTGAGTAATTGATATATTATAGCCCAGTGCTAGATGTTAGCAGGAAGAAGAAAATGTTCAAACATGTCCTTGCCTTCCATGCACTATAGTCTGGTTCTTAAACACTCACATGTAACCTCTACATCCCCCTTACCTTTACTTCTCTGATTTGATTTGCAGCAGATAAATAGAAATAAATATTCCTAGGGTAGCCAGGGTTTCTGTTATGAATGTCTTTCTAATCCATTCACACTGACCAAAACACTTATGCAGGATTATCCATCACACGTCATTCTACGATCTTAATCAAATTGCCTGCTGAAGGAAGCCTAGTATTTATTACAGGTTTCCTAGATGGAAAACAGCTGTGATAAATTAATCTGTTCCCCAGAAATCTCATATTAGGAAAGATTCGCAGATACTCTCTTATATGTCAGCCTTTCCAATGATGAATAATATATTCCTCTACCCCTACCTGTGTCTTTGAGTGTGGTTAACTCACTTGGCCCCTCTTATTCTCTGTGAGGTATCGTAGAGGTGAAATGTTTCCTGAGGCAGACTAGCCACATTTAGGTGATAAACACAGATTTAGAAAAAGAAAAAAAATGTCACTCAGAAAGTGGTATAGTCAAGAACAAGAGAACACATCCTTACAAGCCCCCTTCAAGAGCCATGGCCATCTAGAGCATAAATCTGCTTATGAATTCACGTAAAACATGTATCGCTGCTAATGTCACTGGACTTTCAGCTTCTGACAGAATTAACTTCCTCTCTTCTGATTCTATAACCAAACTAATTTCCAGTTATAATTTGGTTCCCCAAATGGATTTCCTCACTGGGATACTACGTATTACCCAAAGTAAAGAGGTTTCCAAGTCCTTTGGTAGTTTCTCATTGTCTACTGACATCTTGACAAGTTCAAGTACGTGAGGCCGCTAAGCGAGGGCCCAGGCATTGTACTTCTGTGATTTCACCAAAGAAATGCCCTGTTGACTGCCTCTCCTTCATCAGCTCCCTTCCTTACCAGCTGTAATCCTTCTATCTAGGCCATTGCCTGCTTATTTGCAAGGTGGTTTTTATTTGAAACTTTATGTTTCTTCTCCCTGGTAAGTAACCCTGTTAATCTGCTTTCTTCCTTTCTTCCTTCCTCCTTCCCTCTCTCCATTTTTTCTTTCTTTCTTTCTTTCTTTCTTTCTTTCTTTCTTTCTTTCTTTCTTTCTTTCTTTCTTTCTTTCTTTCTTTCTTTCTTCCTTCTTTCTTTCTTTCTTTCTTTCTTTCTTTCTTTCTTTCTTTCTTTCTTTCTTTCTTTCTTTCTTTCTTTCTTCTCTTTTTCTTTAAATAGGAAACAGAATCCTCCCAGATATTTTAAGGAAAAGGGGATTGAGTAGAGTAAAGCAGGCAAGTAGGTGCCTACAAACTAATGGGGAGGGCTGAAATACTGGGGTAGCTTATACTAACAGGAATGAATCCGGAACTACTACGGAACTGACCGGCAAGAGGAAGCTACTACTTCTGTCATGCATGGTCAGGAAGGTGGGAGTCTAGGGGATGCTGGCATAAACACTTAGTTACAAGACACAGCTCTGATTCTGAGATCAGGAAACTAGAATCAAGGTGCTGCTACCGCTGCATTCCCCACTTACTACCCACTGAGAAGTGAGAGGAACAGAATTACAGGATCTACCTCAATTGCCTCTTATCAAAACAAAAACAAAAACAAAATAAACAAAAAACACAAACCAACAAAAACAAAACTGAATAAAAAGAAGCAACTCTGTTTCCACAACTACCAGAAAATAGCCAAAAACAGTATGAAGAAGGCCTTCTTTTAATCATCCGTTCAAAACCTCACTGTAGAGGCACCTGTTTGTCGGAAACTGGTTTTTGTCTGCAGTTGTGTGCAAAGCAATTGTTTTAGTAAAAGGAAAGAAAACCGAATGCCAGTGTAACATATCCAAGATAGTTCTGGTTCTATTTCTCTTCTTCTTTTTCTATAAACTGAATGCAAGTTATATAGAAGGCATCCTATCCTGCGCATAGCCCATGGTTCACATGGAATCTCTTAATGCATGTGCATGCGTTAGTGGGTATGATAAGAATTACGCACTGGAGCTAGTCTAAAATTATACTCAGTGAAATGTACTGACTTCAATACTACATTGTCCCATACCCCAAAAGGCTCTGGCCAAGTATGTGGTATCTTTGAATGTCTCCATATTGCATACAGTGCAAAAAAATAATAATAACAAGACAAATCCCCACTGAAAATAAGAGCACTTTCATTTGATTTCTTACATCCCACATTTATCTTAATGAGCTAGGGACCCTCGAATCTGCTGCTTCTTCCCTTTCTACCCTAATGCATACCTTTCCAATTTAGCTATTGTCTCTTCTTTGTGGCTATGATTATTTCTTTTGAAATATTCCAATATGGTTATCTTCCTATTTCACAGGTCACAAAGAGAGCCATAGATTAAACTGTGTTCTTCAGAGAAGAATGAAAAATCTATATCCAAGCCTTCTCCACCCTCCCGCAGAAGGCTCCATGGGCTTTTGCAACACCCCCAAGTTCATTTATCTATAGGATGGCTCTTGATAGCTTTGTGTGAGCTTTTTAAAGTTCAGCCAAGCCAGCTGCATGATCAACACAAAGACAATAGCTCCCACACACGGGGCTACATGGATTAAAGAACCCGATCCATCAGTAAATCTGCCAGATGGCAGTGGAAGAAAGCTTGTAACTCCCTCACTTTCATTTCAACAGCAGCAAACAATGTTCAATGTTTAAAATAAACTCTTCCAGATGAGCTAAAGATAAACTCTGAGGTGGGTGGACTTGAGCTAGCTAGGCTGCAGCTCTGAAGTGTTTGATTACATTAACACAAAACCCCTGGGTAGGACCCGCTTCTGTCAACAGAATGCTCAGACTCCAACACCTACTACATGAAGCCATTTCCTGTGCTTTCATGGGTTGGTGGCAGAAACTTGCTTTGCTTTTTTCACAAACTAATGATTATGTATTTCTCCGTGCTCAGCATTTCCTCAAACCATGTGTACAACTTCAAGATATTCCTAAAATGTTAACATTGTATGTAGGTCTGTACAGATAAAAAATCTCTTAAATATATTTATGACTTAAACTTCTATCGACTCATTCATCTTACTGCTCTCATAGTAGCAGGAAATGTGCCATTAGGATTTAAAACCATTCTGCTAATAACTGGGTTACTATGTGTGGACTACAGGGTATATTCCCTCCCCCTCCCCCCCAAAAAGTATTTTCTTAAGTCAGAATTTATAAAAGAAGTTAGCATCTTCTTTTTTTGTTGTTTTTGAATAGATTTTAAAACTTGCGACTTGGAACAGACCAGGCTGTCATACATCACATGTAACGTGGCAAATTCTAAAGACAGAAGGACATACTGAAAAAATAACTATTAAATATTAAGGAACTTACCTACTTAACACAGTTAGTAGGAGTTTTAAATGAAGAAGAGAAACAAACAAGGTTGATGATGAAAACAAATCTTAGGCTACAAAAACACTTAGGACCAAATAAACCCAATAATCAATTAAGTATATTGGGGTATTAAAAAATATATATTTATATATATCAATTTAGATTAGAAGTCTTAGGGAAAAAATGACTCACTCTGAAGAACACACTTATTGCCAGTTCCTCCAAATTGAAACTTTTCTGATGTCAGTGATAGCTCTATTTCATACAGTACTAGCCCTCTTCTTTGGACAAGTTGATTAAAGGAGGAAGTCATAAAGATGAATCATATGCACCTGAGATTTATTATTTGAACTTGAAACATACAGCATATTTATTTGCCTGTCTTCTGATACAAGGCTAAGGGCCTTTCTTTGTTGTTTTTCTGAGTATGAGTTCACTTGGAATTCCATCTTCTTGCATTATACTCACTTAAATAGCATAGTCTATGAGTTCTAGCTTTGGTGTCTTTAAAATGGAGTCTAAGTTGAAAGTCACTTGCAAAGCACTAAATATAGACTACCTTTTAGATTTTTATAAATATATTTTTAGTATTTGAGAGGTGCTTTGAAACTTTATTCGACAGTAAGTTTCTAGCGATCTGCCCTCACTTAATTTTAAGAAAGCACTCAGCTTACCTTTCATAGAAGTTCTTTCTCTTTGTATTATGATGAATAACTTCTACTGTGATTCGTACAACTAACACACACAGATTTGGTTGGGGTTTCTTTGTTGCCCCTGCCCCCCCAAAGCCTAGAGTAATGCCTGGCACATAATAGGCATTCAATAAATACCTGTTAAGTGAATACATGAATGCTCTACAACTCACTCTTCCTAAATACATGATAGAACAGGTGGGAACAGAAGAGCCAGAGGTGCCCTGGCCAGCCTAGAGCATTTGCACGCTATGGGTATCAGTATGTTTCACAAGAAGAGTGGAGTTATTACAGTAAGTCAATGTTTAGTTAAAAGTTCTTCTCTGTACTTTGGTGATACATCTAATTTAGCAAACACTCTTCCTCACTGTCTGCAAAATGGAGTGCTCCACCTAACTTGCCCTTAGGAAAAAAGACCTTCCTCTGTGTTAACCTGTAGCTAATTTAACTCCCTATTGTCCAGATAAGCTTTGTGAAACATCTGAAGCTGTCTGGGGGGGGCTAGGCTCCTGAAGGGTGATTAGTAACATGTTCTCTCTTCAGTGTTCCTTAGGACATTTGGAATCAATTAAATATTCAAATAGAGGTTCCCTCAGATCTCTGGCCAGGCTCAGCAGGTTTGTGAGGGGAGAGAGTTGAAGGCGGATGACTATGATTCCACACACCAGAATCGATAGGTGGGGAGAGATTTTTAAAAATACACTCTTTAGATTTCCTGGGTCTGCAAACAAATAGTCACACACGATTAGAAATGATATGGAGAAACAACAGGAGCCATATTAAGAAACGGGGGTTACAGCACACCCAAGATCTGCTGTCACGCACAGTGTCTTTTTAAAAAAATTTTTTATGTTTTATTTTTATTTTTGAGAGAAAGACAGAGCGTGAACAGGGGAGGGGCAGAAAGAGAAAGAGGGAGACACAGAATCTGAAGCAGGCTCCAGGCTCTGAGCTGTCGGAACAGAGCCCACTGCGGGGCCCGAACCAGCAGACGGTGAGATCATGACCTGAGCCAAAGTCGGACGCTTAACTGAGCCCCCCAGGCGCCCCAGAGTGTCTTAAAGACAAAAAGAGTTAGTCCTTTGGGCTGTTGCGTAAATATAATGGTATGGCCTGCATGAGCTAAGAATGGTTTTTACATTTTTAAAGGATTATAAAAGAAAAAGAACACGTACCACAGATTGTATATGGCCTAGTAACGTTACATATTTACAGTCTGGCCTTTTATAAAATGTTTGCTGACCCTTGGTTTAGTTTGTTTCCATCATATGAACTCATATAAACATTACTAATATTAATTACTATTACCGTTAGTAGTGATGATCAGGTGCATTGGGGAAGGGGAAATGGATGAGTGCCCATTATGTGCCAGGCACTTTGCTAAATGCTTTATTTACACACTCTAATGTATTCACTGAGCAGTACTTTGAAGGATTATCTCAGTGTAGAGCCAAGAAAACAGAAGCTCAGGGAGGTTAAGTATCTTGCCAGTGTCTCAGGGAGAACGGAATAGTGGAGCTGTTAACCAAATCTGATGTGGTGGTGTGTTTACGCCATGAGATCCCTTTCCCAGTTAAGTGCTACTGGGAACCCCCTATACAAAATTGTTACTCTGAGTAGAGTTGAGGCAGAAGAGCTAGCAAGCCCACTTCTTCTCAGAACAAGTGCTTGAAGTAGAAGTCAACATTTCAAAAGATGAAGTCAGAAACCAACATGAAAATGGATTTCTAACTCAATTATTACATTATCTGGCACGCTGCACACTACTCACGATATTTTCCTAAGTGTGAGAATAAGTATCAATGGTATAGAATTGCCTTTTGCTTATTTCTTTACCCAGTGAAATAGAAGTAAGTCAGCGAAAGAGAAGAGTAGGGTTTAATAAGAATCTTCAAAATCTAACTAGTCATACTATAGCTATTAGTCCTCGATTCCATCCAGCACGGGGTGGGAAGGACATCTTCCAAATGGCAGCTCATTTTACCTAAGTACTTGGTGTTTCCAGATGAGTTTCTAGTTTTCCATCATGATAAATTAATATATCCTGTTTTATTATGGTGCCGCAAACAAGAACTCTGAAAGGCTCAACTCTTACAAAAGGCCCAACTCCCCTGAAAAGCATCAGGTATCAAAATGCAGTCAGAAAAGATGGTATTAACTGGAAAAAAAAAAGAAAGAAAAAAAGGCGCTCTTTTTAATGAAGTCGAGGTGTAGGACAGATTTATTAGCTTCCATTTTTCCAAGTTGCATTCTGGTGTATTTCCTGCCCATATTTCTAAGGTCAGCAAGTCTCTTTGTGGATTATTTTTTAAAAATACGTTTCAAAGAACATGATGCGGCTATACCCGCTACACCTGCTACACCTGTGATGATACAAACACACTGTTCCTCATATCAAAACCCAGTGCTCTAACAGGAAACAGATCTTCTGTGTGATCTGCCAAGGACCTGCCATTCTCAAAAAGAACGGATACTGGTAACCAGATAATATAAATAGTCTCAAAAATAATAACCAATCGAGGATTATTCCTGAACAATAATTTTCTGTCCTAATTCCTTTTTCCAATGAGATGGTTAAGGCAAAGATATACTAATTATTTGTGATGCTACAATACGGAAACCTACAATATCTCTATTCAGACTTATTTTTAGGCACACCACTGACCCATTACTTATTATTCATTCAGACACCATTATGCAATTTTTACTGTGTCAGGTACTCTACTCGATATTTGAGAAAGGAACACGAATAAGAATTTCATAAAATAAAAAAAAAATTTCCTTGAAGAATTCTTATTCTAATTATCTAACTGGACTTTTGAACAAATAATTAGCAAAGCTCCAAGATCAATTAAAATAAAGGACTGGTTGGTTCTGCCTGCAGGGATTGAAAGGGTGATATAAGGAACGGCCAAGAAGGAAGCAGGCATATGACTGGTTTATACTGATGACTGGGTTATACAATGGAATGAAGAGAGATTCCTGTCTGAGACATTAGTCACTAGGCACCAGTGCCTATTTAAATCCAAATTCACATTAAACAAGATTAGAAATGCAGGTCTGTTCTATTTCAAGTACTCAGTAACCACACGTATCTCGAGTAGATCTCATAGGACAGTGCAGACATAATAATTCCCATCATTGCAGAAAGTTCTGTTGGACAGCACTAAGAGAACAAGGGAAGCCTGTGCCAGCTCCTGCATAGTAGCCTCAAATGTATATTAGTTTAAACTTTAAATAAAAGTGGTTTCTAAACTACCATATTCTGCTAAGTCCTTTCAGGAACTGGCAAAAGGAACATATTAGGGGAAAACAATACTAACAAATATCATAATGACTTGTTTCATCCATTCAGTTTCTCTACTTAAGACTTGTTTCGTTTTGTATTTTTTTGGAGATAGAACCAGAGCGGGAGGAAGGGCCCCAGAGAGAGAATCACACGCAGGCTCCATGCTCAGCACAGAGCCGGACACAGGATCGATCCCATGACCCCAGGGTCACGACCTGAGCTGAAATCAAGAATTGCATATTCAACCAACTGAGCCACCCAAGCACCCCTTAAGACTTCTTTTGAAGAAAGAATTCTGCAGCTTCACAACAAAAGGCTGAAAATGCCCTGCAATGAGCAACTGGAAACCACCACATATTTTTAAGCAGGGATATGACAGTGTGACATGGATTTGGGTTTTAGAAATATTACTTTTTTTAAGAAATTTTTTCTTAGGTCTTTATTTTATTTTGAGAGACAGAGACAGAGAGCAAGCGGGGGAGGGGCAGAGAGAGAGGGAGACACAGAATCTGAAGCAGGCTCCAGGCTCTGAGCTGTCGGTACAGAGCCCGACACGGGGCTCGAACCCATGGACTGTGAGATCATGACCTGAGCCGAAGTTGGACGCCCAACCAAGTCACCCAGGTGTCCCTAGAAATACTACTTCTTAATGCAGCATGCAAGATGTGTGGGAAGGGAAGACACTGGACATATCAAGATCAGTGAAGGCTAATAAGATGATAAAGACACATTTCAGTGAAGACTTGTAAAAAAAATACACAATTAAGAATTTGCATCACTAAATTTATTCGAAGTAAGAATTGTGCACACAACAGGCATATTATTTTCACACAAAAACAGGCACTGCAATACAAGTATTTAACACTTTGGCCATGAGACTCAAAGATACTGAAAAACTTCTCAAGGTATTTAAGTCACTGGATTCTTTAATATTTATAATCCATGCTTGCTCAATTATAATTTCTAAAGTTGTTCATTATATATTCATTATACTATTGCTCATTACACTATTCATTATGCTTATTATGTATTTAAAACTTTCTGAAATTTTACATTCTCCCAAAAATAGCTTTTTCTGTACCTTCAATATCCTTATGTACCTTATTGGAAAACCAAACCTGTGTTTTCAAGTAGCAAGTGCTCAAGCCACACCATTTCTGATTACAGATATAAGGCATCCAGTTTTATAAATAGCTCTCTCTCACTCCTTGTTCCTATTTTAATATGCCAACCATTACTTCACTGATATCCCAGAGTTTTCTTGCAACAGACTCATCCATAGCTTTGGGCAACAGTTCTTCCTCTTTACAATCCCCAAAGTACTTTCCCGACACACCTTCCACCTCAGGTGAAGAGGCTAAATAAACTGAAGTCTGGGCACCTTCTTCTGGGGTTTTGAAAAAAGCCCATGACACCAAATTGAAAAGTGGTTTGACCAACAGTGGAATGTGTATGTGTCTGCCAAGATTCGTCCGCACGATACCAGGGTGTAATACGTTGACAGTAACGTTTGTGCCTTCTAAGCGGCGGGCTAGTTCTCTGGTGAAAAGAATGTTAGCCAGTTTGCTCCGACTATAACAAAAGCTCTTATTATAGCTTTGCTCACTGTTCAAGTCTTCAAAGTTGATGTCTCCATACTTATACAGTTTGGAAGAAACTACCACAATCCTGCTGGGAGCTGAACTTTTGAGGAGCCCAAGGAGAAGACTGGTGAGTAGGAAGTGCCCCAGATGGTTCACTCCAAACTGCATCTCAAAACCATCTTCGGTCTTCATATAAGGACACTGGAAGATCCCTGCATTGTTGATTAAGACATCCAGTCTAGGCTCTTCCTTTAAATGTCAAAAAGACAATGAGACAATTATGAACACGGGCCTAAAATGAAATTAAAAAAAAAAAATCTTGCGAACTACCAAAATTCTATAAAACGCATTTACGGGTTTTCAACAGCTGAGGGTGGGTGGGGGGAGACTTGCATGCTTAACAGGGGCCTGGCCTGTGCCTCTCACATGTTATCTCATCTACTACTCTCAGCCACTCTAAGAGCAAACTTAAGCACCAACGTTAGGGGATTTGTGCAGACAGGACTCCTAAGGGGCAGACAAAAATTGGAAGATGAAATCTTCTGACCACGATGCCCCTATTTTTAATTAGTAAGCTAGCCTGCTTTTCTAATTGGGAGATTCAAACCACAGCTAGAGACTCGATGTGAGCTGGAAAGTGGAAATACAGCAGAAGGCAGGTCAGCAGTGTTTATTCCCAGAACTGCTATTATGAACACCAGGGCCAAATTAGGATTTCTCCATTCTGTAGTTTTCTAAGGGCAAACGGTACCATGGGGATAGAGCAACTTCAAGTGGTTTCCTCAAAATTGGGACAAGCAATAGAGAGGGTCAAGGATCCAAGTAAGACTGGAGGAGAAACCAAGAATAAATCAAAGAAGTATTAAGAAAAAAGCAAGTAGGTTAATATCAAAATATCAGAAACAACACAATGGAAAAAAAAAAAACAATGCAATGAAACATAATTCTAAGTCTCACAATGACAGCAAAGGACATTTAGAGAGGAGTTAGCACCACCAAACACCTTTAATCTGTATTAGGATTCTAGAATTCAGTTTTTTCCCTATATGAAATCCACCTCTTTCAAGCTACAAGGGGCTCCCAGCTTAAGAGACTTATATAGTCAGAATTCCACACTTTGTACCCTCCTGCATCTCTCCAGAATAAAATGCTAAAATTTAGACTGTCCTCAAAAGGAAGTCTTTTTCATTTCTTAATTCATGTAAGTTGGTTTTCCCCAGCCCTTTCCTGGCTCCTCTGTCTCTTTTGATGGGCAGAGGAAAAAATGTACAACATGTTCCAGGTGTAAAGACACAGTGATGACCTCCGATTAAATTAATTTGAGGTCAAACTTCAAATTTCACTGGCCCTTTTGCCAAGTGTAAGTAAAAAGAAAAATGTGTTAAATTTCACAACTGTTATCACAGCCTACCTGTCAGAGGATCAACTATTTATCATTCTGTCTGTCTAAGCACCTTTGGCTTTTCCAACAGTCAACTTCAAAAAGAAGGCAAAAGTTCACCCGTGGGGGAAAGAAAGGAGTGTTCTTTTTTCACTAATCCTTTGGAAGAGTTTCCTGTATTAATCATTTCTGAGCCATCATTCTTTGCTGGGCTTGTATTATTTTAAGACTTTATCATTCACCCTTTTTTTTTTAATTCGAGGAGATAAGTGACATAAATACCATGAATACCAACCTGTGGGAAATTTACACTTTCATTTAAAAAAAAAAAAAAATATATATACGTATATATACTTATATATGGTCACTGAGCTTCAGAGCCAGGAGAAAACTTAATAAAGTTTATCTCCTTAACTTTTAATTAGTTCTGTCTCAAATGGCCAAAGTAGTTAAATGCTTTAAGTATCGGAAATGAGACCATTCCCAGACTCATCACATTTTAATGACTAGGAAGACCCAGTTTTAATGCTTCAACATGTTTTATACATTAGTATTATTTCCTAGCCTGTTTTACCTGATAATGAAACACTAGTCATTCAGACAAAAGACAAAACAAAACAAAAAACAAAAACCAGACAACTTTCTAGATCTGCAGCAGTTCCCAAACTCTGCATCAAGGTGCCCTACAGCCTCACAAGGAACTCCACAGGGTGCTATGGATAATTGTATATTTTCCAGGGAAACCAAGTGATAATCTGCACAGCATCCCAAACTACCAGCTGCAGAGGGTCCACAGCTTCAACATTAAATTGTGCTCAATTCCCGTCAATGGTGTCCTATCTCTGCAAAGCTGAGTGTTTAGCCAAATGCAAGTAAAATGTTAAAAAGCAATGTAGAACAAGAAAAAAGGTTGGACATTTCCAGTGTGGTTCCAAAGACCGAGAAGTTGGTGCAGTGAACAACAGGTGCACATTTCCCATTACTAATTATGGTTATTGAGCAATGAAATAAAAAATTTCTTTGAATTATGTGTATTATTCTTTCAAACAGCTACTAGGTCGTTAGGATGTAAATACTGGGTTGTTTGTACCTAATCACTTACTAAACTGATAGATCTTTCCTTTCGCCTACCAGCAACATGAAAAAAATCAGACAGTTTGGGACCCTCTGCTGTAGATTCAAGAGTCTCCATTTTATACAGGCACCTTTCCCACACCAGCTAATTTTGAATTTCACTTTTTCTATACACTCTTTTGCAAGTCACCTCTGCAGGAAACTCTTCTACCTCAATTTCAACAGAGGCCATCCCCTGCAGTGGAATATTTATCAGCTAACCAAAGAAATCCTACACCTCACTGGCAGGCAGCAGGAGCACAGAAGCTAAAAGCAAAGGCTTTGGAGACAGATCCTGGACAAATTACTTGGCCCACCTATGCCTTCATTGCCTAGTGTTGTAAAATGGGGATAAAAATGCCCACCAGGGTTGCGGTGAGGATTCGATGACAGTAATAGCCAAGGGCACTTTAATTTCATTATAAGAAGTTTGAACTATGTGAAATGCGTGGAACACCTCCTGGCACATAGGAAACGTTCAATAAATACTAAGCATTATATTTATTTCTGTCTCCGTTTAGAGCACTTGGCCACTGCGATTCTGAGCTCCAGGCTATTTAGAAATCAGGCCAGAGACTGTTTAAGGATGTGGTGCTAATGAGTCCACTGGTGGCAGAGGACTAAACTTCCTACCCCAGCAGGAGGGAAAAATTGTTTCAAGGTCCCTGGCTCTAAGGTTCTCTGAAAGCTGGCTTGGGGCAGACTCACTTGGGACACAGAAAAAAACAGTCCGCGACCTCGCGGATATCTTCCCGGGCAGTCCTCGCATAACCAAAGAAATGTTCAGAAACTGGCTTATTTTCCTCTTGGGGCCATTATTTTCTCAGTATCTTTGGAAGGCAGAGGCCGGTCCTACCAATTTTCCCAGCCTACACTCCCTAGCCTTCTCGAAACCCTTGGATTGTTGTGCCTCTTAGGCTCGGTCTTTCCCAAGGTCACACCCCCAGGCCTCTGGGCGGCCACCCGCCGCTCGGCCCACGCCCCGCCCGCTCGCTCGCCGAGGCCTCCGCCCGTCCCCATCTCCAGCTGGCTCCCGGAGCCCCACACCTGGAGCATCTCCTGACAGAAGGCGCGCACCGAGCGCAGCGAGGCGAGGTCCAACTCCTTGACGACGAGCTCGCCGGCCCCACCGGCGTCGGAGCCCGGCCCGGGGCCCCCCGCCTGGCGGAGCTGANTTCGCCCCCGTGATCAGCACAGTCTTCCCATGCATGAGGCCGGAGTCCCCTCCTCCGTGCCGGACACTGGGCCCCACGAACCGCCGGGCCGCCAGCCACAGGGTCCCACCCTGTGCAGCCAGGAGTGCCGCTACCGTAGCCACCACGGCCATAGCCGCAGGGGCCGAGGGCCCACCGGCCCCTGCGCGGGACTTCCGGGGTAGCCGCGCGCGCCAGGGACTTTAGGGTGCCACCTGCCCGCGAAGAACTCTGGGGCGCGGCCTTTCGTGCCTGACGGGACAGCGTGGGGCATGCCGGGACTTGTAGTTTTCCTTCCGACGGCATCTGATTGGTTGCGGGAACACAGCACCCTGGGTCGTTGGGACTCCACGGAGAGGTCTCCACCCTGACCGTGGAGGGTGAGCGCAGGCCCCAGAGGAGTGGTGTTCGACCCCGTGGGAATGCCTAATGAATATTTTGAATTTACAAATACCAGACATCCGGGCTTGCTTAGTGTGTTTTCAGGTAAGGGCCCATGGGACTTGTTAACCCTCAGTGCAACTTACTTTCACCCTCGGGAGAATTGTCCCTGCCCATCTGGAGTCTGAGGAAGGGCTCTTTTTTATTATGATGAGGCGAAGGACTCAGCAACGTGAACCAGTCGGAAACAGAATGGACCGACCACTGGTTCTGGCTGGGTTAGCGTTGTATCAGAATCCCCTGCAGGGATCGTAAAAAACAACACAAAACCCCCAGAAATTGTAGGGCCCCGGTACCAGACTTTAGAATTCAATAGGTTCCAAATGGGACCTGAGACTTTGCAATTCTAACAGGTTTCCAGGTGATTCTAATGCTGCTGCTTTGTGGACCCCAGTCTGAGAACTGAAAACCGTTATGGCCCTGGTCTCTATGGCAAAAGGCATCCTCCAATGGTCTTATTTGATACTGGCAGAGATACAGTGGGAAAAGCCCATTCACTACTGCCTTCATCCTTCCCTCCAGGAAACTATTCGACTGTAAAAATGATACAGAAATGGCAGGGCTTATTGCCACAGGGACCCATCTTCAAGCTGCAGACTTCATAGTTTTAGGCCAAGCTTTTCTCAAGTCGTCATTCATTCATCTCCTCACCCATCCAATGTGTGCCAGGTTCCTGCCTTGTGAGAGTCACAGAGAAATAGGACGCCATTTCTTCCCTCAGTGTGCTTATTGTCTGGTACAGAGACCTCCCCTGCCTCAGGCCTCATTCTAGAATCTTTAGAACAAGAGAAGAGACACACAACCTGTACAGTTTGAAATAAACTCTCTAGATTGTGTTGATAGAACTCTCCTCCACTCCTGTACATTTGGGAAGGACATAGCATGCACTGAACAGGCACACTACCAACAGAAGAGGGTTAGAATGCCAGAAGGAGTGAGTGCTGAGGATGTGAGCTCACAGATGGGAAGGAGCACTGTCTGAGGATTCGACAAAGCACCAGAGCAGAAATCACTAGGGATGGGCCTTTATTTCACACTTTTGGTAATTAATTTTTAAAAAAATTTTTTTTTATGTTTTATTTATTTCTAGGAGAGAGAGGGAGAGAGAGAGAGAGAGAGAGAGAGAGAGAGAGAGAGAGAGGGAGTCACAGACTGAAACAGGCTCCAGGCTCTGAGCCGGCAGTCAGCACAGAGCCCGATGCGGGGCTTGAACCCATGAACTGCGAGATCATGACCTAAGCAAAAGTTGGACGCTTAAACGACTAAGCCACTCAGATGCCCTCACACTTTTGGTAATTTAAAGTTGCCTCTCAAACTCACTGATCCCAGAGCACATCTGTTTCCTCTTTCTTTTTCTATCTATCCATGTCTTTTTCATCCTTCAAAGCTCACCTCAGGTCTCCCTAGTGTCTGACCACTCCCAGCCCACGCAGATCTCTGCCTCAACTTCCATGTGTGCCCCTCTCTTGGCACTGAGGACAAACAGCTTTCTGTTGTTGACTATCAGTTCGCATGCTTGCCTTACTCTAAGGGATTGTCAAGGTTTTAAATTTCCCAAAGGACAGGATTATGTCTGAGTCTATCTTGTCGTCTTCACAGTGGAGAATGCATAGAAAACAGTAGATACTCAGTAAGTGTCATGACTGATATATTTGGGACTGGCTTACATCAAATTAAGAAAGAGAGCAAAAGCTGTATGTCAGCAGTCTTCTTTACCTAGAGTCTGGACGGAATATGTATATATAGGTACAGTAGAGATAGAAGTGGGGGAGAAGGAGGAAGAAAGGGCATCGAGAGGAGAGGAGAAGGGAAATCCCCAGACCTGCTGTATAACTGCTATGTAGTTGAACCATAGAACTTAATGGAACGACTAATCTGTTCAGGATGTGTCCTGTGGCCATGGAATTAATAACAACTTGAAGTGGAAGTCTGTGTATTCACAGAGAAAATAGACAGAATGTAGCTTTTGAAATAAGACCTGTTTTTGAATCTTAGTCCTGCCATTTATTAGCTGCACATTATTGAACAAGCTACTTTTTCTTTGTGAGTTGTAAGTTCTCCATTGGTAAAAATGAGGGTAATAATAATATTCTGTTACAAACACTTGGTTTGAAGAGAAAATGACGTAACGTGAAAATAAGCAGCTCACTGTGCCTATTATGCAATAGATTATAGCTAATAACCAATCAATGTTTCTTGAAATCGAAACAAAAATAACAAAATGATAATAACAAGGAAAGGCTAGGATATTACACTTCGTGTCACATTTTGAAGTGGTAGCCAAAGCTTTTTTTCCATGTAAACATTGGACCTACCTGCCAGGCCCAGAGCCAGAGACTTCAAATATGAAGCCTTGGAGTCCAGAGGTAATACACCCACCAGGTAAGCTTCAGAGAACCTTTCCCAGGACATTCTGTCTGGAGCTCATCTTAGATGGAAAATGCCCTCTATGAATAACCTGCTGATTTATTTCTGAATGGGCAGTGTCAAAATTGGTACAGGAGTCAAAATTGCATGTGGAGTGACCTTTCATTTTGCATCGATTAAAAGGCTGATCACAGAGGCAACATAATAAAAAGCTCCAATTTTCAAGACTGTATTTAACCCTACTCATCCTTTCTCTGAAGACCAGTATTCTACACTGGTGATGGGTAACAGTTCATTCTATCAACTAACATCCAAAAATGAGCAGTGCTTTGTAAAACTAGACTTCTGAGATAGCCCTTTAAGTATTCAAGCATTCAGGTTCTAAACTTATCCTGAGGAGTCATCAGTATGCCTTACACATACAGGTAAGTGCAGTGGTATTCAACAGCATTGATAGCTCAGAGAGAAGTGCCTTGAAGATAACCTGAGGGGTCAAAATATTTTCAAAATGTCAAGAGGACATTTTCCAAATGAACTAAGTTATGAGGTCCAATCTTCTGAAATACCTGTCTAACTACCCTAGAGATCCAGAAGAAGTGGCTTCTGTAATACCAGGCTCACTGCTTTATTTCTCCTCCCCATCCCTAATTGTTCATTTTTTGATTAAAGCCATAAGGTACATGAGCTGTGATGGTGCCCAATTTCTGTGCCCCTTCAATGTGGAACATGTGATCATCAAAGAAAATGTGGGGCCTTATCTTTACCAAGATGGGACCTTTGGGGGCTCCAGCAAGGAAAAGAGCTTCGTCTATCTCTAGACCCCAGCGGCGAAGGGTTTTCAGCACTCGAGCACCTGAACTGGCTGCACTCCTGGCTGTAACCAGGTAGGTCCTGATAGGGCAAAGTAACCGTTCGTCTTTGGCATAAAACTTCTTTTGCAGTCTGCCTAAATCTTCCAGAAAGCCTTTTAAGGGACCCTGTAAAAGGAACATATGTCACAGCTGTGATCCAGTGAACTGAAGGAAGTGAATGCTGAAAAAGCAGAAGCTTATAAGAGCTTATAAAAAGATACAATACTGCATTAGAACTGCAGTATTCTAAGCCCGATGGCAAAGTCCTGAAACTCCTTGCGTATATGTGAATATATTTCCTTTTATGGAACTATCCTTGCATTCCTGGAATAAATATAGGAAGACCATATAATTTATTATCTAAACATAGATGTTTTAAGAGTGAAAGAAGTTTCTATAAGAAGTTAAACCAGGGCAACAGACATAAATCATCCATGGCAAAATGGGATATTCTAAATAAAGTTTGGTTAATCACCAAAAGCACTATTTTGGTTTGCTGTTTGTGAATTGCACATTTCATTATTATAATGTGTGCTCCTATGTCTAGTTCAGTGCCTTCTTGGCTTGAATCTAACCTTGTCTTATATTTACAGTTACCTTTGTATATCTTCACACTTACTTCTATCTTCACCTTTCTGAACACTTAGTTCTAGCTGTTTCTCTGGAATAGAGCAAGAATTGGATTCTGGTGTATGATCCAATCTGGAAGTCTTAATTTTTTAAAACAAAGCTGAGTTTTAGGCCATTTATATTTATTGGCATTACTAATATATGTGATAATGGTCTGTCTTATGATTTTTATTGTATTTTTCCTTGTTCATTGACCTATGTTTTCTTTGTGAATTTGTGTATGTGTATTTCTTCTAACATTTAGGAAGGTTTGTAATATTCCCTTATATTGGTTATCTTTGTAACTATAATTTTTATAGTACTTTTAGTCTTTTGTTTATTTATTTTTCAATCCAGGACCTATTGTTTCTTTTACAATGAGAATCCATGAAATTACAGTACTTCTTTACCTGTTTTTTATCTTCTACTTCTTTTGCAACCATCCAGTTTAACTTGTTTCCTCTTCCTCATTGTTTACATTTTTATTATTAAAGATTCCTGTATTTCTATTTATCAGCTTTACAGCTTATCCTTTGATCATTATTGTAACTGAAGATATCAACATACTTACTCTTCCTTGGATTTTTTTCCTCCACGTTTTTCTAGTTTTCATTAGTGATATATTTCTACACTGTCAGGGCATATAATGTAAACTTTCTTTTCTGTCACCCTATCTAATCCCTACAATTGTTTTAGTTTTAGTTCTATGCTTAAATATATTCTCTGTCCATTTGTGCCTCTATGTTTTTATTCATCTACACATGGGCCAAAGTGTATCTTCTAGACTGGTTTTCCCAAGAAAATCTTATGGAAATAACAATCTCTGAGAATATAGTATGTTTTCAACTGTTGATCTGTTTTCTTTACTTGAATAAACTTTTGGATAGATATAGAATCTGTGATATATATTTTCTCTCCATATGAGTTTATAAATAATGCGCCACTATCTTTTGCTTTTGAATGCTGCTGTGGAGAAAACTGAGGACAGCTTGATTTTTCTCCTCACTCATGTGTGCAGACTGCCCAAAGAATTACTTTTTCATCTTTGATGTCAAAAATTTTTTACTATGGCATGTATTGGTGATGATATTTTGTTCTATTTCCAATACATAATGTGCCCTTTAATCTTTCATCTTTTAGTAGTTTATTTTCTTAATGTTTTTATTCATTTTTTTGAGAGAGAGAGAGAGAGAGAGAGACAGCATGAGAAGGGGAGAGGCAGAGAGAGAGAAAGAGACACAGAATCCAAGCAGGCTCCAGCTCTGAGCTGTCAGCACAGAACGTGACATGGTGCTCGAACTCACGACTATGAGATCATGACCTGAGCCGAAGTTGGACAATTAACTGACTGAGCCACCCAGCTGCCCCTAATATTTTAATAGTTTAATGTATGCATTAAAATCCTGACAGTTTCAAATATTTTATTGATGTATATTTTGATATAATTTTGCATCTTTGTATTTACCACACACAGTCCTTTCCTCCTTTCAAAACGTAATTTCATTGTCTTTCTTCAGGGATTCCAATTATGCATATGTTGGATTTTCTGTACCTGTGATACATTTCTTTCATTTTTCTCTGTAAAATCTTATTTTTCAATTTTTCTCACTTCCAGAGTTCTTCCACTCAACATTTTATTATTTATCCCCTCATTCTTGCATTTGCATGTTATGACCCTGACTCTGCTTTATTAAGTTTTTAAAAGTCATAGTAATTATTTAGTCACAATTTTTACCTATACTTTGGCTACTATTTCTAGTGAGAGATCTAATCTGTTTTTAGATTTTGCCCTTCTTTGTCTTTTTCTCAGTATCTTTGTTTATACCCTGTGCCCGTTCTGTTTTTATTACTCATCACTGAAGCAGACTGGTTTTTCTGGGAACAATTAAGAGGGTTTATGGGGAAGGTCAAATATAGTATTGTAAGACTGACTTGTTTTCAATTCAAAAGACCCCTTCATCTATTCTGTCCTGGAAACAAACTGTTATAAACATGACTTAATAGATGATCTTTTGTCTATTTAGATCTAAACATTATTTAGATCACTGTTTCTCTGAAGCTGCATATATCAGAGAAAAAAAAAAAAACAAGTAAAATTTACTTTCCAAAGGTATTCTAAAACTATTAACTATTTTTAAAATTGGCAACAGCAGTAAAGTGGGTATGGTGACTGTTGGCAGGATCCACCCTACTCACAACTAGTTTGGCTTTGAAACATGGAGGAATACAGTTTTCCTACTGCTTTTGAGTAGTTTCCAAAGGGAATAAATAGGAACCAATTTATGTCACCATATTCAAAACAGGTATCCATATCATCCTTTCTAGAGACAATTTAAATGTAAAAACATAGGGATTCCTGGGTGGCTTCATCAGTTGAGTGTCTGACTTCGGCTCAGGTCATGATCCCGCGTTGGACTCTGTGCTGACATCTCAGGGCCTGGACCCTACTTCAGGTTCTATGTCTCCCTCTCTCTACCCCTGCCCCACTCACATTCTGTCTACATTATCTCAAAAGTAAATATACATTTGAAAACATTTAAATAAATAAATGTAAAAACATAAATAGGTTAAAAGTAAAAATTATAGAAAAGATATATAATACAAACACCAGTCAAAAAATCCAAATCAAAAGAAATCAAGAAAGCTGGAATGGTTCTATAACTATCAGACAGAGAGACATTACATAATTAAAAGGGATTATTTCACCAAGAAGATATAATAATCCTAATCCTAAATATTTAGGCAGTAAACAGAAGAGATTAAAAATACATGAAGCAAGCACATATAACTGAAAGAAGAAATAGATTAATCCTCAAATATACTTGAAGACTTCAACATTGCTTCCTCAATAGTGGAGAGAAGAAGTAGGTAGAAAACCATTTGAAATTAGGTTAGAAAACTATTGAAATATGGAAAACCTGGGCAATATTACCTAACTAATACACTGTCAGTTTAATCTAATTGACATTTTTGACTACTCAACTCAACAATATAGAATCAACATTCTTGTCAAGTACACATGAAACATTAACCAACATAGACCATATTCTGGGCATAAAACACTCCTCAGTAAGTTTAAAGAACTGAAATCATATAAAATATATTTTTCAATTATAACATTCTATGTGGCATCTATAAGAATGTGATATCTAGTAAAAATCTAAATACTTGACAAATAATTTCTAAATAACCTGTAAGTCAAAGAGGAAGTTAGAGGAAAATTTAAAAATACTCAAGAACTGAATGAATATTACAAACAACATATCAAAATTTGTGGGCTGCCATCAGAGCTTCATTCAGAGGGAATTTTAATATATTAAATGCTTATTTTAGAAAATAAGTCTTAAAGCAGTGTCCTCAACTTCCATCTTTAGAAACTTAGAGCTGGCTATTGAGAAGATAAATAAAGCTGTTGTCTAGCTAGACTAAGAACAAGGGAGAAGAAAAGAGAAGACAAATATTACTAATAGCAGGAATGAAAAGGTAATATCACTAACAATCCTAAAAATAGTAAATAGAACATATGAAAACTTTATGCTGATGACATCAATGACTTAAATGGAATGGGCAAATTCCTTTAAAGACATAAACTCATAAACTGCCAGAAAGTAGGACAATAAAGAGAAAATCTGAGTAATAGTTTCTATCTATTAAAAACAATTGAATTCTTAATTAAAAGCCTTCATACACAGAAAAGCTCAAGCCCAAATGGTTTCTCTGTCAAAGTCTACCTAATAGTTGAAGAAGAAATAATATTAACTATACACAAAGTCTTTCAGAAGTTTAACAGGGAGAAAATACTTCCCATGTGATTTTGTGAATTTAGCATTATTCTATTCTGTAAGATATTACCAGAAAAGAGCTCTATGGAGTTATATATCCTTCAGGAACACAAAGGCAAAAAAAAAAATTCTAAACTATATTTTTACAAATTGAATTTAGCAAGATATACAAAGGATAATACAACATGACCAAGTTGAATTTATACACCAGCAATGCAAAGCTGCTTCAGCATTTTTAAATACATCAATATAATTTACATATTAACAAGCTAGAGAAGCCACATACTTTTCTCAATAGATGCAGAAGAGAAATTTGACAAAATTCAACATACATTTATTATAAAAAGTCTCAAAAAATAGGAATAGAAAGTAACTCCCTTAGTTGGCAAAGGGCACCTTGAAAAAAAATAATAGATAATATACTTAGAAGTCAAAGATTGAATGATCTATTCCTCAGATCAGGGACTAGGCAAGGATGTCCCCTCTTATCACTCTTATTGAACATTCCACTGAATGCACAAGCAAGGGTAATAAGGTAAGAAAGACAATTAAAAGACATACAAAATGGAAACATAGAAAAAAAGTGTTTTTATTCAGTCAACATTGTCTATGTTGAAAATCTCAATCTATGAAAATTTTACTATACTAACTAGTGAATTGAACAAAGTTGCAACATAGTCAATTTTCAAAAATCTAGTTGTGTTTTCTAATCTGTTTATGATAAACAGATTGGAAATCAAAATTTTAAAGTACCATTTACAATAGCACCAACATTATGAAATACTTAAGTATAAATCTAACAAAGCATATGTGATATCTATATACAAAAACATTTGAAGCACTGAAAGAAATCAAAGATTATCTAAATAAATGGAAAGATATACCATATCCATGGACTGAAAGACTTACTATTAAGACATCCACCCTACCCCCGAGTTTATGCTATAAATTCAACACAATCATAATAAAAACTCCAAGAGATTTTTTTTTCCCCAGGAATGGACAAGCTAGTTGTTAAATCTGTATAAAAATGCAANCCAAAATAAAGATCAGAATATCCAAAAGAATTTTGAAAAATAACAAATTTGAAGAACTCACACTACCCGATCTCAAGACTTAATACAAAACTGCATGTATCAAGACAGTGTGAAATTGGTAAAAGCATGGACACCTACATTAAAGGAACAGAAAGCCAGTCTTTTTCATAAACAGTGCTGAACAATTAGGATATCCAGAAGCAGTAAAAGTGAACTTAACCAATACTTTGCATAAATACAAAAGTTAGTTCAAAATAGGCCATAATCCTAAAAAAAAAAACCCTAAAATTATAAAATTTTGTGAACAAACATAGGGAATCTATGTGATTTTGGCAAATACTTTTTACATATGACATTAAAAGCATGATTCATAAAAGAACTAACTGATAAGTTGAACTTCATCAAAATTGTAAATTTCTGATCATCGAAAGACAATGAAAGACATAAAGAGAATAAAAAGCATGTCTTGAGACTGAGAAAATATTTGCAAAACATCTGATAGAGGACTTGTATCCATAATATGTTAAGAACTCTCAAACTTAAATAATAAACCCAATACAAATGAGCAAGAGATTTGAATAGATATTTTTGCCAAAGAGTACATATGATGACTTATAAACACCTGATAATATGTTCAATATAATTTATTGTTAGAGAAATGCAAATTAAAGCTACAGTGAGATACAGAACAGCTTAAAAGAAGCAAACAAAAAACTTATCAGTAGAAAATACTGGTAAGTATGTATTGCAACAAAATCTCCCATGTGGTGCTATTGGGAATGCAAAGTGGTATGGTCACTTAAGAAAATAGTTTCACAGTATCTTATAAAATTGCACATACTTAACATGTGACCTAGTAATCCTGCTTGTAGGTATTTACCCAAGAGAAATGCGATCTTATGTTCACACAGAACCCTGTATTCAAATGCTTAAAGTGGCTTTATTTATAAATGCCAAAAAGTGGAAATAGCCTAAATATCCTCCAACAGGTAAATGGATAAAGAAAATGTGATACATCCATAGAAGAGAATACAACTCAGCAATAAAAAGGAACAGATGCTACTGATACATGGAATGACATGGATGTATCTTAAATGCATTAGATTCAAAAGATTGTATACTGTGTGGTTCCATTTATGTGACATCTGGAAATGGCAAAACTATGAGGAAAGATATCAGATTAGTAGTTGCAGACCCTGGAGGTAGCAGGGTAGGATGACTACACAGAGGCATGAGGGGATTTTGTGAGTATATTGAGTATTTTGAATTTGGTCATGGTTTCACTACTGTATACATTTGTCAAAGCTCAGAAACATCTAATAAAATTATTAAATTTACCGTATATAAGTTATACATTAAATGTTATGATTAAAACACACACAGACACATACATACACACACAGTTAGAGACCACTGTTTGAGAATGGTGAGATGAGGTAGGGATCAAATCAGGAAATGTCTGTTACTAGTTATGCTGCCACACTGGAAGCTTATAAGCCACCTGGGAGTGGCCAAGTTAATCCTCTCTAGGTGTTTCATTTGCTGGTGACTCCCAGCTCTCCTCCATTTGAGACAACTGGGACATTGTCATGATCAACGTGCAAGTCCCATGACCAACATACTTGAAAGGCTTGTGGAGGAATCGTACCTCAGTTGTACTTATTTTTCATCAGTGGAATGCACTGACAAAGCCTGATATTTATAGAAAAGCTACCTTTTCTATGTAAAAATAGCATCTTTATGGGGCATCTGGGTGGTTCAGTCAGTTTAGTGTCTGACTTTGTCTCAGGTCATGATCTCATGGTTTGTGGGTTCCAGCCCCACATTGAGCTCTTTGCTGAGAGCTCGGAGCCTGGAGCCTGTTTCTGATTCTCTCTCTCCTTGCCCCTCCCTTGCTTGTGCTCTACCTCTCTCTCAAAAATAAACATAAATTTTTTTTTTTAATTTAAGAAATAGCATCTTTATCCACTGCCAGAAGAACTGCATAATGAAAACAAGTATGTTTCATTGAAATTTGTTGGGTATTCCAGCAATAACCTAGTGTTGGGCTTCACAATTTCTGTTGTTTAACGGGAAGAACAAGTTCTTTAACATGGAAAAGGAAAGTGATTAATGCAAAATTTAAAAGAAATTTGAATTATTTACCTGAGATGAGAAAATGGCATTTTAAGATTATCTTGAAATAATTATGAGTTTGAATATTTTATAAGTGTTCTCTGTTTTTGGAAATCCTCTAAATTTCAGTAATAGTTAGATTACTATACAGTGGGCTCTAAATTTCAGTAAAGCAGACTTACTAAAATATTACAAAGGATTTTCCTCTCAATTCGTTAACACCGAACAACTTCATAACATAAGATCAAGGCTTCCAAAGAAGCTATTAAGGCAAGGACCATGAAGTTATGTGCACATGTGCGCACATGTATACACACATACACACACACACACACACACACACACACAGTTTAGATATCGGTTGCTGTCACAGGCAAATTACTGATTTTTTTCAGCTTTCTGTTAGTCTATTTAAACTTTTATGAGTATAATAAAAATAAAAATATTTAAGTTTATCCTAAGTTCAAGAAGTGAGAAAAAAGACCAATTAAATAATTCTTTGGTAAAATTCTTAGATTAAAACTAAATAATCCATCAGTTCAGATTCAGTTTAGAGAATAGCTTGATGTTTCAGATTTCCTTGATTCAGGAGTTGTAAGTTTTGTTCATTTCAGACTGTAACTTTAACATTTCAGTTCATGAATTGATTCAAAAAACTTAAATACTCTTTCATTTTGATTAGGTGTCCATAACTTTCACTTGTTTGAGGCTCATTGTTTGATTCAATCTGAGCTCTCAGTTGTGCAGATTTTTTCAATTAAGTAATGTGTTTATTGAGTTTGAGGTTTATGGTCAAAGAGGTCCATAAATGTTTACTGAACCTATTGGAAATCACTTTACTATTCTAAGAACTTATTATGTAGAAATGGTTAACTGGTAAGCCATATTACCTCTATTACTTATAATTTGGAGGTGAACTCATTATCACAATAAGATCATGGAAACATTTCCAGAAAAGAATAGATAAAAAGAACACTAAAAACAAAACTAAAAGCAAAACAGAGCGAAAATCAAAAGTTTTCGAAAACGAACTTGGCAGCAGATGTTTCAAAATGAAGAGTTCATGAAAGAAAGGGAGCAAAGTATAAAGAATAAGAAGGGAGGAATAGCCTGCCTAAAATAATTTAAAATATTTATATGTTGGAAAATAAGTAGATGAAAATTAATTAGAAATCACTGAACCTACCTGAGCAAGAGGCTTATTCTCAAATAGTGCTTCATGTTGAAAGAACTTGTCCAGCCCATGCTCCTTGGCAATATGTTCAGATTCATCAGAGAAGAGGACAGCGTCCCCATCAAAGGCCACACGGAGTTGTGTGTCACAGTAGGCCATGTCTTTGGCTCCATCAAACATTGTTGCAGAGGCAATCCCTGGCAGACCATGGAGATTTATTAATACTCTTCCTAGAGGTGTCAGTTTCTTCTACCATTTTAATGATTTAAAAAAGGAAAACAAGAAGTCCTCCCAGACCTTGCAGTATTTTTTTTTTTCTGGCCATCACCTGATGACTCAACTGCTCTTTATAACCACATATTTCCAAATGACTGTTTACACACTACCTCAATTTCTGTAAGGGATGGGAAAGTGTAAAAGGGGTTGTAGGACAATCACTGAGGGTGTTCACCTCCAGGAAGGTCAGAGCTCTCAAAGACAGGCTTAGGGGCTGCCACTTGTGGAAACGCCTTACCAGAAAATTTAACAAGTCACATAGTCATATATGAAGCCCAATAAAAGTCAACACTAGTACAAGCCTTTTTATTAACTTAAGGGATAAAACCAATGAATACCTTCTTGTATGGCTTCTTGTACTTTTTCAGAATCTGCAGAAAGATACAAGTTGGTAAGATATGCCTTCAAATAGCCAATGGGGCTTTTTCCACCAGTCAGACAGAAGCGGTCAATTAGTAAGCCTATTATTGGGCAAGAAAGACTTTGTTATGTCGGAGACTAAAGACAATATACCTACTGTAAATGTAAATCAAAGTTATCATAGGAATAATTAAGTATCTATTGAAATTTTAGAATTACCCTCATAGCACTAATATTGAAAAACTGCTATATTACATTTAAAAGCTATTTTATATAATAGTGGATATGTTTGGTGCATAAATTCATTAAGTAGTCCACACAGACCATGCCAATTTACCCTCACAACAACTGTATGACAGGTATTATTCTCACTGTGACACAAAGGAAACGGAGACATAAAGACTTGTCTAAGCCCATTGGTTCATAAGGACTCTTGTCTAGACTAGAACATAGTTCTTTTCCTTCAACCACCAGCTCCTCACTTGTTGAAAGAGATAGTTGATGTGTGACTCTATTTTAAGTGCCATTTCTGTATTTCTTCAGTAACAGCACAATAGTAATGACAAGCAGTGCCAGGATTTAACCTGTTTTCTAAAAACAACAACGAAATGCCTGAAAGTGTCTCCTTCTTGACTTGGAATTTTAAATGCAGTTATTTAGCAGACTAAATATTAAAACACCATTAAATATCTTTCAAATAAACAATTAAAAAGCAAACGCTAGATGTCGGCAAAAGGTTTCTAAAATAGGCACCCATATTCATTTAGATGCAAGTATAAATTGGTACAAGATACTAGAAAGTCTTGACAATATGTCTCAAAGGCATTTTTTTTTAAATCTTAAGTGTTTTCCTTTTATTGAAATTGATGTTAGTTGACATACATGTAGTATTGGTTTCAAGAATAGAATTTAGTATTCATCACTTACAAATAGCACCCAGTGCTCATCCCAAGTGCCCTCCTTAATACACACCACCCATTTTAGCTCATGCCTCCACCTACCTCTCCTCCAACTACCCTTAGTTTGTTCTCTATAGTTTGCTGCCCTCTGTTTTTATTTTATTTTTTATTTTCTGTTTTATCTTTCCTTCCTTTCCCCTATGTTCATCTGTTTTATTTCTTAAATTCCACATGAATGAAATCATGTTATTTGTCTTTCTGATTGCTACCTTAGAGTTCAAGTCAGTAAAACCTTAAGTGAGCACCCAAATCAGTGGTTCTCAACTGTGGGTGCAAATTAGGATCACCTGAAGCGTTTTTTTTTTTTGTTTTTTTTTTTTAATGTAATTTACTGTCAGATGGCTAACATACTGTGTGTCAGGTATGCTCTTTGTTTTGGGGGTAGATTCCCGTGGTTCATCGCTTACATACAACACTCAGTGCTCATCACAACAAGTGCCTTCCTCAATGCCCATTACCCATTTTCCCCTCTCCCCCACTCCCCCATTCACCCTTATTTTGTTCTCTGTATTTAAGAGTCTCTTGTGGTTTGCCTCACTCCCTCTCTGTTTGTAACTATTTTTTCCCTTTCCCCTCCCTCATGGTCTTCTGTTAAGTTTCTCAAGATCCACATATGAGTGAAAACATATGATATCTGCCCTCTGACTGACTTGTTTCACTCAGCATAATACCTTCCAGTTCCATCCACATTGCTGCAAATGGTATGATTTCATTCTTTCTCATTGTCAAGTAGTATTCCATTGTATATATAAACCACAGAGCTTTTATTAGTTTATAGCTTTTGACCTTTTCATAGTTTATTCTAAGGGAATAATCTGAAACTCTGATAAAGATTTATGTGGAGAGGTCTCAGCTCAGGATTATTTATAAAACCAGAACACTGTTTAATGATATGAGAATAGTTGAATAAAGTATAACATTATGCATATGAGATAGTATACATTCAAAATGTTTTTAGATACATGATAAATGGATAGCTGCACATGATATAAAGCAGAAGTTTGAGTCTCCTCAGTTGTGTTTCATCTGTATGGACCAACAGAGTAGATAGAGTCCATCGACAGTTGAGGTGGAAGTGTTTGCTATGGTATGAACAAAACAACTCTTGTTTTTCATTTAAGCCAACATTGGGCATAAGTGACACCAAAGTGTACTCTACAATCCCTTAAATAATATGAATTTAAAGATCAGAAATTATTTGATGTCATTGGGGACTTCAGAAATTATTGAAACATCATCCCAGTTCTCAAGGAGATCATAGTTCACTGAGTAGCCAGGCATGTAAAACAGATAATTATAACTTAACAGGCCATAGCAGAAGGAGATTCAGATTGCCTTAAATACCCAGAGAAGAGAAATGACTAATGCTTCCAGGCGAAAGGTTGTTATTTCATGCATAAGCAAGCTTGTGTGAGAAGATGGAGCTCTATCAGTTCATTAGCAGAATTGATAGGCAAATAACTATGATTCCGTATGCTACTAGCCATGATGGACTCAGTTTGGCAAGGGATCAATAGACCTAAATCACCTACTAAATCAAATAAAGATTGTTGTAAAATTAATAGCCGCCATTATCAAGTGATTAGGTTGCTCATCTATACTAAACCTTTTTGTATACATTCTCTTTTCATGTCACAACACTTTCATGGTGCTTTTTTGAAAGGCAAACATTTTTAAAAGTATGTCTCAGACATCAGCCCTATAATTAGGATAATGTAAAACTCATAATTTATAATACATCTTGTTTATTTATAAGTATTCCCACTTTAAACCCACTTTAAACCTTGAATATGCCAAAGTCCAACCTTACTTTGACTTGGCATACCCATAAGATTGGATATGTCACTTAAAGATAGGCTAAAGGTCCTCAAATAACAAGTCAGGTAATTCCATAACAGGAAAATGAGGATTTCTCTCTTAAAGTATCCAACACATGATGGAAATGCTATGAGGAGACTAGAGTCAATCCAAATGTCCATGTAAAGGAATAAAGACATTTTTGCTGGCATGGGTATGGATCTGATGTGTGGGGAAAGCAGTATGGAAGCATCAAATTGTCAGAGTTGAAAGGGAAGGGGGAAAAGCCTGTAAATCTTAGACATGGATCTGTGGTGAGCAAGAAGTGTGATCACACAGAGAAAGCCTCTGGGTTGATGGCTCCTTGAAGTCAGGTTCAGAAATGAAAAACATAAAACAGAGAAATATATTGCAGGAGCTGGGATTAAGACTTTGAAATTCACACTTGACAAGTTAAGTCCGGAGCTTTGGGCCCAACTCTGCTGAAGTTAAAAATGAACATGGCCTCTCTTTTTCTGACATAGGCAAATAAACATTCCTCACTCAGAAGGGGGTGTCAGTATCAAAGACTCTGCATTAGTTAGGCCACAGTTAGCAAAATAACATGGCTTCTCCCTTCCAGAGCAGCTAGCTGTTCTTCCACATGTTGTTTATTTTACTTACCATAGTGATTGACGCTGTTTATAAGCCGCACTCCCACTTGGGCATGGTTATTAGTCATCAGTACAATATCAAATAAGTCCTGTTCATTAGGATACAGCTCACGGAGTCTAGCGTTGACATGCTGCAGTGCCTGCAGGTTACAAACATGAATGCATGTAAAGAGGGCCAGGGAATGTGGGCATTGGAGTCTGGAGAGAAAGGATAGCATCAGTGTCAACTTCAGACTCTGAAGACTCTTCACTAAGAAATTATGGCTCCTTTAAGGCAGGTTTATACCATTCATTCCTGTATTTCCCGCCTCTTATACACAGGGCATCAGTTAATGTTTGCTGAATAGATAGGGAAAGTTTGTTGAAAACTGTTATATTTGGTTTCCTAGAATTGTCTCTGTGGGGTAGGTAGAGGGAAAGATCAGGTTAACCCTTTTATGTTTGTCTTTTTTTTTTTTGATTCATAAAATCTTCTTTTCTTGATCATCTCGTGATTATTTTTTATTGTGAAAATATAGAATGCTTCATGAATTTGAAGGTTACCCTTGCACAAGAGCCATGCTAATGGCTTTTGTATTGTTCCAATTTTAGGATGTATGCCACCAAAGCACTTTGTCTATTTCTTAAACATGAGTCTTTAAAATAGGTTAGTGGTTTCCTCTGATGAGTCTACCGTGCCCCATAAATACCTTCTACTCACAACTTGTGGAGATGTCATTTATTTCTGTCTGGTTATAATGATATTGCATAATATTGTATAAGTTATATAGGGGATCACATGTGCTGTACATTTCAGTGTAAGTTCAGAGAACCTTACTTTCTCTGTTAAAAAATCATGACCTTAAGCACAAACCAAGATCATCTCGGTATTATGTTTGGGGCAGCTAAAGTGAATTTCATTTTGTTTCTAATGCTGGGATTGTAAACTAATTACTGTTTCTGGTTACCTCTCCTTCTACGAAGGGAACAGAGATGTCTCTAACATGTGTCATCATTAGAACTCTGCTGAGGGCCATCTCAACATCCCAAATCTAGAACTGAAGACCCTTCCTCACCAGTCTGGGAGCCTCTGTGAAAGCATAAATTGACCTGGGGTCAACTTGAAAAGGGCAAGAATTACAAAGGTGGACCAGTAATAACAAGGAAACCTCGATGAGTTCCCAAGGACCTGTCTGGGTCCTTCCCTCTCCATCCAAGGTCCTGACAGGCTGAACACAGATTTGGGGAGTACCTTGACGAAGCGGAATGCAGGCCCTGGGGTCAGGATGACATTCTCGTTGGTGAGCTGATATTCCATGTACTTTTCTAGACCCTCTTCCTCGTAGATTTTCCTGGCGTCCACCATGTTGAAAAGTGCACGGGATGACACAGCGATGGTGATGGCATGTTTGGGTTTGGGCTGCATGAGAGGGGTGCCAATGTGAGGATAGTCATACAGATGGAAAAGATCAGGAAAAGGGCTCATGCCAGGGCAAGGCAGAAAGAAAACACCTAGGCCCCTGCTTGGGGCACGGGGATGCTGGAGACAGCCAAGGGCTGAGATGCCCCCCCCTCCCCCCCCCCNGAGGGGAGTCCCAGGCACCAGGTCAGTGGGCCCTACTCACTGGTCGGGGGCGAGAGCAGCTGGGGATCTTCTCATACAGAGTTCTCACGGAGGCCCAGTAGGCTTCATCGTCGTCCTCCTCTTCCTCCTGCTGCTGTTGCCGGGGCAGTTCTGACAGACAGTCGAGGTCCAGCTGGGCAGAGTAGGGGGTCCTGCGCTGAACATAGGACTTCCATTCGGTGGGGGGGGTGCGAGGGTATTCCCGCAGCGGTGTGGAGTCCCGGGAGTCCCTGATGTCGCGCACCATGCCTTGAGCCCAGGCTTCTGGATTCTCATGCATCTTGGAGTTGCGCCAGGACTGGGAATAGGACTCCGGGGGAGTGGGAGGGCGCGAGTCGAGAGGCACGGGTGGCGTGGGCGCTGCGGGCTCTGCCGGCAGCTCTTTCTGGGACTCTTCCTGGCTGGGGGAGGAGGATGAAGCCCGGGAGGTTGTGGAGCTGGCGGGGAGCTGGAGCAAGAAAGTGGGGGTCTGAGTTAGATGCTCACCTTTCCCCATCTCTGCTTAGCAAGAATCAAGGACCCTTGGGGCGCCTGGGTGGCTCATTCGGTTGAGCGTCTGACTTCAGCTCAGGTCATGATCTCTCGGTTCCTGGGTTCGAGCCCCGCGTCGGGCTCTGTGCTGACAGCTACCTCAGAGTCTGGAGCCTGCTTCGGATTCTCTGTCTCCCTCTCTCTCTGACCCTCCCCTGCTCATGCTGTCTCTATCTTTCTCTCAAAAATAAATAAAAAACCTTAAAAAAAAAAAAAGAGTCAAGGACCCTTGCCCTTCCCTTTGTTTCATTCTTAGCCCTTAGTTGTATCCTGGTCATCCCAGTTCCTTTAAATAGGGCTTGAAGGGGCTCAGATGTTTCAAGAACCCAGTTATTAGGTATTTCTGTTAAATGGACACAGAAACAGGTTGTTTTTATTTTCCCCTCCCAACCCTCTCACCCCATCAGCACCTCACACTGCTTTTTTGTTTTGTTTTGTTTGGAGCAGATATTAATGGTCTTCTTGCCCTTAGGCAGCTGGCACATAGTTTGCAAAGTTCTGTTGCTTGCTTTCCTTTTAATTACTCATTCAGAGACCTCCAAGTGGGACGGAGGGCTTGCATAAGGGACTTTGCTCACCACTGCCTTCATTTGTGACCTCCAGGTAATTCTCTAAGTGACTAGACCAGATGTCCCCACCAGCAGACTCTACAAAACATCCGGAGGCATCTCTCTGTATATTGGCCCTCTGATTAATGCAGCAATTGTTGGGAGGGTTGGTAGTCTAGGGAACCAAGTGTCTCCCTACTGCCTTCAGAACTTTGTGCCAGTGGAGCACATTTGGAGAGAATCATCTTCCTAAATAGAAAGGAAGTATAGCTAGGTGTGCAAGAAATTATGAAGCATCTGTATTTTATTTCAGTCTTGATGATTGTTTCACGTGTTTCAAGAGACATCCTTGGTTAGATTATTGAGCCACTTTTCACAGGGATAGATGGATCAGTAAGGATACAGGTTCTCCATCTAGGTCTGTGTCACTCTCTCTGTACCCAAAAACTTATTACAAAACTAATGTTTTCTTCTCATGGGGCCAGGCCTCCATATAGGCCCAAAGCACCACACAATCTACCCTTTTCAACAATTTATCTCCTTTGTTGATTTTTCTATCCCATTTTCTAAGGCTTGGGTACTCACTTATTGAATGAAGGAAAGTTGAAAGGACAAGTCAAAGAGCTCAGTCATTAAGTGTACAGTTTATAGACCTAGTGACCCTGGTTTTAATCTACCTTTATTAGTGTTATTAATGTGAGATCTTAGGCAAGTTACTCTGTTTCAATGTTCTCAACTGTAAAATAGGGCTTACAGGTGTTTTTTTTTTTTTTTTGATGATGACTGAATTAGCTAAAACATGTAAAGTGAATAGAATAGGGCCTGGCATATAGAAAGCATCAAAAATATTATTATTATTATTATTATTATTATTATTATTATTACTATCATTACCATTATTATTATATCATGTTCCCTTCATTTAATCTCCATCTCTACCTTAAGACTGCCACTCTTGCTTCTGGGTTCATCTATTGATGGAGCTCTGGTGGATGGGCTCTGTGATGTTCGGGACCACTGGTTTCGCACAAGATGCCCCCGAGAATCAGTCTTCGACAATGGTAATTCTTGTGATCCCTTTGGAAGAGAGAAGAGACCCAGGGGTGTGATGCCCTACCACCCACTCCTGCCACGCATGTGCCTACAGAACAGCCATGTCAAGCTAAATATAGCAGAGCCCAAAGAGAAGGTCCCTGGCCTATATGATTAATTCAAGTACTATTCTAGCTCTGGCCCAATCCTAAACTCTGTGAGGGGCAAAAAGTGGGGATCCACCTGGAGGAGAATCTAAAACTAAGAAACAAATGTGATGTCTCTTATTGTTTTTTCACCTGTGACTCCTCTTATAAGGAGCATAGGAGAGTTGACCATTTTTTCCTCCCTTTTCCCCACTTGTTCCCTTAAGGGTAAGCCTTTTAGCTGAAACTAAGAAGACATTATTTACCATTTTTGACCATATTACAAAGATGGCAGCTGGCCCTAAATGAGGCTGCAACAGGGCTCCAAAGCAGCTACCTAAGCGGGAATAGAGCACTCTAGCATTTCCTTTGGGAGGAGTATGAATGGAGGAGACCGTGCGAGGCAAGTGGAAGAGTTTTTATTCCCCATATCCTGCCCCTCACCCAGACTGCCTGTGGCTCCCCTCCAAAATCAGTCGTTTGATCTCTGCTCACCCCGATCATGGTGATCTGCCGGCCCTGCGCCCACAACAGGCACATGTGAATATAAACACGTATTGTGCGGCAGGGGCCAAGAAGTACTGTTCCCTCCGCTGCACAAAGGCAGCGTCTACACGACGAGTGACCTCGCATGGGGCAACATCTCAGCAAGTGATTCGGATTGACTGCACGCCTCATCTGAAAGATTGTGCAGAAAATGGTCAATGTGATGGCCAGACTCCCCTTCCCTCCCTGATTTGAACGATGACCAGTCTCCTCCCATAGGCTGAGCAGAGAAGATGGCTGTGGTTTCTACACCATATATTCTACGTGAACATGGGGGTGTGTACTGGTGGGGAAGGCAGGGACAAGCTTCTCCTAGTCTGTACTTAACCTCTCCATGAGGACATTAGATTTCCCTTAGTAGCAATCTCGGCAGCTCAGTCTTCTCTCCCAGAACTCAACTCCCCTGCTCCCTTACATTTTCTGTTATGCTTTCTGCTCTTTAATTCACTCACCAACTCTAAAGAGGTCAGCTCACCTGCGTGCTCAGACGAATTCCTGATTTCTCAGAATCCCTTCTTTTCTCTGTGTCTATGCTGTCTTTTGAGTTCTTCGATCCAGTATCATTCTTAATATGAAAACAAAGTATTTTTTATTAAGTTTTAATCTCAGGGACATTAGAAGCCTTGGGTTTAGGAATGAAAGGATAAATAAAAATTAGAATTTGTCTCTTTCCCAGTTTAAAGGCATATGTAAATTTTAGACATTTTCCCCTTGTTCTAACAGGCATGGATAAAAATAACACCTATCAGAGAACTATATAAACAATTTTTTAATTTAGAAATTTGTTGGCTTATATATTGAAGCATGAGGCATTTATCATTTAAGAAATGATAACAAAGAATATGCTATGGGAGAATTTTCTAGGGCTCAGCTGGATTTCCATTTAATGTGAAGTTGCTCAAAACAGAATAACTTTTTTTCCCTGTCCACTTCTCTGAAGATTGCTACTTTTTTCCTTTTGCCATGTAGAATTAAAACTTCTCTTGTGTGCTTTCTTCACAAACCAGAACTCCAATCTTTCTGTGCATGTAAGCCTCACCATATTAGTTTGATTTTTAAAAATCAAGATTCTTAATCCCATGCAGATCTATTGATAGTCCTGTCTTTGGTACATATTTTCTAATTACTCATACCAGCCACAGTGAAAGGACATTTCTTATTAACAAACTGATAGGGAAGACTGTGTAGGAGAGCACAGGGAGATAATTCATGTCATAGACATCTAATCAAATATTTTCATTTTTAATCGCAGGACATACCATTGTATATGTTTGTATTGTTTCATGCTAATTTGGCAGCTGTAATGCGGTCAAAATTAGTGTTTTTTCTGTTTTAAGAGCTCATCTTCTTAGACCCTGGTGCTCAGGAGCAGTCTGGGCATAATGCTCTTTGTGCATCTGTGTTAGCTGAATGATAGAGTCTGTGACTGCAGAGAATGGCAGAGCTGTGTGGTCCTAGAACTGATCCTAAAGTACTCCTTGCCACTCCCAAAACCATCACCCTAAAATCCTGTCAGTTATAACTGCAAGAGATATTTTAAGCCCAATCCCTCTTCTCAATCCCTAGTATCAGTGCCTTGTTCCAGACCTCAAGTCATTACGGTACTGCATTCTGAGAATTATAGACTTTTGATCTATAATTTTTAACCTTTTGATCTTTTTAAGTTTCAGAACTTCAAATCCTCCCAACTTCTAGATCCACTTACTCCGTTGATTTAAAGTGATATTTGTCAAACATAAATCTAATTATGCTTCATTTCTGGGTACGCTCTTCATTTGCGTGGTTTTACAGACGAGGAGCCTCGTGGTGCATCCTGTCCACCTCCAACTCGCCCTCCACCGTACACTTTTATCTCTATGTTTGCTTGTGCTAAGAGACTTGTATTTGCCTCCATATCACCCTATTTCCTTGTAACCTCCTCATCTCTTTAATGTTCTTCAAAACCCAGCTCAGCATGACCTGGGAGACATTCCCAGAGTTAAACATGCTTTCATGTTGCCTGTGTCTTTTGTACATACTTTCACTGAGCACTGAATTGTATTTTGTTTACATATTCTCTTTCCTACTAGGCTGTGCATTCTTCACAGAGAGCAACAGGGTTTCCACCTCTTGCCACTGACCCTGGAGTGTTGGTTCAATAAAGGCTAAATCATTTGATTGATCCTGTGTGCTCTAATCTCATTTTTCTCCCTTCTTTATATCTTTTATTTTCCTTCCCCTTTCTCCATGTGCACTCATTATCTGAGACAATTTAATTGTTGTGGAACATTCCCAGAGGTGATGCTGTCTACATTTGTTGATATCTGCCTTTCCTTAGCTCTTTGGCAAGATTCTAGGACATTCAGCTCACCTTCTTTTTCTGTTTCAGAGATGTTTGACTCATTTCTTTCAACTGGAATTTCTTTTGTTGTTATGCAGGTTTTCCTCTCCCCAGCTCCATCTCCTGTTGTTTCTGTTGCTCTGCTAGGTTTGCATTTAGAATGTCAAATTTATGACATCATATGTGATTCCATAGTAACAAACTGACTCTAATACGTGACTATAAAAAAAAAAGCAGTAGTATTTCTTCATATTTGAATACATCTACTCATAACCGTTCTTAGAGCTTTTAGAAAGTGATGTCTGAACAATGTTAAAATGTTTGCTAAGTAGCAATACCAATATTACTACTTCCTTCTTTTTAAACATGACTATATTACTCATCAGGTAAACCCCACCGTGGCTGTACGTTTTCTGGTACCGTCAAAATGAATGGCAAACTCATTTGTGGACCCGATCGCTTATTATTGTTCATCCCAACAGATTTTGGAGAACTTTGTGCAATCGGGAGATGACGTATGACAGCTGAGATTTTGTTCTCATGGAGAACATGAAGTTTAGACTTGTTTTCAGCTTCAGTGTGGGGTGTTTCTTTCATAATGTCAAGGTCATTTCCATTTCACAAAGTCGAAGCACTTTCCCTAGGCCAGACAGTGCAGGAGAATGACACCTGTGCTGTCTTTCCTGCTATTTGCCTCATCCTTGAATGTTTGAACACACATTTGTCCCTCTTGTGTACATACAAAAAAATATGTAAAATCCCAGCCGTCGACCCTGGTTTACAGGGTCTACTAATGTAATGCATTTAATGGTTCTGATTTTATCTTCAGCCAAGCTCTGGGTAAGAGATTCACACACTGGCCTGAGGTGGTCAAACCAGCAGGGACTAAGGCAGATTTCTACCTCTCATAATTGAAGCTGATAACTTAATTTGAATATCAGAGGAAATTTTCAAAGCTTTAATCAAAGTTCTCCAAGGAGTCCTCTAGATAGTAAAACATGCTGGCTCAAGTTTAGAGGACCTCAGTTTGAATTCTTTCTCCACTGTCGCCTGGCACCTCACTCTCCCCCTGCCCCTGCATGTGCGTGCGTGCGCGCGCACACACACACACACACACACCAGTATCTCTCTCTGATCCTGAACAAGTGGTTTAATATTCCTAAGTCTCACTTTCCTTATTTATAAAATGGGGAAAATGACGGTATCAACATCAAAATGGAGAAAATGATGGTAGTCGTGATAGTTGAAATAGTGGTGAAGTACTTAAGACAGCGCTTAGCATTTATAAGTGATTAATAAATGTTAGCTATTACTGTTTTATTCAGAATTATGCTATAGCTATACTAGAGAGTTCAAATAGAAATCTCTAATCTCCAATGCAATCTGGTTGTAGGAACAGAAGTTTAAAAATACCTATTGTTCATCTACATGTATAATTAATCAGATATCAGTTTGGTGATTCTTCCCATATCCTAGACCCTCTAGCCCCACTGGTGTAGACAGAGCAAGGAGGGCAGGCTGGGAGGGAGCAGTTATTAGGGTAGCAGTTAAGGGCAAAAGCTGGAGAGCTCTGACACTTGCTTTCTATAACACACAGGAGGAAGATTTTGTAGAGATGAAGGATTGAAAGAGCCTTTGGTTTCTGACTGGTCCTTCTAGCAAGGGTTAGCATCTGTTTCTTGTCCTTTCCATGAATCTTCCATGTAAATCAGCATCAATATTTTCAATAAGTTCCTTGATCATTGCTCATTTCCTATAGCACACAGCCTTGGATAGACTATGAGCTTCATGAATATTTTGAATTTTTTGACGTGCCAAGATTTAAATATATCATTTTGCTTTGAGAAGTCGAGGACGATATTAAAGAATTATTTTTGTGTGTTTTTAAGAGTTCCTCATTTGTCTTTCATTATTATCTGCTGACTATTAACTTTGTTACTGAGCACTGAAAACGACACACACATGTAGGCAGCGAAACAGAAGCAATAGGAGATATATTGATAAATAGGAAGACATTTATTGTGGGAGCTGATTCATGCGATCGTGAAGGTTCATCTGATTGCCACCTGCAAGCTGGAGAATGAGGAAAGCCAACCTGAAGGCCTGAAAACTAGGGGAGCCAATGGTGAACTTCCGGTCCAAGATCAAAGGCCAGAGAACCTGAAGGACCCCTGGCTTAAGCTCCAGGGTCTGAAGGTCTGAGTGTCAGAAGCTCTGATGTCCAAGGGCAGGAGGAGAAGGTAGATGTTGCAGCTCAAGAAGAGAGAGAATTCACCCTCCCTCCACCTTTTTTGTTCTCTTCGAACCCTCAGTGGGTTGGATGATGCTTGCCCACATTGATGAGAGTGGATCTTCTTTGCTCAGTCTACTGATACATATGCTAATCTCTTCCAGAAACATCCTCATATATATATGTATCTATACACACACTATGTATATATACCCAAAATAATGTTTAACTTGGTCTCTGGGCATCCCTTAGCCCAGTCCAGTTCTTACATAAAATTAACCATCACAGCAGCATATCTTTTGTCTTAGGTTCATTTCCCCATGAATTCAACCTTGGTAATAAAGCCAAGATACTACAGAGTTACGACACTGTCATGTACCCTTTTCAGATCAACCCAAATAGGTTTCTATAGTAAAAATTTCATTTTAGTTGTGGACGAAATTTTGTTATTTAAAAGAGCTCCATAAAAGGACTCAAAAAGACATTTTAGAATATCACAAACATGTGTAACTCGGTCTTTTCCATTTATTTTTGGCCAGTGCCTTTTGATTCTTGCCATGGTTATTGAGAGGAATATACCCATTTCCTTGACAGAGCTAAGAGGACATTGCAGAGTCACTTGTGGGACATTAGTGGACATTACTTGGTCATCATTCTGCTATTTCTTATTTTATTGTGAAGTTGGGATATTATGCAAAATTTCTGGGGACACTAAGAGACTGCTTCAGCCAGGAGATTTTCATAATGTAGGATGTATATTGCACAATACGACTAAGCACTAGCATACTTGGAAGACTCTAAAGAATCTTTTTTTCCCACTATATCCACCCTGGTCTATTGAAATATTGTGGAAAGTGGCTCTATTGCTTTCATAGCTTTTCTCTCAAAGTCTAAAAATGCAAAAGTAACTAGCATGTGAGAATATCAATAACATTTATTAATATAAAATGATTGTATGTAGATAAATAGGTTCAAAATAATGAAATTTAGTGAAAATTAGAGAGTTCAAAAAGAGACATCTATGAACTCAGTACCCTAAGATAGTCATAATTACAGCTATATTCTTCCAATTTTTTCATCTATTTGTCTAACATATAATTTTTCTTTCTTTGTAAAATGTTATTAGAATTATATATACTATATAATTTTGATTTTTTGATTTTTCTATATAATATTAAATATATTAAACACAGCTATTTTCATGATATTACTTGATCTGAGTAATCATTAATTTAATGACTCCATATGCTCTAGAGTGGGTCTGCTACAATCTGCGTTCAGTATTTCCCTATTATTGAATATTTGGAGTATCTCTAGTATTTTGCTATGATGAATAATATTTTGCTATTAATAATATATTTTCTATTAATAACAATATTTTCCTGAGTATCTTTTTTCTCAGCTAAAGTAAAGCTCTTCGTACAAAATCTTTCTTTCCATAGTGGCTAGTAGATTCAAACATGTAATGGGCCCATAAGAAGCCAAGTGCTCCTGATGGCATGTTACCTGTGTTCAAGACGGCCACGTTGGGTTGGGTGGGATTTAAGCAGATGGCATTTATTTTGACCTGACTTTGTTTATTGTCTCCTCTGGTCTCACTGTCCTGAAAACGTTCATGAGCAGAAACGTGTATACCTTGTCCACTGCTGTTTTCCTGGTTCCTAGTACAGCTGTTAGGAGGTACCACAATAAATACTTCTTAAATAAATACATCAATCCCTTAAGAAATGCATAGCAATAATAAGCAGAATACAGAGTACTGTGATAACAGTAGTGGTGAAGATGAGATGCAGTTTCCCATCCCTCCAAGAAGACCCATAAGGTCAGTGAGTAAGTAGGAAGTACAAGGAGAAAACCACCTTATTTTTTTCCCTGTCTTTTTAAGGATATCAGTGGTTCTCAAAAACAAACATGCATCAGAATTACCTGGATGGCTTATCGAAATAAGACTGTAGTAGGTGAATGGTTACACAAACATCCATACCATGGAACACTACTCAGCAGTACAAAGAAACAGTTGATTTGCACAACCTAGTGACTCTCTGGAAAACTATACTGAGTGAAAAAAGCCAATCCCTCAAAGCTATATTTTGTTTGATTCTACTTATATAACATTATTGAATGACAGAATTATAGAAATGGGGACGATAGTAGCCAGGGTTTAAGAAGTAGATGAGGCTAAGATGGAAGTGGATGTGGCTATGAAAGGGCAACATGAGGGGTGCCTGGATGGCTCAACTGATTAAGTGTCTGACTTTGACTCCTGTGATGATCTCGTGATTTGTGGGTTCAAGCTCTGTGTCGGGCTCTGCACTGACAGCTTGGAGCCTGGAGCCAGTTTCAGATTGTGTGTGTGTCTCTCTCTGCCCTTCCCCTGCTCGTGGTCTGTCTGTCTCTCTCTCTCACATAAGCATTAAAAAATTTTTTTTAAAAGGCAGCATGAGAGATCCTTATGATGGTGGAAATATTCTGTATTTTTAACTTGATTGTATCAGTCTTGATATTCTGGCTGTGATATTGTACTCTAGTTTTGCAAGATGTTGCCATTGGGGCATGTTGGGAAAAAGGTAATGGTGATGAAGTTTTGGGGTAATGGTGGGGTTTGTGGGGTTTGGAGCTGACAGCTAAGATAGAATTCTTAAAGATGTCTTTGGTGTAAAAAGATGGCTTTATTAAAGCACAGGGACAGGACCATGAGCAGAAAGAGCTGGACTCCAGTTGTGTAGAATGGCTTATATAGCACAGACTTGGAGGAGGTAAAGTCAACAGGAAAGTTTTCAAAGAGACTTTCACATGCTAAAGACTTCTGGAAGCCTAGCTATTGTCAAAGCTAAGGTTGCTTTTCCCTCTAGCAAAATATTAACATTAAGACAGTAGGTAGTTCCTGGACTATAGGCCATTGATAGGATTGCATTTTTCTTGGAGACTGGTGGAGACTCTTATTTGTTTTGTTTTTGGGTAGAGGGAGTGTCCAAAGAATATCATACATGTCCCACCTGGTGGGGGTAAGAGGGGCAGGTAGTGGTGCTGGTAGCCTGAACTTTGCCCTCAGCTAGCCCATTCTCTCTCATCAATGAGATTGTTCTGTATTATTTCTTACCATTGCCTATGAATCTATTATTATTTCATAATTTGTAAAAAGTTTACATTATTAAAAAATATACACTGAGTGGGGCGCCTGGGTGGCTCAGTCGGTTGGGCGTCCGACTTCGGCTCAGGTCATGATCCCACAGTCTGTGGGTTCAAGCCCCACATCAGGCTCTGTGCTGACAGCTCAGAGCCTGGATACGTGCTTGGGATTCTGTGTCTCCCTCTCTCTCTGCCCCTCGGCTGCTCACTCTCTGTCTCTCTCAAAAATAAATAAATAAATATTTAATATATATATATGTGTGTGTGTGTATATATATATATACATATATACATATATGCATATATACATACACACACACACACACACACACACACACACACACACACACACACCTGANCCTGAGTGTTGGGCCTCATTTCCAGGGTTTGTGGTCATTAGGTTGGCATGGAAGCCCAAGAATCTGAATTTCTCTGCGTACCCAGGTGAAGTTTCTGTTGCTGGTCTGAGAACTACACTTTAATAATCACTGAACAAGATGTAAGGGTTTTGAGTGAAAAAAAGACTCCAAGGCAAAAGGTTCCGCAGAAGGAGTTTTATTGCCTGCACCCTGGGCCAAGACAAGAGAATTTACGGGGACAGTTTTATTGTCTGCGTCCCAGGGCGAGGTTCCGCGACTCCAGAGAGGGGAGTCGGGGAAGTCGCGGCCTGGTTGGGTGGTGGTGGAGTTTTATAGCCTGTTAGTGGGGGTTCAGATAACAGGGGCAGTCTCTTGACTGGAAAGTCCAGGGTTGGAAGGTTTAAATTTCTGTTTCCTGCCGATGTAATAACGGCCACTGATGTAGTGGTGGGAAGGTCAGCCATCTTAAAAAGGTCAGCCATCCTAAGAAGTGGTGGGAAGGTCAGCCATCCTAAGAAGGTCTGCCATTCTGTGGTGTCTCTGCCCCACCTCTCAGCCGGCCCAACACAAGAGTAGTTGGGAATTCTTACTACTCAGAGTAGGTCTCTAGCTAGCCCACTATTATCCAGTTTAAATAGTCTTCTCCTCACCGTAAATTTTATCTGTTGTAGTAAAACCCACCATCAGTGAAACTGCTTCTTGGATGGGACCATGAGACCCCAAGTTACTCATGATGGAGCTTCATCTCTGTTCAGTAGGGCTGAGTCTTGTAGCCTGGGCTGTAAGCATTGGTGAGCAACAGCTGGGCCCTCTTCTGCCAGCCTCAACTGGAAAGGAGCTAGCCAAGCCAGAGGCTCACAGGCTTGGCTGTGTGTTCGAATGACTTAGGAGCTCTTAAAACTTTCACTGCCCAGACCATATCATAGTATTATGATTATGATAGGCTGAATGAATATCATTTGTGTTTGGTTAGAGGGCTGAGCCCTAGAATCTAAGTAGAATTTCTAGGTGCCTAATCCCGCCCCCCCCCCGCCCCCGCCCACACACACACCTCCCACAATTGCCATGGGTCCAGTTCCCTAGGCTGTACAAAAGGCCAGGCACCATCATCCTTACTTATAAAGCTCGACTTCCACACTAGAAACCCCAATGGTCTTGCACTTCTTCCTTGTCTCGTGTTCTTTTCTCTCTGCATTGTTTCTCAAACACTGGGCCCTCTGCCAGTCCTTTAGCCTTAGGCCAAGTCTATCTTTTCAGTGAGTTAGAGTCCCTTTACCAACCTCCTAGTCTACAGTATTGTCTCTCTTCTCAAATTTATCCTTAGATAGCCACTAGAGGTATCTTTCTAAAACAATAATAGGACTTTTCACTCCCTTATTTAAAACCCGTTGTGAGGAACATTAGTTTTGAAGAAACAGATTTCAGTCAGATTAGCTTCATATGCAAGGCTTTTGGTGACTTAGCCTCACCCTCATTCCTCACCTGCTTCCCTAGCCTTATATACCTCAACTTCTACAAAACTCTTCTCACTTTTCCTTTTGGAAAACTGCTTTATTGAGGGGCACCTGGGTGACTCAGTCGGTTGAGTGTCTGATGAGTTCAAGCCCTGCATTGGGTTCACTCCTGTAAGTGCAGAACCTGCTTCAGATATTCTGTCCGCTTCTCTCTCTGCCCCTTCCCCACTTGTGCTCTCTCTCTCTGAAAAATAAGATGTTTAAAAATAAATCTTAAAAAAAGTCTTTTATTGAGGTATAATTAACATAACACACCATTCATCCATTTAAAGTGTATAATTCAATTGTTTCTAGTGTATTCACAGAGTTATACAACTTACTATAGTCAATTTTAGAATATTTTCACTTCAAAAATAAACCTAGTACTCTTGAGATATCATACCCCATCTGCCCATTTCCAGCATTAAGTAATCACTAATCTGCTTTCTTCACAGACCATTCTACATCCTTATGCACACTCTCCAGCAGAGTTCTGAATTTAGGTGTAAGATTGAGCTGGGTTCAAATCCTACCTCTGTTAGTCAATATCTTTGGACCACTTAATCTGTTCAGATTTCAATCCTATTTACCTCAAAACTGGAATAGTATCTACCTGTCAGAGAGACTGTGAAGATTACCAATAGCATAATAAAGCGCCTAGCCATGATGGGTAAATGTTAATTATCATTTTGTTTTGGTGCCTTATGAACAGAATTTTGCATAAAGCATTGCTATGATACTATGGCCAACAATGCCTTGCCAACTAAATAAGATGGGTTATTGAAAATGAAAATATGTGGTCTAATGATCTATATTTCAAATCAGGAGAATTAGAAAATTTAATATAATGAGCCATGGACACTGTTCATATCACAAAGTAAATAGTTTGGGGAATATCAGGTGTAAGATGAATCAGCCTTTACCTTGCCTGGGATGACTGGAGAAGGGGAAAGACTCAGGTTTTCTTTTTGCCTCCATCTGCCACTTGGATTAGTTTGCTTTTTACACTTCTTTATGATGAATTACCATTCACTTAGCAGCTTAAAACAGTATCAGTTTATTATCTCACAGCTGTGCAAAGCAGAAATCTAGATAGGCTCATTTGGGTTCTCTGCTCAAGGTCTCCTAAAGCTGGAATCAAGGTGTCAGGCAGTCTAGGCTCTTATCTTGAAGCTTGGGGGGAAAATCTCCTTCTAAGCTCATTCATGTTGTTGCCAAAATCCAGTATCCTGTGATTATAGGCCTCAAGCCCAAATTGTTGGATTTTGGCCAAGGGTTCTTTTCAGCTCCTAGGGGCCATTCTTAGATCCTTGCCCCACATTTGCCATTTCACTAATGGAGAAACTGCCTTGATTGAATTTCTCTCATTGTTTGTTGTTTGTTTGTTTGTTTGTTTTTAATGTTTATTTATTTATTTTGAGAGAGAGAGCGAGAGCGAGAGAGAGAGAATGGGCAGGAGAGGGGCAGAGAGAGAGGGGGGAAAAAGAGAATCCCAAGCAGGTTCATCACTGTCAGTGTAGACAAAGCCTTATGCAGGGCTCAATCTAACAAACCTTGTGAGATCATGACCTGAGCCGAACTCAAGAGTTGGGTGCTTAACCGAATAAGCCACCCAGACACCCCAAATTCCTCTCCTTTTAGATCTCCCTGTCTTTCTCTTCTGTTATCAGACAGAGAAAACTCTTTGCTTTTAAAGAACTCACAAGATTAGGTTACCCCTACCTGGATATTCTCCTTTTGGATGAACTCAGAGTCAACTGATGAGTAACCTTAATTATAGTTACAAAATCCCTTTTGCCAGGCAGAGTAACATAATCATGGGAGTGATGCTTCATTGTATTCACAGGGGAGGAAATTATTCAAGGGTGAGAGATTTTTTATGGAGGGGTCATCTTAGAATATTGCCTACGACATTCATTTAACTGACTTAATGTTAGCGAGCTTTCAAAACAGGGAGTTAAGGGGCGCCTGGGTGGCTCAGTCAGTTAAACGTCCGACTTCAGCTCAGGTCATGATCCCACAGTTCGTGGGTTCGAGCCCCACATTGGGCTCTGTGCTGACAGCTAGCTCAGAGCCTGGAGCCTGCTTCAGATTCTGTATCTCCCGCTCTCTCTGATCCTCCCCTGCTCACACTGCCATTCTCTCTCTCTCTCTCTCAATCTCTCTCTCAGAAATAAAAAAAAAAAAAATTAAGCAAACAAACAAAAAAACCCAGGGAGTTAAATGAATAAAACCTAGGCTTGCAAACTGATGGCCATCATCATCTATCTCTGGGAATATGGGCTAACTAGGGCTGCTCTTGGCACTTGATTTAAAGACATTTCCTAGTTTTTGAGAGTATAGGCTAGGAAAAGTAATATATGAAGAGTTGTTTGATCCTGTTCTCAGTCCCTTGGATTCATGTCTTTGGATATGTTTTTTTAAATGTTTATTTCTTTTTGATACAGAGACAGAGCATGCATGGGGGAGGGGCAGAGAGAGAGGGAGACACAGAATCTGAAGCAGGCTTTAGGCCCTGAGCTGTCAGCCCAGAGCCCAACATGGNACTGCCATTCTCTCTCTCTCTCTCTCAATCTCTCTCTCAGAAATAAAAAAAAAAAAAATTAAGCAAACAAACAAAAAAACCCAGGGAGTTAAATGAATAAAACCTAGGCTTGCAAACTGATGGCCATCATCATCTGTCTCTGGGAATATGGGCTAACTAGGGCTGCTCTTGGCACTTGGTTTAAAGACATTTCCTATTTTTTGAGAGTATGGGCTAGGAAAAGTAATATATGAAGAGTTGTTTGATCCTGTTCTCAGTCCCTTGGATTCATGTCTTTGGATATGTTTTTTTAAATGTTTATTTCTTTTTGATACAGAGACAGAGCATGCATGGGGGAGGGGCAGAGAGAGAGGGAGACACAGAATCTGAAGCAGGCTTTAGGCCCTGAGCTGTCAGCCCAGAGCCCAACATGGGGCTCTAACCCACAAACCCTGAGATTATGACCTGAGCCGAAGTCAGACACTTAACCGACTGAGCCACCCAGGTGCCCCTGGACATTTTTGGAGAAGTAGTGAACCCTTCCCTATAGATTGTTGATGCTGGCATGGAACGGACTTGGAAGAAACTTGACATCTAAAAGGAGAGTTTACGTACTTAAGTTTTCTTGGGGCACCTGGGTGGCTAAATTGGTTAAACATCCGACTTCAGTTCAGGTGATAATCACATGGTTCACGAGTTCAAGCACTGTGTTGGGCTTTGTGCTGACAGCTCAGAGCCTGGAGCCTGCTTCAGATTCTGTGTACCCCCTCCCTCTACCCCTCCCCCACTCATGCTCTGTCTCTCTCTTAAAAATAAATAAACATTAAAAACAGTAAAAAAAAGTTTTCTTTGGAATAGTCCTAAAAAATAAATGTGAGGATAAAGTGGTATATTTTTCTTAGCTCCTTTCTATAGAAATGTAAGCATTGCTCATGCTTGGCCTTTAAAGTATATATTTGAGTTATCAATGTTTGTTTTGGCATAAAAACTTGCATTAAAAGACCAGACCTTCTATTTATTAACTACTTCGTTAATCTCAGATAAGTTCTTAATGTTTCTGAGCCTTGCTTTCCGTGTCTATAAAATGGGTGTATAACACCTAGTTTGAGGTTTTTGGTTTTGTTTTTGTTTTTTTAAGGGAGAAATACATGAGTAATGCATCTTGTATGTTTAGCTCAGAGTACATGGCTCGGTGGCCAGCTGAATCATGCACAATATTTTGCAGCCATTCCCATCAGGAAGTGAAGTCTGTTTTCCACCCCTTGAATCTCGGCTGGCCTATGACTTGCTTTAGCTTATGTAATGCTGGGGAAGTAACATTGTGTAAATGCCAAAACCCAGCAGGTCTTCAAAGGTTTGCAGTGATGACTTTTTTTTTTTTTTTCTTTCTCTTTTGGGATACTGCTTCCATAGGGGTGGTTTGAAATCTTTATGAATTTAAAAAAAAAAAACTTTAGACACTGTATATTATTTACTACTTTTCAACTACCAAGTGGAGTGAAGCAACCTGTCCAAAGTCAAAAAATTGACAATTAGTAAAATAAAGATTCTCAGTCCTACCTGCCTCTAAAGCTTCAGTGACTACTCAATTACACCTCCTCTTGAGGAAGCTTCTCCAATGGCCCATTCTTCTATATCCAGATGAACAACGGGCCAATCTGAAATTCTATGCAGGCAATTGAACAGTCCAAAGAACAAGTTTTCATATTTCTAAATGTAAACTCTACTGGATGAGACTCTGTCTTTACCAACCTGAGAGCATGATTAGGGAACAGCTTCTCATATCAACCCCGTTCATGGTGCGTATGCAGAGTACTCTTGCTGAAAGTTGATAAGTGGAAATTCCTTGTTCAAAATAGTGACTGGAGGCCAATGTACATATGTACTAGGCTCTGCCCAGATGACTTTTATGTCAGCCTTCCACTTACATAAGTCATAACTGCAGTGTACAAGTTCTGGGAAGGCTGTCCAGAGAGGAGAGTATGCCATTCAGAACTCACTAGTGAAGAATAAGCTGTTTTGGCAGTTCATATTTCTTGGGTCAGTCCATGTTGATTACCCACATGACTCAGGGGTTACCAAGAAGTCAAACGGCCAGAGAACTCTTTCTGTGGGACCCTGGAATGGAATGTGTCTGATGGATTGGGAAAAAAATTAAAAGAAAAGGAAAACATTTGTACTTTAGAAAATAAGTTTAAAGGTTATCCTGGAGGAGTCTTAAAGGTAAAGATGCTCTATAAAACATGAGACCTTGGAAAATAAAAGTGCCACTTAGTTGTGTAGTTTAGGGCTTTGAGCTTCGATCTTTTCATCTGTAAAATGGGAATTAGATGCATCTGCATATCTCACAATTGTGTCGTCAAACTTGAATGAAATCATACACGTCAAAGTACAGAGCACAGTTCATGGTAAGCTCTTTATAACACATGCCTCCAAGACAACTTCCATTTAAAAACTTCTGCATGTTGAATGGGAGGAAAGGTCAATTGGAAGATGGCCAAAGGGCCTGAAAAGCCAGCAGGCTAAGTAGAAACGGGTGACCACTGTCTTCTTAAGGCAAGGGAGCTTGGTGCATGTGTGAAATTGGGGTCTTGCTGTTTTAAAGAAACTCATGAGGAGTTTTTTCCACTTTTCATTTGGCTTAGCCAAAATGGGCCATGCTCACCCTTTTTTTCCTCCATTCTGCCTTCAACACTCACTTTCCTAAGTAAAGTTAACAAATGATCCCATTTCTCCCATTAGTAACAGCCATTAGCAAGAATGTTCGACACTCACCAGCATTAACCAAACCCTCATTAGCCAAATACTGCCTGCTACCCCCTTACAAAGCACACCTTTCTTTCCCCGTGCCTGCTATTGCTCTCCGAAAGGAAACGTTTGTAGAACTCCCCTCCTTAGCCCACTCTCCCTCACATCATTAATCAGCTTGCTATGCCTCATCCAAGGAGGGAAAAAAAAAATTATCCAGTTTCCTGCCGCATGCCGGTCAGATGAACCAAGTGCTAAATAGGACTTAAATATGTGCCCTCCTCATGTTCATGGCATATAAGCTTCTGCACCTGGAACTACAGTGTGTTAAGGAGGCGTGTCCTGGATTTCACTGCGGCCGTCTAAGCTGTCTGGTTCTGTATGACGTTCCGATGCTTCTGAATTCCAGAGTCAAGTCTTGAATAGAACAAAGCAGGGAAATACCTCCTGGCCTGAGACCTTCAGGACTTGATCAGCTTGCTCGGAGAACCCATAATCTGAGCGGAACTGTAGAGACTAAGGGGCTTTCTCCATATTAGGTTGCTTTAAAAAAAAAAAAGAAAAAAGAAAGAAAGAAGAAGAATAACAATTAAAAAAGGAGTGTTGAGATATCTACACGTACACATGTTCAACACACTGGGCCTGCGTTGTTACCAGGTTGTTTCCTGTGTGGACGCGGCACTGGTAGGTGCTTCACCTCCAGCCCCCAGGAGCTCCCAGAAAGCATGCTTACTTCCTTGAGACAGGTGACACATTGCGGAGAAAACAAACAGCTTTGTCATCTGGAGGCTTGGCTCTGAAGGTTAGTGCCGCCACTGGCCAGCAGCGTCTGCGAGCTGCTTAGCCTCACACCCTGCTTCCTCATTTGTGAAACGGGAATGATAATAACACTGACCTCAGAGAGAGCCAGGAAACAAGGAACGTGAGGGACGAAGCACAATGCCTGGCACAGAACAGGCACGCGGTAACCATCCTCTTCCCAGGTCCCCTGCCTCCTGATTCACCTGCACAAACAAATTTCAGAGGCTCTGGGAAGGATTTTATCTGGACCCCGTGACCACCAAGAGAGGGCCTTGCCCTGAACTTCAGTGCCCCATGAACGGGAGACTAGGAGGCTTGTCTCTTTGTTTTCCTTTGGCCTGTTTTTTATTTGGGGTCTGTGTGATTTCCTGTCAATAGCCCCGTTGGTGGTGAGAACATATGTGTGTTTGCTATTTAAGGAGCAAGCAGCTTGTTTCTGGAGGTGCTCCCCCTCAGTACTGTTGCAAAATATAGGTCAGTGATGCACGTCCCTTGCCGCGGCACAGAGTTCCAAGTCCAGTCCAGCATGCATTCGGTATTTTTGTGGATGAAATTGGCGTTCATGATATTTTGCAGGTTGTTTTGGAGTTTGGCTTTGAGACTGATGGCCTCTCCTTTCTTTTCCAGTTAGTCCCTACTGCTAGCCTCTTCCTCCTCCCCAATAAAACAAGAAAGCTTGCCTTCGACTCTTGTGTTCTTATTTCTGTGGATGGCACCAACATCTCTACAGGTAGCTCAGGTAAAATCGATCCTGAATTTATCCTAGACCCCTGTATCCTCTTCCCTATCACATTCAGGCGCTTCTTAGCTTGATTTCCTTAATATCTTTCAAAGCCAGCACACCCCTAATTGTGTGTTCATTGTCATGCTCTGGTCTCTTCTACACCATCCTGTGCAGCCTCTACCCAAAGCACACTGATTTATAATTGTTTTTCTTTTCCACTAATCCATGAAAACCTTGGGGACAGGGCCAATGAATTAATCATCTCTGTATCTCCAGTGCCTTATACAGTGTTTGAAGTAAATGTTTCCCAGATGAATAAAAAGATGAGTATAAAGACAGTGGGTCCCCGGAAAGACTTTCTGTGTCAGAAATCAGGCAAGGGTTTGAGGAGGTGCTTTCTATGACTGTAAAATCACACTCCACTCCTATTTCCACCAACCCTAGGCTTGAATGACATTTTACCCATTTATGGTTTTCCAGCTTTCCGCCAAATGTCCTCAGTGATTAATTAGTCTACTTGATACCTTGACGGAGACTAGTCTAAGTAAACACAGGTATCATTGCTGCCTGATGATTCATGGATATCTACAACTTGTCATGTTTAAATTTGGGTTTATTCTCTCCCTCTAATATCTTGTCTTCATCCTGTGTTTCTTATCCCAGTGAGCTCTGTTACCTGAGCAGGAACACAAGAGTCATGCCAAGCTTCTAGTTCCACCATCCTGCCACTCATTTGATCTTTGAGTTCTAACGATTCAACTTCCATAACATCTATTGAATCTGTCTCCTCCTCTGTCAATGTCTGGTTCCAGCCCTCATCACTTCTGATAGGAACTGCTGAACTAGGTTCACTGAGCAGAAGTGACTGCTTCTTATTTTGGGTCACCACTATGCCAGTAAATCTGGTTTTCAGAACAAGGTGTTTCATGGAATTGTTTAAATTCTCCCCACTCTACTGTGAACTGATGAAGAGCAAGAATTATGTTCACTGAAAAAATGCATGTTTTAGTTGATTTCAATGTAATTTAAAACTTAGAGAAAAATAAAGAGTAAAAGGAACTCTTGGATTTCCCTTATTCCGATTCACTGATTGTTTATATTTTAGCCCATTTAAGTCTCTCTTCCTTTCTTCCTCACTCTTCCAGGTTGGATGGATGGATGGATGGATGGATGGATGGATGGATGATGGATAGATAGATAGATAGAGATAGATAGATAGATTTTTTTTTTGACAATTTGAGAGTTGGTGACATTGTGCCCCTTATACTCCTTAGGTATTTCAGTGTGCATTTGCTAAAATAGGATGTTCTCTTGCATAAGTACAATGGATTTATTAAAATCAGGAAAGTTAACATTGATATACTAATATTATTTAACCCTGGGCCTCTAGTCACACTTGGCAGCTTTTGCAATATAATGTTTCTTATAGTTACTGTTTTTCTTGCTCAGGATCTAAACCAGGACCACACATTACATTAGTTTTTATTTCTCTTTAATCTTCTATGTCTGGGGTAATTCTTCAGTCCTTCTCTTTTGTTTTCATTTTGCTTTGTTTGTTTGTTTTGACTTTGACCTTTTTCAAAATTATTAGTAAAATAATCTCTAAAATGCCCCTCAATATGCGTTTTTCTGACAGTTCCCTATCTTTAGATTCAGAGTACTTGGGGCACCTGGATGGCTCAGTCGGTTGAGCGTCCGACTTCGGCTCAGGTCATGATCTCACAGTTCGTGGGTTCTTGCCCTGCATTGGGCTCTGTGCTGACAGCTAGCTCAGGGCCTGGAGCCTGTTTCAGATTCTGTGTCTCCCTGTTTCTCTGACCCTTCCCTGCTCACGCTCTCTCTCTCTCTCTCTCTCTCTCAGAAATAAATAAAACATTTAAAAAATTTAGATTCAGATTACTTATTTTTGGAATAGTGTTGCTGAAACAATAATGTGTCCTTCTCAGTGCATCTCATTAGGAGGATCACAATGTCAGTTTTTCCCAGTATTGGTGATTTTAGTTTGAAGATTTGGTTGTATCTGTGTCTTCCAGGTTTCTACATAGTGAAGCTCCAAATTGCCTTTGCATGTAATGTGTAATTGTGAGGAGATGCATTGAGAGCCTGTGCAGGTACCCCATTCTTCATCAAAGTTTCACCTCTAGTTTTAGCATCATTGATGATTTTCTAGCTCCATTCCTTCTGTACTTATAGATGCCATTCTACTTTAATGAAGTACATTCTCTTCCCACACATTTACTCATTTCTATACATATGGACTCATAGATTTTTATTTTATTCATTGAATGTAGTAATTGTTATCATATTTTTTATATGCTCATATTGTTCCAGATATGGCCATTGGAACTCTTTCAAGTGGCTTCCTATATACCTTTGAAACATTCCCATGATTCTTCAGTACTTTCTTATTTTTGGAAATAACAAAGTTCTCTAGATTCATCTTGTACTTTTTCTCTTCCCTCCTTGGAATCAGGTATTTCTCTAGAAGTATATTTCCTTTTAGTGGACAATAGTATATAGAAACCAATATGGGGGCACCAGGGTGACTCAGTCCAACTCATGGTTTCAGCTCAGGGCATGATCTCACAGGTTCGTGAGATAGAGCCCTGCATTGGCATCTGTGCTGACAATGTAGAGCCTTCTTGGGATTCCCTCTTTCCCTCTCTCTTTGACCCTCCCCTACTCACACTGTCTCTGACTCTCTCAAAAATGAATAAACTTAAAAAAATGAATATGTAGGCATTAAGTGGTTTGTTGCTTCTAGTATGTAATTACTACTAGGCCTTTCCAACAGATGGTGATGGGATACACTCACACACACACATACATGCACATGCACACACCTAGGTTTATTTACATATCTATTTACATACTTGTCTATGATATTAAAAGCCATGAATTGATACTGATATCTCCAATCACATTCTAGGTCTACAGGGTTTATTCCAATCTTCCATTCTATATGTATAACTTCCTTCTTCTGGCTTCCCCTAGCATATTCATTCCTCAACTTCAGAGTATACAGAAAATAGTTTTAGAATTGCTAACTCATAATACTGTGCAAATATAGTTTTGTTAAATAAATCAAGAGCTTTCTTCCTTGTCTCCCTGCCTCTAGTGTTTCTTGCTGAAATCTCTCACCTCCACATAGCTTCCAGACCAAATTTTGAAATAGGAATCTTACTTTGTAGGTTCAAGTCTCATGGGAGCTAAGTAACTTTCTTAGAAGACAAGGGAACCAAAATCTAAACTTTGGTTGGTCTGACTCCAATACTATAATACTATAATACTCAATACTACAACCATTATTTTACTACTCAAGAGTTAACAAAAGATAAAATACAAAGTATCTAAAAAGAACGTAGGTCATTTTATTGAGAAAAAATATTTTAAAACAGAGTCAACACTTAACTATGTTAATAGAAGTATTAGATTAGAATTCTGCTCATTTTCCCAGTTAGCAACTGGATCATTGAAAAGCCTTGTTTTATATGATAGTTATTCATTATTAAATCTGAATAATTTTCTAATGTGAGAAACCTTTCTACCCTTATGACTTTGAGTATATAAAGATCTTGTGGACGTTTGAAGTATTTGTATGCATGAACATTTTTATAGTGGTGAGAAGACTACAAGCTTGATATGTTTTAATGCATAGATATTACAACGATCCCTTTAAACACATAGGTATCTGTGAAATAAACAACTAAAATCCCATTACTTATATTTCTATGGAGGAAGTCAATTCTTTATAAATTTTTCCCCTGCTTTAAAAAAATAGCCTCAAGGGAGAGGGTATTTCCCTAGCACTATATTCCTCTGTCACTACTGGAGATGAGAGAGTTTTGAAACTGCCAAGCCAGTGGCAAGTCTTAGATTCAGATGCTTCTTGATCCTCCTATGACAACACGTACATCCTTCTAATATCAAACATATTACATGACACTCTGTCATTTATATGTCGTCTCTCCTGTAACACGTTGATTATATTTTGTACTCTAATGCATGATGATATTATCTTGTTTCATCACAGTCCTCAATAAATGTTTCCAAAGGAATGAAGGATGAGTGGCTAACTTCTGAAATAGGTATCTTTCCCTTCCTTTGAGGTCTTTTAGCCCATTCACTCCCAGTCCTGGTCTCAGAATGTGAAACTATAGGTTGAGAAAGAAGGTAATACATTATGTTTCTTGAGTGAATCTACAAGGTAGCAGGTGGATTATAAGCAAAAACATAATATTCAGAAACTGGTTAGGTGTCAAATGACTGCTTAAGGCATTTATCTTAATTTATCCTTCCAACAGCTCTGTGATGAAGGAAATAGGAATCTTACTTTGTTCGTAGTTGAAGTCTCATGGGAGCTAAGTAACTTTCTTAGAAAATGAAGGAACCAGAATCTAAACTCTGGTTGTCTGACTCCAAAACTTGAATACTTTTTGCTATGTGACTCTGCTCACCATGGCTTGGATACTATCAGAACTATGCTAGGTGGGAAAATCAAGAGGAACTGAACAGAAAATTTAGCTATTGGTGATGGAGTTCTGTTGGGGGGTACTGCCAACATAAGTAAGCTTACTGAGCAAATACAGTGAATACAAACAGCTTGTTGTAAGGGGGAGGAAGTGTGACATCTCTGGTGGGACATTAGGCCTTAAAAATTCGGGTGTTAATAGAGCAGGTGATATTTGAGATATTTCAGATACCATCAATCCAAATGAACTCCTTTTACAGATGAGGAAACCAATGCCTAGAAAGAAGAAAGTGCTTGTCTATAGTCACAGAGTGGTGATGATGCAATCAAAGAGCAAAACTCAGGTCCTTGTATTCTGTCTCTTCTTACCATGTCCAGCTAGTCCATCCATCTTTCCCATTAGCTTCAATTGTACGACAAAGCTCTTGGTGAGAATTAGCTTTGTAACGAGCATTGACCAGGCACTGGAGACCGAAAGGCAGGAGAACAGTCTGAGGTTCACAAAAACACTTGCCTCTGTCTCTCTGTGTATCTGTCTGTCTCTCTATCCAATGGATGGCCTCTTTCCTGAGTGCAGAGGGCAGAGGATGCCTGCACATGAATATGGCCCTTCGTGTGCTGTGCTCATTACCATGCATGTGTTCCAATGCTCAGTGTCGCGAAATGCAGTACCTCCTGGTAAATAGTAGGCAGAGAATAGTCGAGAATGATTATGAAGAGGGAGAAACTGTCCAGATGTTAGTAGCTCATAATGTTTTAATTTGCCCAATGCCATCACCAAAGGTTTGTCTTTGGTTTATTTGTGTTATCACAACAGTGACGATGGAGTTAAATGAAGCCTTTGAAAAGAGGATTTTTGCTTGTTTCATTTATATTCTACTGTTCTTTCATTAAACATTTCTAAATATCCACGGGGCCCAATTCTTACAAAAATAAATCAGATAAACCCAGGGTCCTTGCCAAGTCAAATATCTACAGTTTCTGGCAATTATGTAATTTCCAACTCTGCTGCAGTAACTATTGCTGATAAGTCAATCGTCATAAAGAGAAATGTTCCAGACCAATCTTTATTAGTGTGTCCTTCACTGATATATGCAGAGTCTTTTTTTAAAAGCAGAGTTGTAATTTTTTTTTGTCCCTAGTGAATAGCTTCTCATCATAACAGTTTATATCTGGATAATGTCATAGCAAAATGTAAAAATGGTAAATTAAAACCCATGAAATTAGGTTCTGCTGTTATTAATAAAAACAGCTCTGGTTTTCACCATTTTGTTATGATGGCACTGTCTTATAATACAGTTTTGTAGTAATGTATGTCTGGCATCTCAAGTTGATTTGGCCCAGACAAAAGCAATATTTAGAAAGTCACTCAGTGGAACTTCTCTGGGAGAAGGAACTTGAGAATCATGTGCTAATTTAAATACCTCTTTAACGTTGAGGTTAAACACATTATTGATCAGGAAAGGCTTTTATGGAGAGAGGGCTGTGTCATTTTGTAGGAGTAGCATAAAATAAACAAATTGAAAATACCAGCATGCTATTCTTTTTTCCCCAGAGTAACATATCTGTTTGGTGCAGATATACAGTGTTTAAAACAGATTAAAATAAAAGCATTATTTTTAACTCACCATTTCTGCCCTCATTTGAGGGGATTCCTTAGAGACTGACTCTTTTTTGTAGGTAGAACTCAAATGCTATTAACTTGCTTTTTATTGGGGTCATTACAGTTTGTAGAATATTTTTGCTCACATTATCCCACTCATATCCTAGAATAACCTAGAAGGTAGGCAAGGTTTCACTTTTGTGTTACAGATGAGGAAACTTAACTCACACTAAGCCTCATGTAAAGTCCCTTTCAGTTCTTCTACCAAGTAGAAGCCCAGGATTTGACCAGGCTTTCTGTCTCTTGACTGGTTCCCGCCCTGACACAGTACTGAGAATGGAGGTAGTCCTTTCATGATATACATTGATATTTACCCTCCTGATAAGGATACATTGTAGATTAACCCCACTTTCATTTCTGTGAAGGGAAAGCAGCCTAATAGATTCATCTTACTTTAGATGCTCTCCATTCACATTGCAGAGTGATTGCCAAAATCAATCAAATATTTTTTCCCACCTCACACTCACATAAATTCAGGGCAGAAGAAGCAAACTGGTGGGTGACTGTGTCAATGGAGAGCCCAGGCATTTAGGTTCTCCAAGAGCAGGCTTGATTTACAAATGGTTACTACAAGGGTTCTATTGATGTAGACAGTACCTTTCAAGGTCTTAAGGATTCTCAAATCCAGCTGGTTGTTGTCCTTTATGTGAAAATGCCTCCTTTTTCTAGTATCAGTGAAGAAAGATTGGAAAGATGGGAATAGTACTTATTCTTAATGGCTAGGAGCGATTTCTTTCAGCTCTCTACTTCCTTAGAGCAAAAGATGTGGTCTTTCAAACCCTCTCTATCTCACATATAGATAAGAATTCAACCTCCTGGCTGAATGCAAGCTTCTAGCCATAGGACATTTGGAGGCAATCAGCCTAGATAGGTAAGAAAATTTCAGCTGAGAATCCAGACTTGATGAAAACGACTGGAGACAGGGCATTCACAGGGTCTTAAAGCAAATGACATATAACTAAAGTATATAGTATTGCTGAGGTTGGAGCTAAAAGAAAATTTGCTAGGCACACATGAGCATAACATTGTTTGCAACAAAATGTGAAATTCACATACACAATTAGTTTTGAAAGCAAACGATATTTAAGTTACAAAAATTAGAATACAGAAAACATGATTTTTATATCTTAGTTTGCATCTGTTCAACATCGGGCTAATATAGATTTCAAACTGTTGGACATTGGTGTTTATCCTCACTTTGTGTGTGCTGGACAATTGTATGTGAACAGGACAGTTGCAGGATGAATAAATGTATAATTGCAAGGTGATAAACATGTAATTTATCAGCTTGAGTCTGAGGGCCATTTTGTCATTGAACAGCAGGAGATAACCGTGTTGCTGTCCACCTGTCTGCCTGCCACTTTCACCACTAGGCTACAAAACCTCCTCGTTGGGATGGGACAGGCCTCCGAGGATTGAGGAGAAGGCAGATCACCCAGGGAGGAAACTGCAGCTGCACTTGTGAGTCTCTTTTGGCATGGTGGGTCACCTGGTTCAAAGCTCAGACAGCGGAACATGCCCTCTTTGGAGGCTCTCTGCTGGATTCCTTCCTACTCCTGCGGACGTGGTTCTCGGAGTTCAGTTTTGTTGCTGACCTTCCTCTAAAACAACTCTCCTGGAAGTAATGCACCAAACAATGGGTAGCTATCTTTCAGGTTTGGGATCATCACTTTAAAAAGGACACAGAGATCCCCCTGGCTACCAAAGTCTTCTTGGAGATTGAATTCTTATCTATAAGTGAGATAGAGAGGGTTTGAAAGACTGCATCTTTTGCTACATATATGTTTATTTTTCATACGATGGAATGACAGCCACAGGATAATAAAATATCAGTTGTCCAAGTGCCCTTCCTGTCCTTGTTCAGCCTCTATTTTGCTGTGATCACAATATATAAGAACCATTTCTGGAATAAGAAGGAAGCCAGACAACTTCTTCTGTTCTTCTTCCAGTGACAGGTATTGCTCTGGCCATCCTGGCTTTTCTGCCTTCTGTGCTTTATGGAGGAACCACTGTTAGTGCAGGTCACCTTCCTGCAGCTGTCACACGGTGCAGTGGTGCAGCTGGGTGGCTCTCAGAGTGGGGGAAAGATTGCTGGCTCCTATATATTCCATTTAGGACTAGTTGGGAAATGAGGGCACTTCAATTCCCTGCTGCTCTTGTTTTATCTGGGACTATGCAACAGGAATGGGGACGGGGAGAGGTCTGCAAAGGCAATTGTAGTGTGTACACAGCAAGTTTTACAAGCATGAAGTCTATTCAAGTGTCCTTCCTAGGAGTGTTTCCCTCTGAATTAGAAAGCTCTAGTTTTCATTTGATGACTGCTTTCTGGTTAATTCAATTGTTCTGGCCCCTGCTGGAACTCAAGTAATGGATATTTAGGGGAGAGAATGTGGCTTTTTGAAATGACTTCATGAACAACATTGCCAGATTGAGCAAATAGAAATTCAGGGTGGCCAATTGAATTGATATTTCAGATAAATAATGAATAATTTCTTAGTATGTTCCAAATACTGCACGGGCTCTCTCAAATATTGCAGAAAACATAATAAAAACGTTATGCATCTGAAATTCAAATATGATTGAGCACACTGTATTTTATCTGACAACCCTAATCATGTATGATTAAATGTTGATATTGCTTTTGATCACAATAATTTATTTGATCATTGATTAGTTTTGTTAGAATCAATAGATATATTAGATATTTATCCTCATCTTTTTAGGTAGATTACAAGTAGGATAAAATATATGTCTTCTCTTTTATATTGTAGAAATATGGGGATGTCTATACAGATATGGATATTTACTTGTTGTCTACATGACAATGTGCTATACGGATTTAGTTTCTTCTTGTATAACCCATGATTAAAGAGTAATACTTAAACTTAAGTTCCTTGGGGCACCTGGGTGGCTCAGTCAGTTGAGAGTCAGACACTTGATTTTTGGTTGAGATCATGATCCCAGGGTCTTGGGATTGAGCCCTGCATCAGGCTCCACACTAAACATATGGAGCCTCCTTGAAATTCTCTCTCCCTCTCTCTCTCTCTCTCTCTGTCCTTCACCCCCGTTCACATGCACTTTCTCTCTATAAAATAAAAATTAAACCAAAAAATAAATATTTAATTCCTTTTTTATTTTATGAGAGTAGTATATACATGGTGAATGTCATGGATTGGATACACTAGGCAAGTTGAAAAATAATCTTATTCTGATTGTATTAATAATATATGCTCTTTCTGGAGTGTTAGAGAAATATACAATAATATAATAAAAATGCACCTGTGATGTTTCTTATCTATTTTATATTTTTTGTGGAAACACTTAAAAATGTGTGTTGGTATTATGTTGCAGTACAATTTTGTTGCCTTTTAAACATTTCACTATTACAGCATGAATGTCTTTCATTTTTGTGAAAACATTTAGAAAACCTTTTAATAGAGACATATTACTCTTATTTTTAATGTTTATTTTTGAGGGAGAGCGAGAGAGAGACAGTGAGAGACAGAGTGCATGAGCAGGGGAGGGACAGAGAGAGAGGGAGACTCCAGGCTCCAGGCTCCAAGCCAGCACCAAAGAGCCCAACACGGGGCTTGAATTTATGAACCTCAAGATCATGACCTGAGCCGAAGTCAGAAGCTTAACCATCTGAGCTACCCAGATCTCCCAAGACATTATTATTCTTTTTTCTTATTGTTGAAGCTTTTTTCCTGCTCTAATGAGTGGCTCTCAGAGTGAGGGAAGGGTTGCTGGCTCCTATATATTCCATTTAGGATTAGTTGAGAAATGAGGGCACTTGGATTCCCTGCTGCTCTTTCTTGTTTCATCTGGGACTATGCACCTGGAATGGGGATGTGGAGATGTTAAATGTTAAAACAAGGATACTGATACACAACTGTTTGTTTGTATCACTGATTATTTTCTTTAGATATATTTTTGAAAGTGCAGTTACTTGATCTAAAGATCAAAACATATTTTTAGACATGAGATTTTGTTGTCCAGTGGAAGCCTCCACCCCCTGTTTTAGGTGTTGTGGCCCCAGGCACCCTCCTGGGTTTTTTGCTCTCCTACCTCCACTCACTTCTTCCCATTGGGATAGACATGACTTCTCTACTGGGTGAGTTTGGAAGCAGGCAGGTTGGTTCCGCTCCCCTACATTCAATTTCTTTCAGATGTGACTGCCCACAAGGAGAGTATCCCTGAGTCTTCTTTTTGCTGTGGTCATATTACCAGGGAAACTTTGGATGGCTGGGTGTGCCTGCCGTTGTCTACTCTGCTTATGGGTAGATTGAAGTGTGGAGGAAATATTAGATAGTTCACTGTGACTATCCATTTAATTCACCTCCTCCTATCTACTTATTTTAAGTGATACATCTGATATTTGGTCTTCATCTGACTGACAGCCATGTCTGACTCTCAACTAGTCCCCAAACTGAAACTGAAATTGAGGAGAGAGCTGTGATGAATTATCACAAGTTAAAACTCCAAATATAAACTCATTGTCCAGGAATAATGAAGTCAAAAAGGGACTGGCATTTAGAATCCAAAACAATGTGAGGAGAATGAGATTTTGTGTCCCAGCAGTCTTGATAAGGTGGGATGGTTTCCTTTACAAAGGCCTCGCGGTTTGGGGTGTCTAAGCCTGGCAGGTGGCATGATGTATACGGTGCTGCTGGGATCATTCATTGGTAGGGACCATGCAAGCTCTGGTTAACATGAGTCACATGGTCCTCTGTATGTCACCTTGGTCTAATTTACAAAGGTAAATTAGACCCACATGGTTTGGGTGACTTGGACATTCAGTTGCTGGGGAAAGGAGTCTCTTAGTTCTTGTTAAAGATAATTTTAGAGCCAATATGTAGGCTTTATAACTATTTTCCAGTGAAAAAAAGTTTTTTATCCTCTATGTCACTATTGTGGACATTTTTACCATGAATATCAGTCCAGGACCGAATACTTCAAAGACTGATAAGTTCCATGAAGGGTGGACAGCACCAGTATGTACATTCTGTCCACTCTGCCCTAATGCTGTTGACTTGCAGAGACGAAACATATTTTGCCTGAGTTTCTCAGTTTGAAACCCTCTGCTGCCTTTCCTTAGTAGATGGTATAGCTAACACCCCCACTCTGGAACTCTACCCTAGAATTGTGGACATTTCAGTGTCTGTGCTAGGAGAAAGAATTTCTTCTGTTTCATATTCTTCTATGGGGCAGATCTAGTTTGGAGGGGAAGTCTAAATCTTGAGAGAGAGAATACAAAATTAGGTATAAAAGTAAATGTTTATTAAGAACATGAAACATAGGGGCACCTGGGTGGCTCAGTCAGTTAAGTGTCTGACTTTAGCTCAGGTCATGATCTCCGTCTGTGAGTTTGAGCCCCATGTTGGGCTCTGTGCTGACAGCTCAGAGCCTGGAGCCTGCTTTGGATTCTTTGTCTCCCTCTCTCTCTGCCCCTCCCCTGCTCACTCTTTCAAAAATAAATAAACTTAAAAGATTTTTTAAAAAAGAACATGAAACATAATCACAAGGCATTACTAGAAAAATGGATATTCAGACTTCTTTGCTTAAAATCTCTTTGCCAAATTTATTGGAAATAAATTTTCCAATGCTTATCTAGAAATGCATCTTGATGGAGGCCTTGCTTTTTCTCTCCTGCTAGAATACTCTGTGGCTCCCAGGACTCATAATGGCAGACCTTGACGCTAAAACTTTCTTAAGCTTCACCTATCTATGTCTGCCTTCTTCAGGCCTTTTCCTTCCAGTCTCCATTAGTTATCTGAGAGGGTATTTAGGTCTTCCAAAGGAATGCTAACACACCTCAGGGAGATAAATATCCTCACTCAGAATTCTGAAATTTCTCATGAACAGAAAACTTAGTCTAACACAGAACAAAAGTGTCCACTTTGGTGGGTGCTATAAGCTGAATCATGTCTGCTTCTTCATTCATACATTGAAGTCCTAAACCCCTAGCACCTCAGAATGTGAGGCAGAGGCTATATTTGGGGGTAGGGCCTTTAAAGAGGTAATTAATATAAAATGAGGTCTTGCAGGTGGGCCCTAACCCAATATGACCAGTGTCCTAAGAAGAACCGATTTGGACAGACACAGACATAGAGGGAAGACAATGAGAAGACACAGGAAGAAGGTCATCTATAAGCCAAGGAGAGATGCCTCAAAAGGAGCCAAGACTGCCACATCTCCATCTCAGACTTCCAGCCTCTGGGACTGTGGGAAAATAAAGTTCTGGTGTCTAAGCCCCCTGGTCTGCGGTACTTTGTTGTAGCTGCCTTCACAAACTAATGCAGGGGGTAGAAGCAAAAGGTTGTGCCATCGCTTCACAGTGTGATCGCCTGCTGAATGGAGGAGCTTGCAAGGCTGCAAGCAGGCAGCCACAACAGGCAGACTTGAGTGTCAGGAGCCTGCAGAGCAGTGTGTCCCCAGGAGCCCTTTCCGAAGAACTGGGTTAGTTCCTGGTGAACAGTTCTCAGTGGCTGCTCCTTGTCTTCCGCCTTGCACCCTCTTGACTTACATTCCAGTGTGTTGCAAACTCATTGTAACTGTCCCTCCTGCCGCCTTTTCAGATCTCTCCTTGGCAGGGGTAACCACTGACTGCAGGAGGTGGCTGTTTTCTAACTGTGCCGCCTACTGATCGCTTCTCTGTAAATTCATGCTCAGTCACCTGCTACTCAGTGAAATGCTGAGTTGTTCACAAAACACGTCTGGGAGAACGAAGATCAACTCTCTAGGCCTGTGTTCACAGTCACCTCCAGAAGAGTGGGGAGGCCCAGTCCTGGTCCCCAACTCAGCTGTCGCTATCCTTGACCATCCACTGCTTTCCCATCCCCCTCTTCTGATCCCCAGATGGGATAGACACTTCTTCTTTGGAGCTCCTACAGAATGAACCCTGTGCTGAATCCTAACCTACTTAACCTATTTACCATCCTAACCTACTTACCACATTACAGTATGAATATTTACTTGAATATCTTTTTTAATTTGCCTTTAAGTTCTTTTAACTGTGGGCTGTATCTGACTTACCTTTGTATCACTGGGGGCTGTCACATGCAAATAATTGATAGCTTTTCATCGGAAAGAAAAATGATTTTTATGTAGCACTGACCCAAAATATTTTCCTATAGGCTTTGCTCCTTAAGATTTTCCTTTAATTTGCTCTATCCAACAAATGTGTTGAGCACCTGTCCTGCACCAAGTACTGTGCTAAGTTTCACGAATTAAATGATGAATTGGACCAGAGCTTCCAGTCCATCAGAGAGAGAAGACAGGTGCACACATGACTGTAACACAAGTGAGTGTGGTGACTTTTCTGAGAGGACCATGCCCCCAGGGGCCAAAGGTGAAAAGGTAAGAATGAGATTTAAGAGGAGCTACAAGAGAAAAGCTTCCAGGAGAAGGTGACGTCCATGTGGGTGTGTGGGTAGTATGTTAGTCTGCTAGGGCTGCTGTAACAAAATACCACAAACTGAGTGGCTTACCCAACAAAAATGTATCATTTCACAATTCTGGAGACTAAAAGCCTGAGATCAAGGCATTGGCAGGGTTGGTTGCTTCTCAGGGCTGTGAGGGAGCATCTGTTCTTTTTCCCTAGCTTCTGGTGGTTTGCTGACACTCTCTGGCCTTCCTTGGCTTGTAGAAGCATCTCTCCAACCTCTGCCTGCATCCTTCAATTGAGTTCTCTCTGTGCGCATGTCTCTGTGTCCAAAGGATACCAGTCATATTGGATTAGGGGCTCACTCTACTCTAGTATGACCTCATCTTAACCAATTACATCTGAAATGACCCGGTTTCCAAATATGTTGCTCTCTGAGCTGCTAGATGTTAGAACTTCAACATATGAATGTTGTGGGGACACGATACAACCCTTAGTAGTTACGGTTTTCGGGAGGCAGGGGTTATAGGAAGAGAATAAGAGGGAAGACCCTCTTGGACTCAAGATCAATGGATATCTTCTGCTTCTTATATAGTTTGAATATTTACTCCATGACCATTTCTCTTTTAGCATTTGGTTAATTTCTTCTGGCAGTTTCTCTCTGCCTCTTCCTCCTCCATCAGTGTCTACTGAATCCTATCTGGTTGTGACTTGAAGAGGTATTACCTTCTGGACAGCCTCGGCTTTGAGGAGCCAACTCTGGCCTTCCTTAGCCATATTTCACCCTACAAGATGCAAAATCAATAAGGCCAAAAGGCACATATCCTTTCTGAGCCCACACATTAACCCTTTCTGTTTTCTACATTATGCTCCAAGTAACTGGGACTCCAGAATTCTCTACCTAAAATGTTCCAAGCATTTTTCCATAACCTCCTTGGGGAGCCTTCCCAGGTCAGTCCTTCAGAGCGTGGGCCATGCAGCTGGGGGGCATCCCTGGAAGAAGGCACTCAGTATTGCTCCCATTCTCTTACAGGTGGGGTTGCCTGTAAGAATCAGGTCAAACACCTCTTCCCTTTCTCCCTGAAACCATTCCTTACCTTCTCCTTCTTTCAAACATGTAAGATCCTGCCTGTTTTCTAAACTTGTTACAATCTTATTTTCCTCCTTTCTCTAATAAGGCTAATAACAAAGTCTAATAAGAATTAGTTAATTGTTCATGATGACAGAAGACAAAGCACAGGATTAATGGAAATGTCTTACTAAGCTGTTCCAGACCAATACTGTAGCCATTCATCAGATTTATGTGAGGATAATTTAAATTAGGAACATCTAGGCCCAGTACCATGAAGGGACTCAGTTAACCTAGGATGAACCCTGTTTATCTGTGTTTTCGTAAATCTCCCCAAGTGATGCTAATATGCAACCAAATTTGGGAACCATTGATCTAGAATTGATTTCAGAATCTTTCATAAGATGATGAGCATTGTGACTCTTATACAGACTTAGATGTACATTTTTTTTATTACCACAAAAATCTATAATAGATTGCCTCATGGGCTTTGTACTTTATAAAACATGCTTTAGAACTGCTATATGAATTATTTTCAGTTTCGGCACCTGAGTACCTCTGTGGGTTAAGTACCCAGCTTCAGCTCAGGTCATGATCTCACAGTTTGTGGGTTTGAGCACTTTTGTGGGTTTGAGCTCTGTGTTGGGCTTTGTGCTGACAGCTCAGAGTCTGGAGCCTAGAGCCTGCTTCAGATTTTGTGTCTTCCTCTCTCTCCGCTCCTCCCTGCTTGTGCATGTATGCTCTCCCTCTCTCTCTCTCTCTCAGAAATAAATAAACATTTTTAAAAAAGAAAAAAAAGAAGTACTTTCAGTTTTGATAAACTTATATTGATCATTTCTTAACATGTAACTGGATTGAACAGCATAAAATAGGTTGATTCTTTATTGGGAAATAACACAAATAGAATTACATTAAAAAAATTTTTTTTAAAAAGTCCGTAAGTTCTTCATTAATGTCAATAAAAATTTTCTGTGACTATTGACATCGGTAATTTTTTTTTGGCTAAAATGTGAACTTTTTGTTTACCCTTTTTAGCCTGTATTTCTTGTTGTCTAGGAGACACAACTATATGACTTGCTGATTCCTCAGTATCATCAAAAAGCCCTGCTTCTGCCCCTCTTTTCCTGATTATTCTCTCCAACAGAAAAACAAAAGACAAACAGTCCTCAAAGGAATGATTTCCTTTATGCCGGTTACATCCCTTTTGGTGAATCTGTCCAAGACGGAAAACTTTGCTTCCGTTTGGGTTGCTCCTTTATCTTCAGCGTCCAAATAAGCATCAGACCCTTATTCTTTTATATATTTTCCAGGCTGGTTTGCCTTTCCTGCTTTTCCATTGCCACTCACTTGTGCCTCTGCTGTCCACCTGCATTACCTCTTTGTTATGGACCGAACTGTGTCCCCCCAAATTCATGTGACTTTGTGTTAAGATTAGATGAGGTAATAAGGGGGGGGCCCTAGTCTGATAGGACTGGTATTTTGAGAAGAAGAGGGAGGGACAGCCTTCACCTGCCCAGAGTAAAGGCCATGCGAGGACACAGGGAGAAGGAGTTCATCCACAAACCAAGGAGAGAGCCTTCGCCAGGACCAAGCCTGCTGGTTCCTTGGTCTTAGACTCCCAGCCAGCAGAACTATGAGAAAATAAATTTCTATTGGTTAAGCCACCCAGTGTGTAGTATTTTGTTAGGGCAGCCCAAGTTGGCTAATTCACTATTTGTCACCGTTTACTTGGAAGAGCCAGCTTTTCTCTCTCCAGACCACCTTGCATGGGTTTGCACAGTGAGCACAGATACTAGATCACTGAATTAGTTTTCTGTTGCTACAGAATGATTCACCACAAACTTAGTGGCTTGAAACAACACCTATTTTTTTATATCCTTCTTTCTGTGGGTCAGTAAGGTAGGTACACTTAGCTGGGTCCTCAGCTCAGAGTCTTAGAAGCTGCAGTCAAGGTGTTGGCTGGAGTGGCAGTTGCATGTGACGTTAAGAGGGCTCCTGGGGCACCTGCGTGGCTCAGTCAGTTGGGTGTCTGATTTCAGCTCAGGTCGTGATCTCACGGTTCATGAGTTCAAGCCCTGCGTCAGGCTCTGTGCTGACAGCTTGGAGCCTGGAGCCTGCTTTGGATTCTGTGTCTCCCTTTCTCTGTACCTTTCCCCATTCACTCTTTGTCTCTCTCTCTCCTTTAAAAATAAGTAGTCATTTAAAAAAAATTAAAGAAAAAGAGTGCTCTTTCAAGCTCACATGATTTTGGAAGAATTCATTTCCTTGCAGCTGTAGAACTCATGGTGGCTCTTTCAAATTCAGCAAAAGAATCTCTGAAGCTTCCAGTGTTGGTTAAAGAACTAGTCTGATTAGGTCAGTTCCACCCAGTATAATCTCGAGTTTGGTTGATCCATAATCAACTGGGTAAGGTTCTTAATTAAATCTGTAAAACTCTCTTCACCTTTGAAATCCATCATATGCAAAAGTCCTGCCCAAACTCAAGTAGAAGGGATTACACATGGTGTATGTACCACAGGGTTAGAACCTTGAAAAGCCATCTTAGATTTCTGTCTACCAGGGATATGATTTCTTGATATCTATTCAACACTAAAGGCTAAAGGCTATGCACAAAACTTTGATGTGCAGTTTCTGCTGTGCTCAAGCTTAAAACGGTGTAAAAATGAAAACATGACAACAAACAGCAATAAGTGTTAATGCCATAAGAGTGGTGCAGTTAGTCCCGTGTGCCAGGAGTTCTGAGGAGCTCCCTGTGGCCAGACTACTGCTTCTCGGAGAACATAAATTAGTGGCTGGGCCTTTAAAGATGAGTGACTTTAAACTCAAAGGGAATACTTGTACTGTCAGTGTATACTATCGCTTATTTTACTTCATACTTTCTACTCTTACTTAACAATATTTTCACTGAACTGAGTTAAATGTTGCTAAATATTTATTTGCTGTACTGATTGTGATTATTTGCCTATAGTGCACCTATCTCTATATTGAGTCTTTTTAACTCATTACTTGTTTTGGAAGGTTCTATTTAGAAAGTAGGTAGCAAAATAGAGAGATAAGTGTGTATAGAGTTAGCCACCACCCATTCATGAGGCAAGCTGGTCACTTCTTCATTCCAGCTTGAAATGGCTTTGTTTGTAATTGAAGATTTAGATGGAATAATTTATAAAGTCCTTTCCCTGACTTACTTCCTCACCTAGAGTTCTTTGACATCTCAGAATAAGCTAGGCCTCCATTTTTTACACATTTCTATAGTATTTGTGCCTCCACTTCATAACGTTCATCTCACTTACAATTACTTGTCAAAAGTTCATCCCTGCTAGATTTTAAAGTATCATAAGGTCATGGAATATATCTTCTTTACCACTATATCCTAATGCAGATGTGAGACACAGTGCTTGATATATAATAGGTGCTCAATAATTACTTGTTGACCAAGTGAATAATAATCTATGATCCCGCCAAACGAATATACTCTTATTTCTATATACCATTCAATATTTACTTATTTATTTTTAAATGTTTATTTATTTTTGTTTTATTTTTATTTTTTTTATTTCTAGGAGAGAGAGAGAGAGTGAGCAGGGGAGGGTCAGAGAGAGAGAGGGAGATACAGACTCTGAAATAGGCTCCAGGCTCCGAGCTGGCAGTCAGCCCAGAGCCCGACGCGGGGCTTGAACCCACAAACCGCGAGATCATGACCTAAGCGAAAGTCGGACGCTTAACCGACTAAGCCATCCAGGCGCCCCTTAAATGTTTATTTTTGAAGGAGAGAGAGAGCGAGCACAAGTTGGGGAGGGGCAGAGAAGGGGGGGAGACAGAGGATCTGAAGCAGGCTCTGTGTTGACAGCAGAGAGCCCAATGCAGGGCCCAAATCCATGAACCATGAGATCATGACCTAAAGTGAAGTCGGATGCTTAACCAACGGAACCACCCAGGTGCCCCTGTGGTAATCAATATTTAAAATATTAAGGCAGTGATGAGGTATTTTTAACATTATGTGATTCTGACCAGTTAATAAACCCTACTTATTAGACTGTAAAATCTTTAGTCTTGTTTTCTCCAATGGGCTGGACAGAGTGACTCGTGGTCCTGTCTAAGGAATATACTGGAGCAGGAGGTGTTAGGGCCATATAGACTCTTTAGGATGCTTAATCAAGGTGGCCAGAGGAAGTCATATTATAAGAAGAGCAGTGATTTTAAGAGAAAATCACGACTGAGCTTAGGAAAAGGGCAGCAAATGACAAATTCAGTAGGTAAGGCAAGGATGAAAATGGGCAGCATGTTTAGTAGACAGAACTTGGAAGGTAGTATGGAATCAGTGGTAAGAAAGGGATCTGAGAGAACAGTTTTGAATTAAAACATTGAACAAAAAGAATGTGTGTGCTTTCCTGTTTTATATTGTACCTGGTGTGCCTGTAGGCAGAGGGGGTAGTGAGGGATTGGTGACCTAAGGAGTTACACAGATAGGGGAGTTTTTATGCCCTAAGTGGATTTATAGGATACTATTCTCTGATATTTACAGTGCACGTAATCAGATAATGGGCCTTAATCAGATAATTCACTTTAAATTCTGTTTTATTTTGAAACTAAAACATTTTCCCATGGATTCAATGTTATGTGAAGGTTGATTAGATTTCCAAGCCAATTCAAGAGCACTATTTAATTTGTGTTTTATAAGAATGTTATAGAAATGTTTATATGGCTTGTATTTTTGGGCATCAAGCGTAGTTTATCTCTTCATATTACTTTATAGGAAATAGTTCTGATATATGTATTATGGTTACTAGTTTTGTAATCATAAATGACTAAAATACTTCTGTAAGTTACCACTGTTCTGCTTGAAATTATGATTGTTTTTTTTTTAATTTCTTCATCTTGTGGGAGTAACTACATTAATTTCCATTTTAAGCTTTTGTTTGATATTAAAATTAGAACAACTTGTTCAGATCCTGTCATTTTTATCTTGAATAAATATTGCAAAATCTTATTGAACAACTTGACTTAAGTTAGTTTTGGAAAGTCATCAAAATCTTTTCCTTCCTCATTTATTTCCTTCAGATCCAAATTTAGTTTCATTTTCTTCCTTGATAAAGTTACTTCATTAGGCATTTCTTTGCCCAGCTATACAAGTTAAATCTTTTTTTATGCTGGCTCATTTTATTACTTTTTAATTTTTATTTTAGAGAGAGATAGGGGAGGGGTAGAAGAAGAGAGAGATAGAGAATCTTTTTTTTTTTTTAATTTAAATTTTAGTTAGCATACAGTGCGATATTGGTTTTAGGAGTAGAATTGAGTGATTCATCATTTACATACAACATCCAGTGCTCATCACAACAAGTACCCTCTTTAGTATGGGTCACCACCTAGCCCATCCCCCACCCACCTCTTTCCTATACCCACCATTTGATCTGAGAGAGAATCTTAAGCAGACTCCATACCCAGCATGGACTCAGTCCCACAACCCTAGGGCCATGACCTGAGCCAAAATCAAGAGTGGGACACTCAATGGGCTGAGCCACCCAGATGCCCCTGTGGTGGCTCATTTTGAATAGCACACACTGTATACTTTCGTATTTAGGAGCATACTTGCATGGTATAACTTTGGTTCCATGTTAATTTATTACCAGACTCTTTCAGTTTTAGGGCTGTGAAGAACCCTTTGAGGCTATACTGTAATTACCTATCTCAACCTACAGGCATGGTAAAAGATGTCCAGAAAATGTGAACAATGTGTCCAATATCACATGACAAGTTAAAGCTGAGACATAACCACAGCTCCGATGCTTTAACTCCCTGTTCAACAATATGACCACATTGCTTAGTTGTTTATACTCCTAGAAGACACACACACACACACACACACACACACACACACACACACACACACACAATGAGACTTAGCCATGTTAAATTGTAGAACATGATCATTATGAAGTTTAAGGAGCCAGAAAATGGAGTGTTGTAAGTGTAGGTGCGTATACACCTGAGTTTATTCTAATTTCAATCATTCATTCAATAAGCATTTACTGAGTTCCTACTGTTGGACGCGCAGAGATGAAAGATATGATCCCATCCTCCAGACGCTCATAATTTGAGATATAAAAGGAAAGGTGATAGAGAGAAGGTTGGAGAAGACAATCTGGAAATAACTAAGCCCTTTCTAGAGTGAGAAGAGAAGTCAGCACCATGAGCATGATTGTCCTCCCGTGTTATGTTTCCACTCATTTGGCTTTTATTGTTCCTGTGCCATTTTTCACTTGCTTCCCACTATCCTTGTTCTCTGATTGTTTCAATCCTTGCCCACCTTGTTGTGGCTGTGAACTATTTATTTTAATTGTCCCTTGGAAGAACTTGAGCTACTGGGCTGAGAACCTTCATGTTTTCCAAGGAAAGTACTGTAAAAATTGGATGTAAACAAGAATTCTTGTTTTAGACAAGCTCGTGCAAGACACATCGTCTATGCTACCAGTATCTGGCATAGCCCTATCACTAGCCATCTATCTTATTCATATTTGAGGCTGAAGTACTTTCCCTACCTCATGCTTTGCCTTCCTTCCTCGTTTTCTGACATTCCCAGTTCTTGCCAAATATTTTTTTTGGTGAGAGGTTGCGTAGGTTTCTACCTGGTCCGTGATGATGTTGTCAGGCAGGCGGAGATTTGTATTGAGTACTGAAGCTCTACAGTGGGTTTGTTGGTATTTGTATACTTGTTTGTCTTTTCTTAATGAGTTTGTTGTTAGTACAACTGCTACTCAGGCCTGGAATGACTGCCTAAAGCAGTGAGGTCGGTTATTGAACCATGAACACAGTTTGCCTTTAGTGAAATACTATTTTTTATGATGGCAGTGGGGGCTGGGGGAGGAAGGCCGGAACCCGAGAGGTCACAGCTAAGTAAGTAAAGGGGTGAAGTTTCATGTTCTTCCCTTTAGTTCACTGAGAAAGAAATACGACCAACAATCCACTTTTATATGTATGCCTGGTACTCTGCTGAGCAGTTTAATGTGGATTATCCCAGTTAATCTTCCTAGTAAACTGTGGAGTAGTTAATGTATTCGTACCTCACAGATGAGGACACCACTGAGACTTACTGAGTTTAAAAAAATGCTTTGCCTTGTCACATATCCATTTAGTGTCAGAGTCAAGATTGAACCCAGATCAATCTGTTTCCAAGCCTTGAGCTTCTAATCATTGTGTTAAATTTAGATTTTCCTTTATTTCATTGGATCTCACCTTTTTTTTTCATTTAATGAGTTTTATGCCTGTCTTCTCTATCTTCATCCAAACCATGGGAGACTTAGTGTACATTTCAAACCTAAAAGGACCATAAGTTATTCACAGGACTGAGCAGACTAATATTAACTTACTTTTAGACAGAACGTTAGGCTATGTGATCTCCAAAACCTCTTCTACCACTGACAGCTTGTGATTCCAGAGAGGGGAATGAGTCTGAGTCACTGCTGTAGCACTTACTGGCTGCATAACTTCATACTAGACACCTTATTTCTTGGAGCCTTAATCTTTTTTTCTGCAAAATGAGAGTAAAGGGATGTATCTCAGAATTGATAGGGCGCTAGTGAAAACACTTAACATGATGTCTGGCATTTTCCATCTTTATAGCTAGACCATTCAGCTGGGTACTTTTCTCAGTCATAACTTAATTTTTTTAATGCAGCTTATTTCTTAAAATCCCAAGAGTTTGAAGAATCGTGATCATTGCAGTTGTGATAAAGTGTATTTTTTCTGAAGACAAAGTCTTCTTAACCAATGGCCAACTGATAGAATCTCAAAATGGTAAGTGACTCTAGAGATGATATAATCCAATTCCATTATTTTGCAGGACTCAACACTGAAGCCCAAAGAGGGAAGTGAATTTCCCAAAATCACATAGCAAACTAATGGCAAATTCGAGGCCAGAACTCACTTCTCCTGATGCAAGGCCCAGTGTTTTTGCTTTAGAGTTCTAATAAACTCAAGATGAAGGTTGACACTAGAGGGAAGAGCATTTTTAAGTGCATTATAAAAAGAAGACATTATATATGGACTTTATTTCTATTTATATGTTAATAATTGTTTATACACTAAATATGATTGGCCATGTAAGTGCTGGGGGTACTTAAACTATAGAATCTAACAGACATGGATATAAGAAACAGGTCTGCTATTTCTTAGCTATGTGACCTTGAATCTTTAACTCTTAGATCCCTTATCAGTAAAATGAGGATAATGATCATAATGTTCTAGTAGCTGAAAGGATTAAATGAGATAATACATGTGACGTACTTAGTGAGGTATATTGTCATCACATCATAAATGGTAATTCAATGGTAACAATATTAACATAAAGCCAGTGGGAACCACCACTGGCAACTACCCCATCCATGGGTGAATTTATCTCAGTGAAACCAAAAATGCCTGATTTCTTAGTGAAAGTCAATAAAAGCCAGGACCAAATAGCCACCCTGTGTTTTGACTTAGTCAAGATGTCCCTTGCCTATAGCCCAATTACACCACTGCCTGATTTAAGGAACTCTCCTGAAGCTCCCAGATGGTGTTTAGCAGTAACTAGTCCATAGAATGGGCTTTTACTGAATATAAACAGAGAAGAGGTGCTTATTGTCACCAGAAAGCCACCTACATCTCTCTTGCCTTGGGGTAAGTAAATATGAGTAAATACATTGTGCAGTTAGTCTTTAGGCTATTGGAGGCTTTGCAGAAAAGATTAATGTCAGTAATAGCAATACTTTAAACATTCAAATAAACCTAAAACCAGAGAGTTCCTGTTTGTCAAGTCTTCTACTTAAGGGATAGGAGAATACAGATATCAGGGATAGGAAAATACAGACATAGAAAAATATGCATCAGTTGTTTCTAAGAAAGACCATGACTAAATAAGCTGGTTTTATAGCGTTAAACAGCAAAAATTCAACGGAGTAAATCTGAAGCTCTAATTGGCTTTATTATGCCTCTTATGAATCTGCCTGTATCACATCCAGCAAGTAGAAGGGAGCTCCAAAGAAGAGTTTTACAAAATGGAAGGTTTTTATAGAAAAGAAGGTGGGGCAAGAGTTATTAGCAAAAGAAAAGGATTGTTTTAGGCAAGGTCCCCTTATCTTATGGGGTAGGGCAGAAGGCCTTAGGTGACAGACTACTTCACTGATGCTGGCCAGAAAATTCCTGAATGACTGGCGGCTAATACATTTCTGGGGGAGGTCAAAAGTGCAGTTTGGTTAGGTACAAAGGCTCCCCTTGGTGACTTGCCCTAGCATAAGTGACTCCATCTTGGGCCTCTGGTTTTCTTTTTAACAATAGAATGGTAATACCATTAAGAGAAGTGCTGTCTTATTTTTTTAATCTTGTATTTGAATAATTAAATACAATAGTGCATTTTTCTCTGTTACTAAGAATTTATTGAATCATAGAACAGTGGAAAAAATATTAAGTAATACATTCTTAAATTCCAGGCAAACGATACCTGGCATCCTACAATTGTAAGCTATGCTATTTCAAATTGAAAAGGTTCTTTAAAAAATAACTTTCACAGCTCATCTTATGCTAAAGAAAATCCAGTTTCTTTGGGGAGGGTAAATTTTATACAAATAACAACCCCCTGATATCTATTTATAAATACTGTCTTTCTTTTTACTTATATTCACCATGTCAGTGAGAGATTAGGATTATTACTACAAGATAGTAGTTTGATTATTTCATCCCCAAGATAATGGACTCTAGAAGGAAGGAAGGATGCACTGAAGGGGAACCTAGGTCAGTGCAAATTTTGTAAATTAGTTCAATGTGGAATCTTGAAATCAGTTCCCAGAGTTTAATTTGATTAGATACTGTAATAATACATTGTTCAAATGTAATAATGGATATGTAGAAATTTGGCATGTGTTTGACCATTAATTTCTTCTATGTTTAACAATAATTTAAAAGAATCTCTGAATGTTGGTCCTAATAATATAATTTTTTCACCCTGAGTCATTAAAACTATATGTTTAGGGAAAATGAGAGAGAAAGAGAGGGAGGAGAAATAGGAGGAGGGAGAGAAGAGGGGGAAGAGAAGGAGGAGGAAAGGTAGAAGTAGGAACGGATAATGAAAGAGATAAAAGAAGAGGGAAGAGGAGGAGGGGGGAAGAAAGACCAGGAAATATGGCAGAAGAGGAGGAACAGGAGAATAGGAAAAGGGAGAAAGAGAGAGAGAGAGAGAGAGAGAGATTGGGAGATATGCATTAAATGATTCTTGGCCAAGGGGCGCCTGGGTGGCTTAGTCAGTTAAGCGTCCGACTTCGGCTCAGGTCATGATCTCGCGGTCCGTGGGTTCGGGCCCCGCGTCGGGCTCTGTGCTGACTGCCAGCTCAGAGCCTGGAGCCTATTTCAGAGCCTGTGTCTCCCTCTCTCTCTGACCCTCCCCTGCTCACGCTGTCTCTCTCTCTCTCTCTCTCTCTCTCTCCTAGAAATAAATAAAACATTAAAAAAAAATTTTAAAAGAAAATGATTCTTGACCAAAGTCTGGAGCCTCTATTTCTCACTTTAGCTTTTATCTTATAGCACAAAACTGAAAGCAAATATCATGTGATTGCTGTATCTCAGAATAAAAGGAGTTCTGAATCAGTAACTCCTCAAGAAGACATGCCTATCCTGGGAGATGTCCTAGGCCTTTATGAAGGGTCCATATATCTGCTCATCTGTCAGCACACATTTCTTATGTCTGTCTTTTTATCCAGAACAATGTTCCTACATGCCTATTGTGTCTTAACTGTTTTCACTTCTGTGTAAATATTTCATGAGTTGGACTATTTCCACTTGCAATCATGTCATATTTAAGAAATCTGAACAGAGTACACATTATCTTCAGTTGTGATGAGTTGATTCATTACCGGATACTGGTTAGCCAAAGATAGAAACAATTTTTATGCTATTAATCATAGTTCCCATAAACTGCATGATAGTTGTCAAAAAGGAAGTTATACAAACATTTCATTCCTTACCATTCTCTTAATGTTTAAAGAATATCTCATGCTTCTTCAAGGAAGGCATGGTATAACTTAGGTACAGTGTACATCTATTAGTGAGTAGCTTTTAAAAGGAAGTAGATGATACATGGGCACCCCAAAGAGCATTCTTTGACCTTAGGAAGGAGAGTTATGTTAGATGTGAGTATTTTTGGATTGGGAAATAACTTCCTTACTTATGCATTTTGTCTTATATAAATAGTAAGCTTGGAATTAGGGAGAAGAGCCTATGAAGGCTGGAATCTTTGAACTAAGATACAGCCAGGTATTGAGCCTGGCCAATGAATCTCACACTGATAGTCCTTATGCCAGTTATACATGTTAATGCTGTAAGATTTAGTTATCTTCTGTCAAGTGGGGAATTTAATTACATTCATTCACCAACCATTTATGGAGTATTCACCAGGTATCACAAACTGTGCTAGGCATTGAGGATATAAAGATAAATAAGATAAACTCACACTCTTTAGAAGCACAGATGATAAATGAAGATAAGCAGATTAAAAAAATTTTTTTATAATTTATTTACTATTGAGAGACAGAGAGAGACAGAGCATGAGCATGGGAGAGGTAGAGACAGGAGGAGACACAGAATACAAAGCAGGCTCCAGGCTCTGAGCTGTCAGCACAAAGCCGGACACAGGGCTCGAATCCATAAACCAGGAGATCATGACATGAGCCGAAGAGGGACACTTAACGGACTGAGCCACCCAGGTGCCCCATAAACAGATTTTTTAAACATGGGAAAGGCAAAATTCTGAATACAGAATTGCTTAAATATCAAGGTACAATATAAATGTTAGTCATTTTAGGCAATAACAATCACTGTGCAGCAAGGACTTTTCTGGGAGGTTTCCTTAATTCTGGTCACAGAAAAGACTCACTGATACCTGAATTTTACTCCATGGAAGTAAATTTTGAAGGCTGTGATTTGACCGTTTACATCAATATCTGTGTGACAACAAGCTCCCTGAATGTACCTGAACTTCTCTGTGTGTTCTTAGCTGAGGTTCTCTAGGAGAATCTTGGGGAAAACTGTATGTTTTCTTCTACTTGGCTCATGTTGATACTTTCAGAGATTAAAAATTAGGAAAATCTGGGGATGGGAAGGTCTAGATTTAGGGGGTTCTCCAAATTTACTTTGTTATTGTTATTATTAAAAATTAAATTATAGAATTAAATAAAGGAAGAGCAGATCCAGAGTCCTCAGCATGGCCTTTGAAGGCCTCTTGATCTTGTCTTGACTGGATTTTGATCTCTTTTCTGTCACTGTCCCTGGTCCCTTTCCTCCTGCACTCCAGACACAGTGACCACTGGCTGTTCTTTCCTGCCCTGGGGCTCTGACACTCTTCTCTCTGGGCTGCAGGGCCTGCTTGCTGACACACACCCCCCCCCACAGACTTCAGATCCTTGCTTCACCGTCACCTGACCACCCTCAGTTGGACTGCCCCCACCCGCACCCAAGTCCCTTGTGCTTCATAACGCTTATTATCATCTGACATTTATTGTGTGATTATTTGTTTATTCTCTATTTTCACCACCAGCGAGTGAGCTTAATGAGAAAGGGGACTTTTCTGGTTCACGGACACATTCCCCTGCTAGAGCAGTGCCTGGAACCTAAGAAATATTTGCTAAATGAAGGAATCAATGATGAAAGGAGAGGAAGACAAATGCAGAACTTTCCCTTCCCGCTTGCTGAGGCTTTGCCGGGAACTGTAGTAGTGACCACTGGGTGGCCACAGCTGCCTTTACCATCCACAGTGGGCCACACTCCTGGCAAGGCATTTGGTGCCAGAGAGTTCTGTGAGCTGTGTGAGCTGTTATTCTTCTGAGGGGAGGGTTTCAGGCTGTTTTAGTTCTGATTTCCCAAGGGAAATAAGCCTTGGGTTGTCAGTCAGACCACTTTTACCAGGCTGCTGTTAAATACACTCATTCACTCAATGACTTACCGAACATTTACTGAGCACCTATTGTGTGCCAAGTGCTTAAGAGACAAAGATAAACGCCCTAAGGTCCTTGCTTCTGAGGCACTGACCCAAGTCTATTGGGGGAGCGGGGGAGGGAGGCTTAAAGCTCCCCCGTTAGCGTTCTGACACAGGGGCAAGAACTCTGGGACACACAGGAGCATCACCCAGTGTACTCGGGGTGTGAGTGTGCGCAGCGTGTGAGAACAGGCTCCCAGAACAAGGAGACGAGGCTGTGAAGGAAACCCAGGCTTTCCCAGGTAGAGATGGCGGAAGTCTTTGCAGAGAGAGGAAGCAACATCCCAAAGTCCAAGAGCCGAGAGAGAACTTGGCACATTTGAAACTGAAGTGGATTCTTCTTCCTGGAAAGTGAGGTACCAGGTGGGAGAAGGATGAGGTGAGGTTGGAGAAAGAGCTCAATATTGCAAGGGAAAATCAAGCTGGTTTTATAAAGCAAATTCCAGAAATGTGTATCTCTAGACCTGTGGGTGGGTTTTCAAGGGAACTATAATGTTCTATGACAGTAGCAGTTCATCGTTTCTATGTGGTTCAAGAAAAAATATACAAAACTTTCACCGATAGTCATTCCTACTTTCTGCCTTCATCCTACTAACTTTGGGTTGAACACCTGTGATGTGCCAGGTATTAGGTTGGGTTCCAGTGGTACAGAATCAAAATAAGTACTTGCTGCTAGGGGCACATAATTAAAATACTGTCTATGACAGTTAATTTATATCCAGGAAAATAGAAATGTGATTAAGATATAAATACATGACAGCCCGACTCCAAGGACATGTAAGCTGTACAATCACACAAGACTCCACCCTCACCCTGTACTTAGTTTAATGCTCTGCTATAGCTATCTTCAAATGCTGAATAATGTTTGATCATCCCATACTTTAATTTTGCAATAGGACCTGCAAATTATATAACTTATCCTATGGCTGAGGTAGAATTGTGAAGTTAATCTAGAGCAAGGGTAGGCAAGCAATGACCCATGGCCAGATCCAGCCTACCTCTTATTTTTGTAGTTTGTGATTGATGAATAGTTTTTACATTTTAAATAGTTGAAAAAATTTAAAAAAAACTAGTATTTTGTGATGTGTGAAAGTGACATGAAATTCAAATATCAGTGTCCATAAAAATATTTTTTGGCACACAGCTATGTTTCCCTCCCTCCATGTTGTCTATGGCATGTTGTGGTACTATCATAACTGAGTAATTGCAATGGAAACTGTATTGCCTGTTAAGCCTGAAATATTTACTATATGAACCTTTGTAGAAGAAGTGTGCTGACCCTTGATCTAGGAGATATTCTACTTTATTTTTATTTTTATTTTTTTAAAGTGAAATCTCTTTATTTTTTTACAAATAGTTTATTGTCAAGTTGGTTTCCATATAACACCCAGTGTTCATCCCCACAAGTGCCCCCCTCTGTGCCCATCTCCTCCCTCCCCCCCACATCCATCAGTCCTCAGTTTTTGTCAGCATTCAAGAGTCTCTCATGGTTTGCCTCTCTCCCTTTCCCCCACCATTTCCCCCCTTCTTCTCCCCCTTGTTCCTCAGTTAAGTTCCTCCTAATCCTCCTATACGTGCAAACATATGATATTTGTCCTTCTCTGCCTGACTTATTTCGCTCAGCACAACACCCTCAAGGTCCATCCTTGTTGCTACACATGGCCAGATTTCATTCTTTCTCATTGCCATGTAGTATTCCATCATATAGATAAACCACATCTTCTTGATCCATTCTTCAGCTGATGGGCACTTAGGCTCTTTCCATATTTTGGCTATTGTGGAGAGTGCTGCTATGAACATTGTGGTACAAGCGACCCTATGCATCAGCACTCCTGTATCCCTTGGGTAAATTCCTAGCAGTGCTATTGCTGGGTCATAGGGGAGTTCTATTGTTAATTTCCTGAGGAACCTCCACAGTGTATTCCAGAGGGGCTGCACCAGTTTACATTCCCACCAACAGTGTAGGAGGGTGCCCATTTCTCCACATTGTCGCCAGCATCTAGAGTTCTCTGATTTGCTCATTTTAGCCGCTCTGACTGGCGTGAGGTGATAGGAGATATTCTATTTTAATTATTAGACTTCTTATTTTTATTTACCTTCCATTTGATATTAGAGTTATAACTATTTTCATTTGTTTTCTGGCTCTCAGCAGCAGAAGTGCAAGCTCACTATCATAATCTCCAGATCTAGGGTAGTGCCTGATACGTACTAGGCACTCCAAAATAACAAAAGATGTATGTTGTGGGGGTGATTCTTATGTGTATCTCCTGGTTTCCATTATATTTCATGTACTCAGGGCAGTGGTGTTATGGGAGAGAACTTTATTCCCAAAGGAATCCCGCAGAGTCCTTGTGTACAGAACTTGCTCACGCTCCATAAATGTTTGTGACAATGAACGAGGGCCCGGTAGCGGCTGGTTAGCATAGTGTTGCTGTTAGCTGCTGAACTCCTTCAGAAGTAGAAGATTTATCAGTGAATAAACTCTTTTTTTTTTTAATTTTTAAAGTTTATTCATTTTTGAGATGTGGAGAGAGACAGCATGAATTGGGGAGGGGCAGAGAGAGAGGGAGACACAGGATCCAAAGCAGGCTCCAGGCTTTGAGCTGCCAGCACAGAGACCAACACGGGGATCAACTCACAAAGTACAAGATCATGACCTGAGCTAAAGTTGAACACTTAACCAACTGAGCCACCCAGGCACCCCTATCAGTGGATAAATTCTTAAAGTATGTTTGGAAGCTTCAAGATGAAAGACTAAAAATAAAAGCAAATTTTAACCTTAAGGCTTAAGGCCAAAACAAAATGCAAAGTATGTGAAATGTCTCATTGTGACAAGTGTAAGAAGCTAGCGCATCAAGGATGCTGATGCTCGGTAAAGGGCAGAATTGTATTTGTGTGCTTGTAACTTCCAAATGTATATATTTTCACTCCTGGCTTCTAAACTTCTATATCTGGTTGTTATTTGGAATCTCCACTGAATGCTGAATAGATGTTTCCAACTGAACAAATCCAAACTGAACTTTCTGATTTTTCCTTCCAAATTTGTTTATCCCCTAGGGCGTCTGAGTGACTCAGTAGGTTAAGCGTCCAACTTTGGCTCAGGTCATAATCTCATGGCTCATGGGTTCCGAGCCCTGCATTGGCTCTGCACTGACAGCTCGGAGCCTGAAGCCTGCTTCGGATTCTGTGTCTCCCTCTCTTTCTCTTCCCCTTCCCCACTTGTGTGTTCTCTCTCTCTCTCTCTCTCTCTCTGTCAAAAATAAATAAACATTAAAAAAGAAACAAACAAAGCCAAATCTGTTTCTCCCCTAGTCTTCCCTGTGCCACTAACTGTTTCCCAACAGTTATTCAAGGTGAAAATAAGGAAGCAGTCTTGATTTTTATCTTTTTTTCACAACACTCCCTGTCCCATCTAATTCAGGACCAAAGCCTTTCATCTCACCTCCCCGTTATATCTGACATCTCTTCTCCCCATCTTGCATACTGCCTCTTGAACCATGGCTCTCCACTGCTTGTCTTCTGGACCACTACCAACGCCTCTCATGGTTATTGCTTTCGCTACTTTTGTCCCTACATATTCCCCAAGTGGCAAGCAGACTTACCTTTTTTATTATGAGATATTTTGAACATACAAAAAGTGTGGAGCATCGTATAATGGGCAATTACATATCTATCACTCAGTTTTAGAACTGAACGATGAAAGAGAAGGAAACTTCCTGAATATCCTGCCCATCATCCCTTTCTCCTTTGCTCTCAAAGGTAACCACTATTTTCAATTTAGTGAATGTCATTTCCATGAAAGCACTGATGTTTTTTTCGACATAAATTTTTAAAAATGATATGGGATTTTTGGCACAATTTTAACTGTATAAGCTATGTTACATTATTTGAATCAAGTACTTTTTTCTCTCAGCTTTGTTTTTGAGATTCACCCACTTGGCTCTAGTTTTTAAGTTTCATTTCTGTATAGTATTACACTACATAGTTGTAACACAAGTTTATTTATTCTTTTCTGTGTTGATAAACATTGAGATTGTTTTAAATTTTTTACTATGTATAAGAAATGTTGGAGGTGCGGGGGGGCGCGCAATTGATTAAGCGTTTGACTTGATTTTGGCTCAGGTTATGATCTCATGTTTTGTGAGATCAAGCCCCGCTGTTGGTGCAGAGCCTGCTTGGGATTCTGTCTCTCCCTCTCCCTCTGCCCCTCTCCTGCCTGTGAGCTTGCACACATGTGCATGTCCTCTCTCTCCTTTTCTCTTTCAAAATAAATAAATAATTTTATGTTGTAATTGACCTTTTTGGATACATCCCTGTGTACATATGCAAGAATTTCTCTAGGGCAGTGATTTCTAAACATTTTTTAAGATGTAACTATAGTAAGACACTTTTTACATTATAACCTTTGTGTTTTGTATTTTATGTATTTATGTGATTAAAATTGAAATTTCATAAAATAACACTTATCTTCATTTCTTTCTGATAATTTCCTAATCTTTGTCATATTGTGTTACATTATTCTATGTGATTCTAATTAATAAACATGTTACTCCATATCAATATGGATTCTATATTCTATTAATGGGTCAGTACCCCCAATTTGAGAAACATTATTCTATTTCATACACTAGAAGTAGAAATACTGAGGGTATATGTCTTTAACTTCATAGGAGTTGCCAAATTACTCCACAAGGTAGTGTAATAATTTATATTTCTACCTACTCACTCATTCTTGGTATTGTACAACTTTTTAAGATTGTCAATTTGATGATCGTAAAATGATATCTTGTTTTAGCATCTAATTCCCTGATTAGTAGTGGATTTGAGCATATTTTAATATCCTATTTAGTACCCTTCAATAGCTTCCAAGAGCATTTGAATACAGTTTTATCTCTTTACTATATCCAATAGGTTAATTCTGACCTAACCACCCCCTTTTATCTCATCTTGTACCATTCTTCTCTTTCTATTCCTCATCTTCCCCAAACTTATTTCCTTTACACTTGTTTCCATTGCCTAGGATTATTTATTCTAGATTTTTGCATCATAATGCTTTTAGAATTCTGTTTTAAAGTTAAACATGACCCTTCCAGAAAGACTTTTCCCACCTTTTCCCCACCCCTCCTGTCCATTCAAATATATTTTTGCATCTACATGTCTGATATCTGTTGCCTTAACATCTGAGCTGAAGTTTCCATTTTAATATTTAGATATCTATAATAAAATGATATGAATTGAGTGGTCAAAGAATTGATTACCTATACTAGGAAGATGGCAGTGAGAGGACATAATGCTTGAGAGGGGACTATCTTAAAACATGTTTAATGGTTTGTTAAGTACAGAAAAGGCCTGAAACATGAGAGCATATAATGCATGGTCAACACAGATAAACATGAAAAGAATGGAGAGTGACTTAGTATAGCTGGTGAATGAGCCCATGGTGGCCTGGGAGTGCATGCTTTTTTAAAGTTTATTTCTTTATTTTTGAGAGAGAGAGAGAGAGAGAGGGAGAGAGATTGAGGGAGAGAACATGAGCTGGGGAGAGGCAGAGAGACAGAGGGAGACACAGAATCTGAAGCAGGCTCTGGGCTCTGGAGATGTCAACACAGAGACCAGTGTGGGACTTGAACCCACAGACTTTGGGATCATGACCTGAGCCGATGTCAGACGCTTAACCAACAGAACCACCCAAGAGTTTATGCTTCTGAGGAAAGGTAAAGTTGAGACTAAACTATGGATTTTTGTCCTGTAGGGGAAAATGTCATTGGATGATGTTTGGGTTAGATTTTTGACCCCTGAAATTGTCCATTTTTTTTAATTGCATCTTGACAGATCAGTGGCCTAACTCAGAATTCTTAATATTCAATATTCTCAATTTTTTCTGTATTTTAAGTAGAAGTTACCTAAACCACCCCCCCCAAACACACACACACAAACAAACAAACTATGAGAGTAGGGATTTTGTTTGCTGTGTTCACTTTGTATATATAGTACCTGGTATATTGCTTTCTAGCAGTCATTAAAATAATTTTGGGATAAAATATGATGTTTTTTCTTCTTTTCATTCATATTTCACTAAGTATACAATGAAACTGTTGTATGTGGGACATGTAATAGGAGTCAGTTCTTTGTCTAAATGGCAGTCTATTCTAGTAAAACACAATCAGATGAATCATTATTAGATATTATGGCTGAAATATATACATGGTGCTGTGGCTGTAAAAGCAAAGAAGAACACATCTAAACTTTTTTGGGGGGGAAGTGGGAGAGGAGGTAAGAAAGCAGGAGTGTTTCCGGGTAAGGGTGATGCCCGATCTGAGTACTTCAGCAATGCTTAAGAATTAACCTAGAGAGAGAGAGAGAGAGAGAATCCCAAGCAGTCTCTGCACCATCAGTGCAGAGTCCTATGTGGGGCTGAAACTGTGAGATCATGACCTGAGCCAAGATCAAGAGTCAGATGCTTAACTGACTGAGACACCCAGGTACCCCAGTCTCCTTCTTTTAAGATCACTCCTTCTAGCAAAGTAGAAAACTTAGTTACAATTACTACCCATTCTCTCCTAATAGGGCCTTTATGATTACTTTCTTATGATCTAGCATCTTTCATTCTCACTAAGACCCACTTACTTCTTCTTATCCCACTTAAAACTCCCATTTCCTGAAGAGTCATCAGTACTTAGCTCCCTGTCAGTTTAGTCTTACAATTAAAGTATTAAAACTGAGTTATAAATAAACTTTTCAACTCAAAAAAAAATTAACCTAGTGAGAAATATGGGGGGAAAGGGTATTTTAAGCTTAGAAACAGCATGATGAATAAATCAACCCCAGAAACAGTTCAGTATTGGGATATAAAATAGAAGTCAGTAAATAAAGCTGAAGAGGAAAAAGTCATTTATGGAAGGTCTTGCTAACCATACTACAGAGATTATGAGCAATAAGGAGCCATTGAAAGGTTTAATCCGGAAATAGTATGGTAAGATATATTTTAAAAGATCACTTCTGGGGATATGTAGATGATGAGTTTGAGGAGTCAAATATTAATGGAGGAGACTTGCAGTTTTGTTTAGGATGTAGACATTGTAAGAGATAACCACTTTTACCCTAACTAAAGAGAAAGTTAGGCAAGACACAAAATAAATCATAGCTATTTCAAAGCCCAGAAAAGACCTAAGGATGCAAAGAAACTTAAATGAGCTGAATTTCAGAGAGAGGTAAGCCTTTCCTAGAAAAGAAGAGACATATGGTTGCTTTCAACCATGGTGGAACAAGATGCCAAAAAGACATCATATGTAGGACTAAAGAGAAACAACCTGAAATTTTAATGAACTCCTAATGGCTACATGTGGGCTGGCACTAGAATTTGAATACTGAGGATCCCCAGTCACAGAATAAGTCTCCATTCATCCACCAGCATTTTCCCATGAGTATTCACAGAGAGCAGATACATAGCAGGTTGAAGAGGAAGGGCAGGGCATAAGAGCTGAAAGAGATTCCTCTGGGGCACAAGATTCATATTTAATATGCAAAGTTGATGGAAGACAAGGGATAGAGTAGAACTGTGAGATTCATCCAGAGCACACAGAGCTTTCACTTACTGCAAACCAGGGGCTTGCAGAAAACTGTGGGTGAAACAAGAGAGCTGAGAGAAATGTTTTTCTTGTGCAACAGGTTTTCATCAAAGGCACTGCAGAAACCCACTGAAGGCTGAGGGAAGGGAGGCACAGGGGAGGAAGGGATATGCTGAGGCTCTGAAACCCAGAGCAGGAACCCAGAATGCAAAGATAACTCCTCAGGTGCATAGAAAGCTGGAGCCTGAGCTATAAAATAGCGAGAGACTTTCCTGATTTAGAAATCTATAGGCTGGGCTCTTGAGCTTAAGGCCTCCTCCAGTGTCTTGCCATGTTCAGATTGCAACTCACTTAGAAGAGAAATTCCTGATTTTGGCTTCAAGTCATCCTGAATCCAATGGTAAACTGTCTAATAAGATCTGTAACAAAACCCAGACCCAGTTTAGATGGACTCAACCTTATCTTAGGTCCCCCTCGATCCTATCTTCACACACATAAACATGCTTGTGTTAGAGGAAGAATATACACTTTTCTGGTGTAAATGTTATTGACCCCTAGTGTTCTTTTACACACAATATGTGCCATACAATAAAAAGCTATACAGAAGGCAAAGAAACATGGAAATATGACTGCATAATCAAAAGAAAAATAATCAGTAGAATTATACACGTAAATGGAGATGATCTGAATGGGTTGTCCTAGTATGTATTTATAGAAGAGCTATGATAAGTATATTTAGAGATCGAGAGAAAAAAGTGAACATCATGTATCATGTGGGGAATTTAATGGAAATTATGGAAATTATAAAAACAACCAAAGGAAAATACTGTAAACAACATATCATAGTTGAATAATATATTCACTGACCCTAATAATAGACTAATTCCAGTAGAATATAAAGAGTAGGAAACTTGAAGACAGATCTGTAGAAATTATCCAAACTGAACCATAGTGAGAAAAGTGATTGAAAAAAATGGAGTGTGGTATCTAGAATAGGTGGGGTAATATCAAAGGACATAAAATAGATACAATTAAAGTGCTAGAATAGGAAAGTGAGATGGTAAAGGAAAATGGTTGGAGATATAACAGTCAAGAATTGTCTGAAATTGATGAAAGATATCAGCCCACATATCCAAGATTTTTGAATACCAACAGAACAAACACAAAAACCATACCTAGGCATAACATAGTCAAATTGTTGAAAACCTAAGGTAAAGACAAATACATTCTACCTATTTGGGAGGATATATACAATTGTCAGAATTCATCAAATTAAATACTTAAATTTTGTACATTTTACTATATTTTGTTCTATGTACATTACACCTCAATAAAATAATAAAAAAGTAAAACAACTGAATGGAGTCAATGAGGCCTGCAAGGAAGCTGTTGCAGTAATTCAGGCAAAAGCTAATGAGTTCCTAGATCAAGGCAGTGGATATCAAGAGGGAGAAGTTGGAAGTAGGTATTTATTCTAAAAAGAATCTCTCTAGAGTCTGAGACTTCTCAGAGCGCAGTCGTCTGGGGGCATTTGTGGATATGTAATGGAAAACTGATCTCTGAATCTACTAGGTTTATTCTGGCTCCTTTTTGGAGATTCAGATGATTGTATATAGTGAGGTATTGCTGGCTTCTTCCCATGGTCCATTGAGATCTGCATAGATATAACAATCTGTACTTTAGTCTTTCCTTAAATGCATCACCCAAAGTGAGGAAGCAATAGGACTTCTCAATTTCCTTGTTATCTTTAGAGATATTGAAATAAAAGTCATGCAAAAAATAAATACAGTGATGGCCTGCAGTAAGTGTTCCAAGGAATAGCGATTGAATAGTACTGACACTTCTGACATTTTCTTGCTAGTATGGTTGATGGGTGTCCAGTTTGTCTACATGATTGGCAACAGGCTGCTTAAAGTGAGACTCCCGAGTTTGGTATAAGCAGTGAGTGATGACTGGTATCTTGGATTGGGAGTAGGTAGAGTATGGGCTTCCTAACCAGCTGAGGCCATCGAAGCATATCAGTGGATGGATCCAGGAGGGAGTTCCATCCCAAACAAAGAGCAATGTGAATGGGGAAGCTAGTGTTGGTAATAATAGGGATGAAACCCTAAGTAGCATAGGATTTAGGAAATGGTGGGGCAGAGGGGTGAAGATGTTGAATATGAAATGAGTAATGACACAGGGCATGGTAAGTACACAGAACTACTTCTGAAAAACTTCAGAGGGTATCCTTCTTTATTGTATCCAGAGCTCTCTGACAAGAACAACACTGACCATGTAAGATTGAAACAATGAATAAATAACATAAAATGCTTAGATGGGAAGGAAGGTAAAGAGTTTCCCTATACAGCATACGTGATCTATGGCACTCTTGTCAACGTAATACAGGGAAACCCTTACCTTCGTTTCAAGGATTGTACATGTTACCTCATTTAATCATTCAGTCAATCTTACAGAGTAATTTTATTCTCAGGCTACAGAAAGAGGAACTAAGGCATAGAGCATTAAAATAAGTGGCCCAGTGTCACACAAGCACTCCATGAAAGGGTGGGGAATTGAGTACAGTTCTGTATGACCCCCAATTCTTCTCTGCTCGGCCACTCGGTGCTGCCTTCTACTCTTCTGCTTCTTCACATCCAACAATTGAGCTGTAACCTGCTTTCTATCCCTGATGGGCCCTTTGCTTTCTTTTCCTCCTGACATTTCAGTGCCAGCTATCTGGTTGATGACTCTTCTGAAGTGGAACTAATCTCTTTTTAGCACTATTCTATTGCTTGCTTGCCACATACCTGTGACTCCCTATGATCATTGGGGGGGAAATTCAGTGTTTAACATTTTTTTGCTCTTTATTTAAAAAACAATTTTTTAACGTTTATTCATGTTTTTGAGACGAAGAGACGGAGAGCACAGGTGGGAGAGGGGCAGAGAGAGAGACAGACACAGAATCTGAAGCAGGCTCCAGGCTCTGAGATGTTAGCACAAAGCCTGATGTGGGGCTCGAACCCACAAACTGCGAGATCATGACCTGATCGAAGTCAGAGGCTTCACTGAGCCACCCAGGTGCCCTTAATTGCCTAATTGCCTAAATCTCACCTCTAGCTGCATTTTCAGGATTCTTTCCCAATGGACTTCTCATAGTCTATACTATAGTAACATCCAACCACTTGAATGTGCCCAAATGCCCCCATGATTTCTCTGGCCTATGCCCATGCTTCCCTGATGCCTAGCTAACTCCCAGAAGGTGTTTTATAAACCTCTTTTAGGAAGCCTTGACTGATAACCTCAGGCTAAGTTTGTACTATTTCTTTATGTTCCTGTGGTACCATATACTTAACTCTATCATAGGACCTTTTAGTCTCTATTGAAATTTCCCATTTATTCATCTGGTTTTCCAATTAGATTAAGAACATATTGAAGGCAGGAACTATGACCAATTTATTTTATTGTTTGCAGTATTTAGCATGAGATCTGGTTCATAATAGGCCCGCAGTAAATTAATGAAAAGCATAATCAAAGAATGAAAAAAATAATCTGACTTATATACTCCTTTTGTTAATACTTTTTAAAGTAAATTTTGTTAATTTATTGAGTACCAATGATATGCTCAGTCTTATGCTAGACTTTGAGGATGCTAGACAAAACATATAGTCACTGCTCTTAAGCAGCTCATAGACTAGGCAGAGAAATTGATGTTTAAGCAAATAATTGTGGCAGTCTGCTATGGATTAAGGTAGATGGACATGTATTACTGTAGGTGCTCAGAAAAATACCTGCAAAATCTGGGAAATTTTTCCCTCGGTAGCAGACTATGTTCTATTCCAAAGACTTGAACACCTTTTTTTTTTTTTTTTGGCACTTGGACATCAGCAAGTTATCGCACAGTGGTTGACAGCATTGGCTCTCACACTCAATCTGCTTGAGTGCAAATCTTGGTATGTGACCTTGGCCAAATGTTTTACTCTCCCTGTGCTTGGGTTTCTTCATTCGTAAAATATGGGTAATGAAGGTACCTACCTACCTCATAGGATTACTGTGAGAGGAAAATATAGTAATGTATTTGGATGACATCTTACACTCAATACATGCTAGTTCATCAGTATTTTCATTATAGCTATCAAGGTACTCAGAATAAGTCGCCATCTCACAGCTTTGGGATGGACATGCTTGAAGATACTAGCATACAGTCTGGCAGTTCCAGTTCTGCATCTTTGTACATGCTTGTGGTTTAGGGATTTGTGATTGGGGCACCTCAAGTGGAAAAGAGATACAGACTTCTCTTTGGAATTTCTGGGAGAATGTCCATTTCAATTAGCTGACCGGTTAGGAAGTAAACAACAAAGATGCCCTAGAATTTGTTGTTGAAAGTACTGGAGGGACTTCCTGATTCCTAGGAGCTGGAGAGGGAGAAGAAATATTTATTCTCTTCAATGTAAGAGCAAGAGAACTGTCATGGTACAATTCAGCTTTCCCAACTAGATGAGAAAAACAGACTCAAAAGCTTTCCAGTGCCTTGAATGTTTAGTGAAAGATAGGAGTCTGATGGAGTCCCCTGGTCCCAGTTTGTAGGCTCATTATGCTTTCTCCTGAAATGTTCCAAATTCCTCTTATGCTCACAGAGATTGGTGAATACAGTTTTGACTCATCACAGCCAACTCTGCCACGTGTTTCCTTCTGGGAATTTTCACCAACTCCTGAATAAATGGTACAACTCGTCAGTTGTAAATTCACGACCACTCTTGTCGTCCCCTCACCATTTTTCAAGTCCTAAACATTGTGATTTTCAGTCCATTCCCAAATTTAGAATTAGTATATTTTTTGTTTTATATCTGCTGAGTTTGCATATGTATTTCATTCCAGGGATGGGGAAATCGGACTTAACTAACCTATCATGCCTGGAGAGACAAGACTCTTGGTAGCGATCTCCCTCTGGACTATCCTAGTGTTTTTAGTTTATTCTTGATTTAGAATCTGTCACTGTGCATGTTGACCCATTATTCTCAGAAAGAAACTTGATATTCTCAAGCAGCCCCAAACACCTTCACTGGCTGCCTCCCCATTTCTCTTTCCCTTGTTCTCACCCCGCAGCCTCCAAGGACTAACTCCACACATTTCCCCTACACTTCTGGGCCTAGCACTCGCTTACTCCTCCATCCCGGCCTTCTCCTGTCCCCCTCCTGGTGACCTCAGGCTGTAAAATGCTGTAGTATCTCTGGCTTGGCTTCCTTATCTGGCTCTAAATTCTTTCCTTCTCTAAGACACAGAGGAAGAAGGAATGTTCATTTATAATATTTTACTTCCCCTTTTCCTCCACGCTCCTTCAGATGACATTTTTGCTCATGCTGCAATAAAATTGAAATGTTCTTTTCTCACTTGCCCTAGGAGATGTGGCATTTCCCCAGAAGTAGTTGGGGTCTGATCCTTAGGTTGTTGTAGAAGATGAGAAATAGTTTCAGCAAAGTTGGTGACGGGCTGTATATCAAAACAGAGAGAAGTGGGAGGCACTAGCTGCTTTGAAGGCAGCATCCTCCTTCCGAAATGGAATTTCTGGCACCATCTTCAGGTTCTTGAGTTTCCTCTTCTCCTTTATTCCCAGGACTGTAGGAAAGAGTGATTTCATATTATTTGGGCTTCTTACCACCACTTTATTGTCCTGCCATGCTTTGTAATAGGCTGTAAGTGAAACTTGAATATCACACAGGGCTCCAGAATCAGGAAATGTATTCAGTGACTCTTCTAATTCCTCTGAACCAGATATAAAGTCATGTTAGTAATAGCATCTTCCACTGGGTGCACTTTTATGTATTTCCAGAGCACTTTTGTGTACATTTTGATTTGACTTCAAAAACTGGCTTACCTACTTTTTGTCCAGATGCTCGCCTCTGACACTGTGGTCAGGGGAAGACCCACTCCCACCTTTCCACCTGTTAAAGAAAAAAAAAAAAAAAGAAATCAATACAAGTAGAGGAAATTTGGGTATATAATTATTCCTGAAAAACAGAGATACTAGTACCTGATGGAAAAATAAAAGTTAAAGGAATTAGAGGTTAAATCCTAGAAGTTGCTTTGCACATAGTTGGCGTTCAATAAATGGTTGTATTATTATCATAATACATAAGAAATATGTAAGAAAACTATTACATGTGCTCTCAGTTCATTCTCATACAACACCTTGAGGGTTACTGTTGTATTACAATAGAAGTTTTGAGTCAAAGAGACATAGGCAGTGGCCTCAAAATTTGCATCCAGGAGATACTGCAGTTAGGACTCAAACCTAGTTCACCTAATTTTGCTCTTCCCATAATACCACACTGCCTCTTATAAGATTTAATTTTTACTTTGTTTATTTAGCTCATATATATTTACTGAGTACAAACTGTGCCTCAGTACTGGACTAAGTACTGAGGACACAGACCTAAGTTAGACCTAGAACTTTCTTCTTTGCTTTCTTCAGAATGCTCCCAGTCCACTTCTGATGAGTTTGTGGAAATACATATATTTGCAATATTTTGAAACCTGGATTTTAGTAATATGTATAACTTATGTTTCTCCCTTTTATAATAACATAAGCCAAGTACTTTATAAGGCACTAAAAATATTTTATGAACAGTTTATGAACCCAAATATAAATGTGATCATTCATTTTCCAGTAGAGTTCATATATAGGTTGCAAGGAATTAAGAAACTGCTGACAGATAGTCTGAATGCTGGGAAGTAGATATATGCAAAATATAGAGATAAATACGTAGACGTGTATAAATGTCTAAGAATACATTGCACACATACGTAGATAGGTTGCTGAATTAACATGGTAAGTTATCAATTATTTTGTCTGAATATTTTGCTTTCTTTGTGGACAAAGAAATTTTGTTGACTCTTGTAAATAGCACTTTCTAAACAGGATTCTATTCAAGCAGCCCTTGGTTTATTGCAGTGATGAGGAGCCTGGTGATGTTAACTTGGAGAATTGGAGGGTCTACTGTCATCACTTGTCACAAAGACCTTGGTGTAAGAGATGCCTCTTGGGGAGGACTCCTGGGGAGAGAGTTTTTTGTAATGGAGTCATCCAGATGTTCGAACAGCTATATTAGCAGAGTTGTTTGGACAATTTTGCACAATAATATTTTGTGATAAAACTCCAGTATGTGAAAAGACCATTGTTTCTCAGAGTTCTTTTACCAGGAAACAGAACATAAATGGCTTGCAATTTAATTGAGAAAAATAAAATATATCCTTCCGAGATGTTATAACAAAACATAAATGGCTTTTTCTCCATCCCAGACATTAATCTGAAGCAAGGCATTCTGCTAGAGAAGAAACCCATAAGGGCTTCTTTAAATGGGATACACTTTGATTGTGATCCAAGGAACGGCTGATAGTGAGAGATTAAAACATTTTCAGGGTAATTTATAGCTTCCTGCATTTTTTAAGGTTACTTTATTTTATGCCTTAATGGTCAGGGATAATTTATATATGCCATGGCAGAAAGAAGCATGGCCAAAGGCTTTTTCTACTGCTCAGACTCTTGGTTGATTTAAGAGAGGTGATACTATCTCATGCTGTACCGAATGGAGCCAAGACCTACAGAATTCATACAGCAGCCAAGTATGTCCATATATGTTGACAGGTTTTACAGGCGATATATCTCTGAGTTCTTGATCAAGATAATAATGATAAGAATAACAATGATAACAGCAACAATAATAAGGATTCAAAGAGGAGAAGAAGAAGAGGAGGAGCAAGTGGAATTGCTACTGCACCAGAAATGCTAAGATTACCATCAGCAATTAATAATACTAAGTCTTCTGTAATTCTAGTGTGTACATTAACTAGGCTACACCCAGCAACTGTTTCTTTAGTGTGCACCATGTGCTGACCACTGCTAGATACTAACAGGTTAGAAAGATAAATCGGATTCAGTCCTGCAAGTTCTGGTTGGGAGATTCTCCTGTGAGTCTACGGCCATACCACCCTGAACGCGCCCGATCTCGTCTGATCTCGGAAGCTAAGCAGAGTCGGGCCTGGTTAGTACTTGGATTGGGGGGGGGGGCAGATTCTCCTGTGGGGATTATTGCCACCAAAAACAAACAGAAAAAAGGCAACATTAAATGCAACATAGAGGCACAAAGAAAAAAATCTGGAGGAAGGAAACCTAGAGGTTTCCATGTTAGATTTAGACATTGGGAAAGACACATGGAAGAAGAGAGATGTGGGGGGGAAAAGGCTTTAACCAGAAGCGTGAATTTTGGTACGTGAACATAGGAAAAGGAATAGTCATTCTAGCAAAATATGCCATGTACAAAAGCGTGGAGATAGGACTGTATAGACTCTGTCTGCAGAACGAGGAGCAGCGCGAGTAGCTAGAAGGAAGGATGCTTTGCGGCGAGTGTGGCGAGGGCAGCCTGGGTCATCACTGAGAGAATGTCCTTAGAAAGCTAGGTTTACTCTAGTGCCACTTTAGAATATGCCGTACAAGAAAGCCTGCTGTACATCAACATGGCTTCATGCACATAAACACGACCTCCTATTCTGCTCCATCTCTTCAAGCTGCCTTCCCGCGGTGCATTTTGGTATGAAGTTATGTTAAACCAGAACAGATTCTAGGGAAACTGAAGAGACTTCTGGTCCAAGAGAAGGCTTCTCTCCTGGTGCAAATGTCAGGCAACATGCCAGGCTGGGGATGGTGCCTGGCTTTTCTTCCGTCCTGTTCCAAGAGAGCTATCCTTGGGCTATGCCAGTCCTCTCTCTGCCTATGCCCTCCAGAGAGTTCTCATTTTGTTTCTGCACTTAATGACTCCCTTGTATGACAGAGAGTGAACTCATGGACGTTAGGGATTGTACATGACCCTGAGGGGCACTGCAGGCAAACGCGGTAGAGGAGACCCTGACTCTGTGTCCAGCTGACTAACTGCAGAGAAGCCCGGAAGAATACTGTGGTGTAAATCAGTCATTGTGTTCTAATCCCCATTAATATAATTGGGCTGAGAATCATTATTCCGGGCTTTTGTCCTGGCTCACATAAGATCTGGCTTATGAGACCTTGGGCCAGTTACTTAACCTATTCAAACTCTAATTTAATCATTTGTAAAGTGATCCGGTTCTACTTGATTGCCCAGTTTCTTTCTAGCTCTCATTTTTGTTGTTGTTCTACAAAGGCATTTTGGTTATAGTTTTTAAAACAGTAAGACCGTGAAAGCAAATGGGTGAAGTTTTGCATTTCATCTTGACCTTTCGGATAAAGTGTGGTTTTAGTTGATATTATTCAAATGTGATATGAAATGGCAGATATATCGAACCGTTCCTTCTTTGCAAGCATAATTCTAAATAAGTCTTTGATTCTGCCAACGAGCAAAAATGTCAAATATTTTTGTAAACAAACAGTTGATAGGAATGCTAGGTTTATTTAAGTTTTGGAAATCTGTGCAGAGGAAGTAGTATCCTGTAGTTATTAAACCAAACAGTGATATTAGGAATTCCTCACCCAAATCAGGTATTTACAGTAAACTTTGTTGTGGAATGTTGGCTGGTTTTTGTACAGTTGTGAAGTTATTTTGCTTGAAGAGTACCATGAACATTTTACCATGAAGCCTAGATGCCTTTTATTTTAGAGAGGGAAAGGTAAAACTTTGGAATCTAGTAGTGTAATGTAGCATAATGTAATATAAAAAGGAATGCCTACATGTTTAATGCCCCACAAATGGAACTTCAGAAAACCACAGTAGCTCTTAAATGGTGCGTTGCAAGAATAAAAACATGATCCAATCCTGAAAGCATTCCTGCTGGGTGGCTGGGCCTTACTTTCCTCAGGAGTAAACCAGATCTTGTACAACCTTTTATAGAGTGAGGCCTAGATTATTCCATTATGCTTAGGAAAATATGGAGAAGGAGCTAAGTGTTTCAGCAAATGTTTAAGCTAATTGAATCAATAAGGCTGAAGCCAAGAGAGGGAGAATTTCTAATTCCCTCTCTGGGCTTTTGTTTTGGGCAAATGATATTAGAAGCTAATACATAAAACATGAGTTATAAATACTTGTTGGCTTGTCTGTCTTTTTGACTAAACTGAGTTCTTTGAAGAAGGGACCTTGGCTTATGTACATTTCTTTAAAATTTTTGTATTTTTATTCATTTTTGAGAGAGAGAGCGAGCCAGGAAAAGAGAGAGAGAGGGGGAGAGAGAGAGAGAGAGAGAGAGAGAGAGAGAGAATCTGAAGTAGGCTCCAGCCTGTGAGCTGTCAGAAGAGCCCAACATGGGGCTTGAACCCATGAACCATGAGATCATGACCTGAGCTGAAGTCAAACACTTAACCGACTGGGCCACCCAGGCACCCCCACTTATGTACATTTCTGTGTGGTGACCAGTACACACCTGGGACATAGAGGATTACCAGTGATTATTTATAGAGTTGAATAGGAAAAAAAAAATCCTCTTTAGAGCATAGGAAAATAACATCACCAATAAATAAACGAGAAGAAAAATAAATTTAAAAATGCTCAAGATTAAATAATAGGAATTTTTGGTATTGTGAAATTGAAGGATTCTTCAGTGTTTGTTAGCTTTCATAATGTTCTGTTTAAAACACATTCAGGGGCGCCTGGGTGGCTCAGTTGGTTAAGCGTCTTCCTTTGGCTCAGGTCATGATCTCATGGTTCATGAATATGGCCCCACATCCAGTTCTTTGCTGACAGCTCAGAGTCTGGGGGCTGCTTCAGATTCTGTGTCTCCCTCTCTCTCTGCCTCTGCCTCGATCTCTTTCTCTCTCTCTCTCAAAAATAAATAAACATTTAAAAAATAAAAATAAAACACATTCACTTTACTAAGTCCTTGTGTTTGTATTAAGATGAAGTTTTTACATTTTTTTGTTTCGTTTTTTTGAAGTTTTTATATTTTACATTTCAACAGAGATAGGAATAGATCTTGGAAATTAAATACATATGTCACAAAGTTTGTTCTTTGAAGAACAGTGTACTAGATGATGTTGTCTCCTGGTAACCTTAGATGCTGGAATTTGACCCATTACACAAATAAAACATTTTACTACTCTTCTCCTTACTGCTATGAAGTTGAAATTTTCACCCTGGCCTCCTGGACATCCATCCTGGGGACAAACAGCTTGATGTCCTATAGAGAGAGACTGCTAGTGCCCTGGGAATGCACTAGCATTCCATTGGCATTCTGGAGTAGTGGATGTGTTCACAAGATCAGAGTATATTTATTTGTGTGTGTGTGTGTGTGTGTGTGTGTGTGTCCTTGCCTATTTGATTTACTAAGCCTGTAAATATTCAAAATGAAAAAAAAAAACAAGAAAAGGAGTTCATTCTCCTCTTCCTGATATTGGTTTGTAACATCAAAGCAAAGTCATAGAGACTGGGGAAATACTTAGCCATCAATTTTCAGTCTCTGCTTTTAAGCATACTGCTAGTTTATAACTCCCGCCTTAGACAAGGGTGTGTCATTTAAACACAGATTTTACACTTTAAATTGAGGCCATAATCTCAGTTTTGGAATGGGGAATTCCTAAGATAACTTTGTTTTGTAAAAAATGAGGTCACTCAGATGGTAGACAATTAATCCCAAGTGCTTTAATTGTCATCTAAAAGCATAAAGAATAAAGTGTGCCATTTCCTTTTTATCTTCTTCCTTTGCTTTGTTTTGGAGAAAATAATTTCCTTATCAATTCTGCAGACATAGCACTAGCTTGTATCTTAAGAGCGGATGCTATCAGTTTTAGTACATTCGCTGAAGTTAAACTATCTACATTGAGTAAGAGAGGGACGCTTTCCTAGCATCAAACCCAAACAGAAACTTAGTAAATTTATAATAAATCTACTTGATTATTGCATTATATAAATGGTCCTAATCCTACACATTGCTATGACCGTGGTGTCCTTTTTATATTTTGATACCACAAGCATAGAATGTGACACACAATTGGATGAAAAATAAGACTCATTCATTTAAATGTGTTAGTTTTTTTTGTTTTTTTTTTTTTTTTTTTTTTTTTTTTTTAATTTTTATCCCCTTAGCTAGGCTAGAGAACATAGCTAAGGAAAGTTCCCTAAGTGTGATATTCTTTAGGTACAACCTAAATATATTTCTTTTAGTGGAGATTGCATGGACAGACATTATATTAAATATTTGCTTGTGAAATTAGCCAGGAAAAATTGAAATTACTATTTAAATGTGGAGAAAGTACCTTGGAGGTTTTAAAACTGGAGATGTCTGGGGCCCTGAGTGGCTCAGTCAGTTAAGCGTCCGACTTCGGCTCAGGTCATGATCTCAAGGTTCGTGGGTTCTAGCCCTGTGTTGGGCTCTGTGCTGACAGCCAGCTCAGAGCCTGGAGCCTGTTTCGAATTCTGTATCTCCTTCTCTCTGACCCTCCCCTGTTCACGCTGTCTCTCTCTCTCTCAGAAGTTAATAAAACATTAAAAAAAAAAAACAAAACACTGGAGATGTCATATTCAAAACAGCAGCGACAACAAAATGAAGTAATGGTGGGTCACCCAGTACACTTTTTACACTTCGTTCAAGGGTTAGATACTGAGTATGACAAAGCATGGACTGTGCTCTGGGGTACTGACCCTGTCTTGACCAGAGGTACAGGCTAGTCCTATCTCTTCATCCTCAGGCTAAGATCTTTGGATGCCATTCTGCTGGACTCTCATAGCATTCTGTTTGTACCTCTATCCCTGGGTCCCTTCTGCTCTATTGATTTTAGCTATTTATACATTCAACTCCTCAGCCAGACTCTGAGATTTTCAAGTACAAGAGCAGTGCTTTTTTAGTTCCATGTCCCAAGCAAGCATGGGTCCTGGTACAAAATACTTTCAATTAATCTCCTGCTTTGGGCCATTAGACTGTTTGCCTTTGCTCCCATTTTGCTATGTGTACACTGCAAAGAATATCTTTTTCACATAAAGCTTTTCACATAACGCTTTACCAATTTCATTATAATAATAATAATCACCCATTTATATTTGGTATTTAAAAACTTTTTTTTTTATATTTTATTTATTTCTGAGAGAGAGAAAGAGAGAGACAGAGACAGAGAGAGAGAGAGAGACAACATGAACAGGGGAGGGTCAGAGAGAGAGGGAGACACAGAATCCGAAACAGGCTCCAGGCTCTGAGCTAGCTGTTAGCACAGATCCTGATGTGGGGCTCAATCCCACAAACCATGAAAGCATGACCTGAGCCGAAGTCGGACACTTAACCGATTGAGCCACCTAGGTGTCCCTATATTTGGTATTTAAATTACATCACTAAGTACCTTATCTGGGTTATTGTAATTAACCCTTATAATAACCTTCTGCATGAATTACTATTCCCATTTTACAAATGAAGAAACTGATGTTTGGAGAGACGAACCAGCTTGTTCAAAACCAAATACTATCAGAGACTAAAACCTGCCTCCTTCTCCATTGTGCTATACTTTTACTTATTTCCCAGAGTGGAATCAAGAATGTTTTTAATTCAGAAGTAAGAATAGTTTTAAAGATTCTTGGAATACTCAATGTGTTGCAGGAAAGAGAACAAGACATTTTGCTACTGTTGTCAAAGCTTTACATCACTGGTTTCCTTAGCACTTGGCATGGGTGCCTTACGGGGTCTTTCAAGGGGAGGTCTGCGGATGTGCTGAGCAGGAAGAACTCTAGGGCAGCTCAGCAACGTAGACCATCCTGGCCTTCAAGTCATTCTAACATTTCCTTGATAGGAATAGATCAGAGAGGAGGGTGCCCAATCCTGTGAGGTCACAGCATGAACACTTGATGGGCCTGGGATACCTCATTCTTGAGGCATTGAAGCAATAGTTTCATTTTGGTCCCTACATGCCCTTTGTGACTCCTCTAATAAGCTATGATGGGTGCTGTTTTAAGCCAGGCCGGGCACAACTTTGAAGCATAGCCATCAAGTCAGAAAGTGAGGGAAAAACTATTGACCCCAGGAAGCTTTCCAGTATAGACTTTCCAGAGCTAATCACTATATGCCTTATGCCTTATATGAAGCACGGGCACAAGAATTTCCCTATTTGGTGTTTCTTTTCATTTTTCCTCATCTCCCAATAAATATAACGCACATAAATAGCATAAAGGATGCACAGAAGAGCATTAATGCTGCAGGAAGAGAGAGTGTCCTTGGCATGGTGTAGTGGAACGAGGAACCAAAGACTTGTGTTAGCATCACAGAGTAGCTTGTGTGTCCCTAAGTAAAATTCACCTTCTGTACAGAAGTTTCAATTTCTTCATATCTTAAGCGAGGAGGCCTAAATGAAATAATCTGCTAAATTTCCTTTTCGCTTTGGGGTTGGTATAATGGAGTATTCTACAGTAATGTTTAAGGGCTGATGGCTCTGGCTTAGAAAGCATGTTCAGATTCTGGCTCCACAGCTTAGTAGGGGTATGACCGTAACCACATTACTGAACTGTTTCAATTTATATAAAATGGGGCTGATAATACGTTTCTTATTTGGTTGCAGCAAGGATTAGTGTAGAAATATGTGGAGCTCAGTACTTAGGACACAGTCATTCTATAGTAATGAATGTATGGTGATGATAATGGTGAGAGTCTGTGATTCTACTCATCCCATGAGTTTCCCATAATAAAAAGTCACCTCAGATGTTCACATGCAGTATGTTGCTTGGTCTATACAATATGTTGGTATCCTAGAGACGTTATTAACAAAATGCCACAGATTGGGTAGCTTAAAGCAACAAAAATTTATTCTCACACTTCTAGAGGCTAAAAGTCTGAAATCCTGGCATTGGCAGAGATGGTTTCTTCTGAAGATTCTGATGTACGGTCTGTTCTGTTCCTAGTTTCTAGCATCTGATGGAACTTGATGTCTCTCTGCCTGTAGCTACGTCACTCAAATTCTGTTTGTTTCACATAGCCATCTTCCTTTCTTGTGTTTCTGTAGCTCTAGATACTGTCTTATAAGGACAGCAGTCATTGGATTTAGGACCCGCTGCAATAAAGTGTGACCCCATCTTAACTTGATTACATCTTCAATGACCCTATTTCCAAATAAAACCACACTCTGAAATATTGAGGGTTCATACCTCAACAAATATTTCTGGGAAACACAATTCCACCCACAATTGTTTATGGGATTTAGTTGTACACATGTAAAGTGGTGATGTTAGTATTACTGATAATGATGATCAGGATTATGAAAAGTCGGACTATAAATGAATGATTTGTTCAGGTTAACCTTGATGTCTCTATATGCCAATTGCTTCTAGAAATCAACAGTCACAGAGGATTTTAGATACTCTCAAAGTCATACATTACCAAAATCATCTGAGTGTTCCAATTTTTGGATACAATTGGCATTCCTAAACAAGTGTTGATTTCCATAGGAAACATTTGAATTCCACTGTCTTTGGGGATAGTGGCTGCTAAGAGCAGTTAAAGAATTCTAGAATTCCAGGGAACTTTAAAATGACCCATTTTCAAATGGCTACTGATCATGTGTTCATCAGGTAATGGAGCAGGTAATCAGTTAGGAGAGATTTATTACTCTTCCAGTGACCTGACTGGTTTGGGTCCTTCAGAAAGCTTGGAACTGATTCACCTTCATCCAGCCCCACTGGCAAGAACAAGGCCCTAAGCTGACTGACACCTCTCTGCACCAACAAAAAGTTCCTTTCTGAACTACTGAGCAGAGATTCTTTGATTTTAAGCCCATCAGCCCTACACTGTCATTTCTCCAGGAAGTGTGAATTTTGGGGAGTAGTTCTCAAAGTCCCCAAGATATACAACCTCCACAAGGATGCCAAAGAAGTGCGACATTTAGGAATGGCTTTGGGCTAAGAAAAACATCTCTCCTAAGAGCCTCTAAGTTTTGTCTCTCCCCAAACACATGAATTAATGATCCCATGTGTGAGTTTCAGAGCCAACCTATGATGATGTCTGACAAGCTATCTTCGATTTATTTTCTCTTGTGTCCAGTATGCTTGCAAAATAATATTTTGTTGTTGGCTAATTTGTAATTTAGTCCTACCAATGAATGTCTAAGGTTGCCAAATTCCTACTGTTTTCTTCTTTTATATACATATCTGAAATGTCATCTAGAGATCTAACGTCCAGGTCAACACTTTTTGAAGGCATAACATGGAAGCTGCTTATTTCCGTTGAGAATTCCTGTAACTCTGGTTGTTTCCTTCTATTCATTTCTGTAATCTTGGGATTATAGTAAAGCCCTTTCTAACCTCTAAAATCTATATTTTTATCTGTCTGCAATACTGTTATTTTTTTATTATACATAGATATTTTAATAAGCAAAATATTTAATGAACAAATTAGAACTAGAAATATGAATAATAATAGATTCTTTTCCAGATAATAATAAACCATTTTTCCATGAGTTTCAATTTCCCCACTTTCCCCTTTTGTTCTCATCACTTTTGAACTTTTACAAATGATTAACACTTTTTAAAAATATTTTTATTTCTAGGAGAGAGAGAGAGAGACAGCGTGAGCAGGGGAGGGTCAGAGAGAGAGGGAGATACAAACTCTGAAACAGGATCCAGGCTCTGAGCTGGCAGTCAGCACTGAGCCCGATGCGGGGCTCGAACCCACGAACCACGAGACCATGACCTGAGCTGAAGTCGGACGCTTAACCGACTAAGCCACTCGGGCGCCCCTACAAATGATTAACACTTACATATCCTGCTAGATTTTCATCTTCTTGGTATTTTATTTATTCTTCCCATCATCATATATTTCCAGATTCCTTCCTTTTTTTTTTTTCACATCTCTGATTAATGTCCTCCCCCTTCCCACCCTGTTTCTCCCACTCCTCTTCTTTTCTTTCTTTTCCACCTACTTCACAATAAAAAAAAATTAAAGATGCATCACAAGACTTAAAAAAAGGAAAAGAGAAGCAGCAGCAAAAGGAGGAGGAGGAAAGGAACAGAGACATAAGGGGAAGGAAAAAGAAGCACAAAGTGGATAGATGGGAAGAAGGGAACAGAAAAGAAGACCTTACCAGGTAGTCCAAACCATAATATTAATGGGAAACGTATTTAGCTTTGAATTTTTGTCTGCTGAACACTAAAAAGGAAATATGACCATTCGCAAAATGTACATTATCCCTAACATAAAATCATACCATTTGCTTAACAAAATGAGAAAATAATCAAGGTTCAGAACTAAGGTAAGGTAAGGACGTCTTAATTAAATACTTGACCTGAAATTGGCTTTCAACTAGTCAAACATTTAGGTATATTCATTTCAATTCAGTGGGAAAGAGCAAGTCTGGTTGTGCGGCCAGCATTGAGCGCTCAGTGCAGGGTTGCACCCCAGAGCTCTGCTTCAAGGAGGCCCGGGGGTTACAGTACAACGTCTGCAGTCCCAAGACCAGGGTCCAAGTGTTTTTGTCGCTTACGTGTCATGTAATCACAGACCAGACTCCTGTCTCTTTGCTCAAGGGGATGATGGAGAAGAAAATTCTTCTACAGGCACAAGTATTATTATTAGTTGTTAATTAGTATCGCTCAAAATTATTATGTTACATGTGCATTGTAAGCCTCACATGACACCATTCTTCAGTCCGTGTAACACTGTCAAAAACTTTGATGCTATTTAATAATTAATTTAGTAATTGATGTTTCCATGAAAAAACTTTCAAGACTTTTTTTTTATGGTCAGAGGCTTTTATTTTCTGGTTTCCTGGTCACATTTTTCTGTTGAAACATATAAAAAAATAAATAAATGCATGTGGAGGGCATCCACTGCAACAGCTCAATATTCTTTCAGATTACTTTTTCAGAAAAAAGAAAAAAAGAGAACGAAACTCTTATAACAACACCTGCTATTCGGCAGAATTTGACCTGACCCCTTTCTCCTTTTTTTGTTATTATAAACATCGAGCTCTTTAAGTGAGAGCTGTTTAAAGGGTCCAGGGCTGTGAGTGTTCCTTCCTACATCCCAGATGCATGGGGAGACGGATGGGCTTTCTGATCTTTATTTTATGAGCGTCTGATAAATTGCCTCTGGCACCTGGCAACTAAAATTTCACTATCTGAAAAGTAACCCTCATGTCAAACAATGTAACCAGCTTCAGTTTCTCAGTCAAGGACCCATGTAGCCAGTGGAAAACGCCTTCCACTTCCTGGGCAGGTCAGCTACCACTCTCAGATTTACATACTTTTAATTTTAGAGGGAAGAAAGGTTTATTAAAGGCTTTATATGCTATGCAAAAATGTGTCTTTTGAAGGATTTTACCATGGCTTTTATTTTGGGATTTGGGGAGCAAGTCAAATAAAGATTTCAGAGCTTGGCATAGCCTGGAAAAAAAAAAATGCCAGTAACAGGATAAAGATTTGCAGCTCTGGGTCAGGAGCCTCCCCGCATTAGGCTGGGTCCCGGTGTTGATACAAGAAGAATGCAGGTGGTCTTTTTCTAGGGACAGAAGAGTTATAAACAAAGTCATCTGTGCAGGCTATTATCACCTTTCTTTTAACATCTTATCCAGGGGCACAATGAACTCAACCCCCAAGAAAGAGCTAGATGTTTTTTTCTCTATTTATAGAGGTTGAAATATATACAGATTTTTAATTTTTAAGAAGAGAGAAAAAGGAGAAAGATCTAAACCCTTTTACATGGTGTTACTTCCTAAGGGAAAATGAAGTCTGGGAGCAATCCTAAAAAATATGACCCCCCCAAATCTTCTAAGGACTTTTTCANCCCCTTTACCATTTGTCTTTTTTTTCTCTCTCTATCTCCTCTGAGCTCTAAACTGGCTGATTTAGAACTTGTGGTTAGCCAGGGACGATGACATTGCTTTGGCTGGTTCTCTTCTCCCAAACTCAGAGGAGATTGTTAATTTTTAAGTTACTCTCTGGGTTGCTGCTTCATGTGTTTTCTTTTCCTTTTTTTTCTTAACATTTATTCATTTTTGAGAGACAGAGCGTGAGCGGGAAAGGGGCAGAGAGAGAGGGAGAAACAGAATCTGAGGCAGGCTCCAGGCTCTGAGCTGGCAGCACAGAGCTCACACAGCGTCCACTGCAGGGCTCAAACTCATGGACTGCGAGATCATGACCTAAGCTGAAGTTGGATGCTTAACCAACTGAGCCACCCAGATGCCTGTGTGTTTTCTGAGATATCCTACAGAGGTCTAAGAATTTTGGCTCAGTGCATTCAGGTTTCCATGGGCTGAAATGTTATTTTAAAACGTTTCTGGGTTTTGTAGCTAATAGATTTCTCTGTTAGGCTTAGCCATATGAAACACAGTAAACCTGCTGTAAAAACAGAAATGCCATGCCAATCACTCATTTATCTAGCAGCATTTGTTTATTAGTTAGTAAACAATTTATCATACTTAGACCTGAGTATATAGAAGTAAAGTGGACATATATCTTGCCTTCAGGAAGGTCCACATCAAATACATAGACAAGTAAACTATAGTTTTTGTTATTGCTTATTAGAAGTCCATATTTTTTATATATAATTGTTAATTTTTAAATTAACTTTAGAATTCATTTTAGAATTTATGTATGTATGTATGTATGTATGTATTTATTTATAGACCTATTGTGTGAGGCAGCGTGGGGGGTGAGGTGGGGCAGAGAATCCCAAGCAGAGTCTACACTGTCAGCACAGAGCCCGATGTGGGGCTAGAACCCACAAACCATGAGATCATGACCTGTGCCAAAATCAAGTGTCAGATGCTTAAGCAACTGAGCCACCCAGGCCCCCCAGAAGTCCGTATTTGAATGAAACTACAAAGGAGGGGAGGGGACATTTACAGGCAAGTGCTAAGTCTTGAAATTTGAGTATTGTTCAGGTAGGCAATGTAGGTAATCCGGACAGAGTGCAGCCTGAGCAGAGCATGGAGGGGATGTAATGAGCAATAAATAGGTTGCAATATGCATAGTGCATAAAACAGTGCCTGGCACATGGTCAATGCCAGTAAATGATGATTCATACTTCTAACAATTGCCCTGAATATATTTTAACTTATTGAATATATATATTTTTATAAATATGCATTATTCCATCAATTTAACTTTTAATCTGAACTCTTTCCACAAGAATTTGACATTCCTCTCATTCCTGTGACCTAAGACCGTTTTTAGTCTGCCACTTCCAGGCTGAGAGGTTGGAGACATTAGCAGCTCTCTGAACTTGGCACGTTAAAATGACTTACCCCACATATCCTGGTGAGCCAGGTCACCTGCTCCCAAAGGAGACCAAGAACAGGGGAATTCAGCTTTCACTGTTTCTGGGGTGCTGGGGGTGCTCTGGCCCAAAACACTTTGAACAAGTTTTTACTTCTATTGACTACATTATTTGAACACATATTTGTTGAGCATCCACTCTTGGTCATTTCATAGGATTACAAAGTGGAATGGAAATTGGTTCTTCTCTTCAAGGTGCTCTGAGGACATTGGTGCCTGGTGAGTGGAGGTGGAAGTGAGTGACAGAAAAGACAGCTATGACACAGTAAGAAAAGAGGATGTATTTGAAATTTCTTTTCTTTCTGCATTTTCTTTCTTTTTGTTTCCTTCTCTACTTTTGGAGCCCTGTCAGCTTAGACGTATAGACATCTGCTTCTAAAGCTTTAGGTGTTCCTTGACTTGTGATTCAAAGTCATAGGTTTCATTTTTTTTTATTATTATTATTATATACTCCACTTGCTCCATTAGAGCAAAGGCTGAAATGTACTGTTCTTTTGTCTATTGACTTGAGAGGGTGGGGGAAGTGGGCTCTCTCTATAGGCTGTAGGGAATTTGCACATATAGATTCAAAAGGAAATTTCTGAGGCTACTTGGGATATTCCTGCAGTGCTCTTAAAAGTCTCCCTGAAGAGGAGAGAACATGCTGTCAATTCCTAGACATTCTTCCTGGGAGATCAGAAGACAAGGACACACGACACATTTTCTGAACCCTCGTGTGTGGCCAGTACACGTGTAGATGTGGCCTCTCCTGTGAAGCCCGGGTTCACCTCAGCACTGAAACCACCAAACCAAACTTGTTTCCTCTGAAAATAATTTAAATTAATTTAGTAAGATTGAGAGGCGAAGAATATTTTTCCTCATTAACTGTTGCTCCGAATGATCTAAAAGCCAGATAAGATTTTAAAGAATTTAGTAAATTGACTTTGTCGACACGCAACAATACTTGAGTTACTTCTTCAATGGGGATTAAACAAACTCATGAAAACGTATTCATGCATCACTGCATATGCATACATGACACGTGTAATGCAAATACTAGGCTTTAAAGACTTTGGAGCCATAGGACATATACTGCACCTTCCTGAATAAGTGACAGGTTTGCTAGAGACAAGCAAACCGCATAGTCAGTTGTTTGCCCTGACATTTAGAGTATTTCCAATGAACTGTAATTTAAAAGCATTGTTTTTCATGTTCACAGAAAAAGAATAAAAGCTTATAAAGTTAACATTGGGACGAATAGGAAACTCAGGATTAAAAAATGAAATCGCTACACTAGCCCTCTCTCTCTCTGGCTTTCTCCTCTCTCTGTTGGGTGAGAAAAACTGAAGCTTTGGGGAATAAGCACACTCCTACTGTGCTGAATGGAAGTATCATGTTGACTTCTCTTCTTTAGTGCATCCTCTTTTTGTGGGTGATAAGCTGAGCCTCGAATCCAGGAATGCTGCAAACAATACTTGCTGAATGAATGGAATGTCTACATAGTTTGCTGATATGTGGCATCTGTAGCTAGGGGACATAGAAACGAGGCATTGTAGGCTGAAACTGTGTAATGCATTATTTTAAAACTTAGCTCACTGGTGAAGAAATCAGGCAGGAGAACCTAACATAGCAAAGACAGAGGCCTGTCACTACAGCCAACTTCACCTCTCTATCCATCAAGGGATCACACAAACACAAACTCACACACACAGTATGTGGTATCTATATCCATGAGTGTGTGCTTGGTATGGTTAACTAAGCATACACACCTGTGTAACATGCAGAGATAGCAGAAAAGAATCGGGCACACTATACTTTTTTGTATTGCCACTTTTCCTCAGACTGCAGAAGTATGGACATCTGTAGTGTGTCAGGGAACGGAGACATTGGGACATGTCTGATTGTGATATCATTAAATGACCAATGAATTAAAGTAAGGAGGGGATCATAGTGTGGCTCTCTCTGCTTTACAGATAAGCTGAGATTGGAGTGTGCGATGGTACAGTCTAGCCAGGTTAGGAGTGAATGATCTGTTACTGATGAGAGGTAGTTGAAAAATAGTTCCACTTTAATTGTTTTATTGTCTACTTTGTATTATCAGGACTCGTGGGAGAGAAGAGTTATAGATAACAAAGTGACATAACCCATGTGCCTAAGAAGCCTCTGTCAAAAGCCCTGAGATGTTTCTCTGGGAATATCACATTTCATTTGGCAAGAATTTCCTCCTAGTGTATCTGGAAAAATACACAGGAAAGCCCCGTATGTACTGTTAACATGAGGCCTATAGAGAGTTTAGTCAATGGGATAGCAAACAAATATTTAAACATGAAAGAGCTCACCAAAGCCCAGTCTTTTTCTGTTCTCTGAATCATTCATGGCCACTGGAGGGACAGGGTGGTCTTAGTTAGCTCAGGAACCTTTTTAGGCAGATGACTACTGTGTGGTCCAGTGACAGATTCATTCATGTAGTAGGTCATTGAGCCTTGGGCCCTTTCATAAGAGAGGCCTGGGTTAACATTCTGGCATAATCCTCTCTCAGCTGTGTGATGAAAATGGATTTCATCGCTGTCTGAACTTCCACTTTCTTACCTGTAAAATGGAACTAAGATGCCTCCCATGTAGGATTGATTGAGATTTAAAGGAGATAAAAGCTGGAAGCTTCATACATTGCCTGGTAAGTACCTAGTAATTATTCACTCTTATGGTTTTGATCACATGTCATCAAGTCTATGATACCTACAGTGATAAACTGGTCACTGGATTTAATGCTAACATTTTGGGGAAAACAACTTAAATGTGCTATTTTAATCAATGTTAATGGACTACCATTAGAATACATTCATTCATATGGTACATACTACTATTCTCTTTAGGTTCAACATAACCATTTCAGATTAATCCTGCAAATATGGAGTCTGTTGTGTTTTTTTCTGAATCAATTTTGGCCCTTAGGGATTACAGACAACATCACGGTGACACTCTCCTTTTCTTCACTCATGCTTGTTATCTTGACATAGCACCTTCAGGACTGACAGTATAATTTGGGGTTTGTCAACGAAGACCAGAGTTTCTGTTTTTTTCCCCTTAATTGAATTACCTCTGACTGGAAGTTCAAAACTTCTTTTGAGAGAAGCCAGAATCTTTCTGACAAATTTCTAATGCTTGAAAGAGAGTACCTCGCGTCTGAAAGGATATAGAAGATATCTGGGGTCGATGTGTTTATCTCTCCATTATCATGACTTGGGCCCTAATTGCTGCTTTGTTACCACTGCCTTTCTAGCTTGAAAATCTTTGTAACTTTGGCAAAGTTACAAAGTTAGAAATTGGCAACTTTTGTTGACATTACTTGAATTGCATGGCATGTGACAAGCAATCTGCTTATATAGAAATCGTATTTTCAATGTTCCTTTATAGCACAATCTTGAAATATTTTAAGCAGCAATTGGTGTTATAAATCTGAGTTTTAAACTGTGTTGTGTTACCAATGGAAATAATTAACCAAAGGTGACTGTTGATGAAAAGATGCTTTGTGTGTGAGCTGTGTTCAGGAGGAGCAAACAGTGACAACAACCTCCCGACTGCCTCTCTGTCTAGTTGTTGACAAGAAGCTTTTGACAATCAATGTAAGATGTGTCTCAGTTTTAGAAAATAGCAAGCATACACACAAAAAATTAAAGTGCATTTAAAAAAATTTTAAATTATATTTTTAGAGTTTATTTATTTTGAGAGAGGGGGAGAGAGAGACAGACAGACAGAGAGAGAGAGACAGAGAGAGAGAGAGAGAGAGAGAGAGCGCAACAGGGGAGGGGCACAGAGAGAGGGAGAGAGAATCCCAAGCAGGTTCTGTGCTGCCAGCAGAACACGAGGCTCAATCCCATGAGCCTGAGGTCATGACCTGAACGGAAACTGAGTCGGGTGCTTAACTGACTGAGCCACCCAGGTGCTCCAAGTACATTTTAAAATTGAAAAGAATAGAGGAAAAATGGTTACCTGTGGCTTATCCTAGCTTGTTCTGATGATCATTTATGACATTTCCTCAAATACTCATCCTCCCTAGGACAAAAGCACTTGGTTATTTTTTTTTCCCTCTGTGCTTCTTCAGTAACGCATTGTACTTGTTTTTATTCTCTGTTAGCACACCCCCGTAGGCCGTTTCATTAACCTATTTGAGAATTTGAGCTTCAGAAATAGTGCCTTCCACCAAAAAAAGGACTCCTTCGCAAACAGATTGCAGCTTTAACATAAGACTTGCAACTTGGAAGCTGCATGGCTTCAAGCAAGTCAGTGATCTCTTTGAGCCTAGGTGTCCTCAGCTGTAAAATCACTATAATATACACAAAGTTTATATTCAACCTGTACACTCCACTTACCAACTATTTCTCCAGGTGAAAGGATATAGATCCAAGAATGCCAGCATAGATCCAAGAATGATGCCCAAAATGTAGCTTGAGAGTTTTACCATAGATTATTACAATGATTGCAGATATCCTGTGGCTTTGTAGTTTATAAAATATATTTTTTTTCTTAATTTGAGAGAGACAGAGCATGAGGGGGGAGAGGGGCACAGGGAAAGAGAGAGAGAATCTTGAGCAGGCTCCACACTCAGCACATAGCTTGACACAGGGCTTGATCCCATGACCCTGGGATCATGACTTGAGCTGAAATCAATAGTCAGACCCTCAGCCAACTGAGCTACCCATGTACTCCCAGAAAATTTTCTTAAACACTAGTTTACTTAAGTCTTATAACAGTACCATGAGATGAACAAGAAAGCTAATAGTTTTCATAAATGAGAGCAGAAAAGGGGCTAACCCCTTCTGCTTCTCTTAGTGCAAAATCCACTACCTTCTTGGGTTACGAGAAGCCAGATTTGATGGTTTCTACTTCTGTCATATTCTTTCACTACTAGTGATTTTTAAGTAAATGTAGTTTGCTATTGAGCAGGAAGCTGCATCCATGTGTTGGTATTATTTATGTCCAAGAAACGTTCAAGGGGTTACACTTAGAGTGAAGTAGGTACATCAGAGGAAAGCTACCTGGCCGGGCGAGCACAAAGCAGAGGTTGAATGGTTGGGGAGGGGGTTGTGGAAGAGCTGTGGATTGGCTGTGGAGGAAAGGAGCATATTCAGGGACACCTCTGACAGCCACCAGAATGGTAGCCTGTGAATTTAAAACCCTCTTTTAAACTTCTGTGAATGTTGCACCTAGATGTTTTCCCCTGCTGTCTCTTAACCCTAAACTTTTGGTACCCCCATGATCTAAGCATGATATCAGGCCTTGAACCTGGATGAATTTCAGCCCCAGAGTCACTAGTTGAGTTTCTATGTGCCAAGTTCAAGCAGAGTGCAGGGATTTTGGAATCCAGCTTTGCTGCGTCCCATCCTGTAACTATGATATATGATAAGAGGAAAATTTGCAGCCAAACTTGACTATGTTCAAAGCAAGGTGCTAGTGGAAGGATGGGACGGAAAATAAGTCCTAATGGATTAATGACTCATGATAAATGTTTTATTATAACAGCTTGTGAACGATTAGATAATTCTTACTTCCAAGAGTATAATTTAAATATTTTTGCCTGGACTGTTACCAAAGTAAATAAATCACTCACATATCTAGTTAATAGTCAAATCTTTATGTGCAAAAATTTAAAAAAAAAGATAACTATTTTTTGTAAATAACCAATATCCAATTTACTAACTGCTTGCTCTTGATAATGTTTGCTGTTGGTTGAACTCAGTTACTAGAAAAAAATGATGCTTTTAGTAGACAATGAAAGATACTCTATTTGACATCTATCCATTCAGCAAAATAAAAATAAAGTGGAGTGAAGATTTTTGGGGGCAGATTTAGTTGTTGGTAGAAACCAAACATTTAATGAAATATTTCACTCAAGTTTGTTAAAGTCTCTCTCCCTAATTATTCCAGGCCAAGTCTTCCCTCACTGTCACCTATGCAATTCCCACTGAGTACCGCACATGCCTGTCTGAGGGCAGAAATCAAGTGTGCTGTCCACTGGAGCTAATTTTCTTTCTCAGCATGCTGTGGTCAAATTATCTTGGACCCCCTTATGAATCTAATTTATATCTTTTTAAAGGCCTGGAAGCATATCACCTATTGATTTAAACTTGGGATAAAAAATAAATGTTATCATAATTTAAAAGTGTGTTTTATGTGCCTCTTCCATCTGGATGAGTGATTTAGTTTTACTGGGTTTTACTTAACTTTTTAAAAATGATCTTCAGCCACACTCTTATAAAGAATGACCACTTTGTTCTGATCCCATTTTTACAGTATTGTTGTTTTCCTTCTAAGACATGTCAGAGCTTTAAATTGACCATGGGAAAGCGCTGTGTAGGACACGTCTGGGGACAAAGTGTAATCCATCTTATTTTGTCTTTCGGGTCAACCAAATCAAGATGTATTTCATTATACTTGCCATAAAGACTTTAAAAAAAAATTTTTTTTTAATGTTTTATTTATTTTTAGGAGAGAGAGAGAGACAGCGTGAGCAGGGGAGGGTCAGAGAGAGAGGGAGTCACAGGCTGAAACAGGCTCCAGGCTCTGAGCTGGCAGTCAGCACAGAGCCCGACGCGGGGCTCGAACCCACGAACTGCGAGATCATGACCTAAGCGAAAGTCGGACGCTTAACCGACTAAGCCACCCAGGCGCCCCACTTGCCATAAAGACTTTTAAAAGAACTAGTAGGCTGTGAAAGTCTCTCATAAATTCTAAAGTGTTTTTTTATAATTTTTAAATGTTTATTTATTTTTGAGAGAGAAAGAGAGGGACAGAGAGAGACAGAGCTCAAATGGGGGAGGGGCAGAGAGAGAGGGAGACACAGAATCTGAAGCAGCTCCAGGCTCTGAGCTGTCAGCACAGAACCCAGTGCAGGGCTTGGACCCACAAACCGCGAGGTTATGACCTGAGCCGAAGTCAGATGCTTAACTGACTCAGCCACCCAGCTGCCCCTCTAAAGTATTTTACAAATGGCCATCAATAACATTTCTATGCACTTTGCCATTATTGAAATAATTGATAAAATGATCTGACATTACATTGGTTAGCCCAGTGCATAGCATATAGGAGGCACTCATTTTTTAATAGGCACTTCTTTTTTGTTTTGTTTACATCTGCAAAATCCATATGACAAATAGTTATAGTTTGTGACCATTTTTCTGAGCTAGCAAAATCCAAAATTTCATGTTCCTGCTTTCTGTTGTCCAGAAATATAAAAAAAAGTAATAAAGAGTATGAATTTGTCTGAAATTCACAACTGTCCTCCATCCTCAAGGCTAAAGCTTTCATAGGAAGGCTCTGTTTTGTTCTTGAATGCAAAGATTTGTACAGTTAATTTGTCATTTATTTAAAAACCAAAATTTGTCTTGGAGACTGCATATTCTTTTTCTAATTGGATAACCATATAAAAGGAAAAACCAACAACATAAAGTATAGATATTTCCATTTATTCCAGTTTGCCTTTCTCTATAAAATTAATTTTTAAAAATAATATTAATTATATACAGCTCTGTTTTTTAATTAATTATTTATTATTTGATTTATATCCAAGTTAGTTAATACATAGTGCAACAATGATTTCAGGAGTAGATTCCTTAATGCCCCTCACCCATTTAGCCCATCCCCCCTCCCATATCCCCTCCAGCAACCCTTTATTTGTTCTCTATATTTAAGAGTCTTTTCCGTTTTGTCCCCCTCCTTGTTTTTATATTATTTTTGCTTCCCTTCCCTTATGTTCATCTGTTTAGTATCTTAAATTCCTCATATGAGTGATGGCATATATTTGTCTTTCTCTGACTGACTAGTTTTGCTTAGCATAATCCCTCAAGTTACATCCACATAGTTGCAAATGGCAAGGTTTCATTCTTGTTGATTGCTGAGAAATACTCCATTGTGTGTGTGTGTGTGTGTGTGTATATATATATATATGTATGTATATATGTGTGTGTATATATATATATGTATAGATATAGATATAGATATATCACTTCTTTATCCATTCATCCATCAATGGACATTTGGGCTTTTTTCATACTTTGCCTATTGTTGATAGCACTGCTATAAATATTGGGGTGCATGCGCCCATTCGAAACAGTGCACCTGTATCTGTTGAATAAATACCTAGTAGTGCAATTGCTGGCTCATAGGGTAGTTCTATTTTTAATTTTTTGAGTATGAAAACCTCCATACTGTTTTCCAGAGTGGCTGCACCAGTTTGCAGGCCCACCTGCAGGTAAAAGAGATTCTCTTTCTCCACCTCCTCACCAACATCTCTTGTTGCCTGAGTTGTTAATGTTAGCCATTCTGACAGGTGTGAGGTGGTATCTCATTGTGGTTTTGATTTGTATTTTCCTGATGATGAGTGATATTGAGCATTTTTTCATGTGTCTTTTAGCCATCTAGATGTCTTCTTTGGAGAAGTGTCGACTCATGTCTTTTGACCATTTCTTCACTGGATTATTCATTTTTTGGGTGTTGAGTTTGATAAGTTCATTATAGATTTTGGAAAGCAATCCTTTATCTGATATGTCATTTGCAAATACATTCTTCCATTTCGTCAGTTGCCTTTTAGTTTTGCTGATTGTTTCCTTCACTGTGCAGAAGCTTTTTATTTTGATGAGGTCCCAATAGTTCATTTTTGCTTTTGTTTCCCTTGCCTCCAGAGATGTGTTGGATAAGAAATTGCTGTGGCCGAGGTCAAAGAGGTTTTTGCCTGCTTTCTCCTCTAGGAATTTGATAGCTTCCTATCTTACATTTAGGTCATTCATCCATTTTGAGTTTATTTTTGTGTATGGTGTAAGAAAGTGGTCCAGGTTCATGGTTTTTACATGTGCTCTCCAGTTTTCCCAGCACCATTTGCTGAAGAGGCTGTCCTTTATTCCTGGATATTCTTTCCTGCTTTGTCAGAGATTAGTTGGCCATACATTTGTGGATCCATTTCTGGGTTCTCTATTCTGCTCCATTGATATGAGTGTCTGTTTTTATGCCAGTACCATACTGTCTTGATTATCACAGCTTTGTAATACAGCTTGAAGTATTATTGGGACTGTGATGCCTTTTGCTTTGGTTTTCTTTTTCAAGATTGCTTTGGCTACTTGAGTCTTTTCTGGTTCCATACAAATTTTAGGATTGTTTGTTCTACCTCTGTTAAGAATGCTGGTGTGATTTTGATAGGGATTGCATTGAATAGGTAGCTTGCTTTGGGTAGTATCAATATTTTAACAATGCTTGTTCTTACAATCCAGGAGCATGGGATATTTTTCTAAATTTTGTGTCTTCTTCAATTTCTTTCATAAGTTTTCTATGTATAGAAATTTCACCTCTTTGGTTATGTTTAGTCCTAGGTATTTTATGGTTTTTGGTGTAATTGTAAATGGCATTGATTCCTTGATTTCTCTTTCTGTTGCTTCATTTTTGGTGTACAGAAATGCAACCAATTTCTGTGCATTGATTTTATATCCTGTGACTTTGCTGCATTCATGGGTCAGTTCTGGCAGTTTTTTTGGTGGAATCTTTTGGATTTTCCATATAGAGTATCATGTCATCTGTGAAGAGTGGAGATTTGATTTCCTCCTGGCTGATTTGGATACCTTTTATTCCTTTGTGTTGTCTGATTGCTGAGGCTATGAATTATATACAGTTCTTAACATTAGGATACTCTTTTATTTATAAATCACATTATTGAGTACTGATTTTATATTATTTTAATGATTTTATATTCTTAGAAGGATTGGGTATCTGACATCTCTTTGATGTCATCACTCTTGGATGAGGTGGATAGATGGAGACAGTGTTGCTAGGAATTTACCCAAGGGATACAGGAGTGCTGATTAATAGGAGCACATGTACCCCAATGTTCATAGCAGCACTCTCAACAATAGCCAAAACATGGAAAGAGCCTAAGTGTCCATCAAGAGACGAATGGATCAAGAACATGTGGTTTATCTATACGATGGAATACTACATGGCAATGAGAAAAAATGAAATCTGGCCATGTGTAGCAACATGGATGGACCTTGAGGGTGTTATGCTGAGCGAAATAAGTCAGGCAGAGAAAGACAAATACCATATGATTGCACGTATAGGAGGATTAGGAGGAACTTAACGGAGGACCATGGGGGAGAAGAAGGGGAGAAATAGTGGGGGAGAGGGAGAGAGGCAAACCATAAGAGATTCTTGAATGCTGAGAACAAACTGAGGACTGATAGGTGTGGGGGGGAGGGGGGAGATGTGCATGGAGGAGGGCACTTGTGGGGATGAGCACTGGGTGTTATATGGAAACCAACTTGACAATAAACTATTTGTAAAAAAAAATAGATCATAGATTCCCTTTAGAATTCAAATTTAGAACCATTACATGTCAGTTTAAGTCACTAATTGGATTTTTTCATTCTATTTTTCTTTCTTGACCAAAAATAAAATAAAATTCAATAACCAGAAAAAAAGATGGAGACAGTGTTAAATTATTAAATACTTAAATATACATTTCTTGGGGCTAGAAGCTGTGTATATTCCGCAGGAATCAGTTTGCCCTTTATATGGTCTTCTCTGTGGGGAAATGAATCATTGGAAAATATATATGGACAGTTTGCTATTTCTCTATGAAGGATGAAGGGAGTTGTGTGAAGATCCCTATTGGTATAGTGTAGGCAGATACAGATATGAGGTGGTAACTGGTGGGATCGAAATTGGTTGTTGAAAGCAAGGATTTGTAAGAGGAGTGTCTGGTGCAGGATGAGGTTGGCAAGATGAATGCTGTGGATTAGTAGATGGCCTTGGTTAAAGACTTAATTGGGCTTCTTTTCTATTCTCTCCACAAATCACAATAAGAGCCTTTTTAAATTCGTCCACTCTTTTCTTTGCAAGGGACTGGCTGAACTCATGCTTCAGGATGAGAAGATCAGGTGGCAGGGATTTTAGAACAAGATTAAAGTCATGTGGCTGGAGCACCTGGGTGGCTCAGTCTGTTAAATGTCTGACTTCGACTCAGGTCATGATCTCATGGTTTGTGGGTTCAAGCCCTGCATTGGGCTCTGTGCTGACTGCTCATAACCTGGAGCCTGCTTTGGATTCTGTGTCTCCCTCTCTCTCTCTGCCCCTCCCCTGCTCATGCTCTGTCTCTCTCTTTCTCTCAAAAATAAATAAACATAAAAAAATTCTAAGATTAAAATCAAGTGGAGTCAAGTTTAGGGAACTGAGTACTCAACAGATGCACGCTAAAAATGTTCATTTCTTCATTGAAGAGCAAAGAATACATCATACTGTCTACTTTCGGTGGGACTGGCTTGACAAGATTGGTACTGAATTGCAGGGCAGGTTTCATATAAGACAGGGAATCTACTATATACTCAATACTGTGCTAGCCACTCACCAATGTTATCATATTCCAGTCTCACAATGACCTTGTTTTTTATGGGGGTAATAGGGATTGTTCAGTTTTTAAGAATGGAAATGAGGTTCTAAGACCCAAGAATATTGCTCAAGGTCACATTGCTGGTGATTTCCAGCAATCTAAGACTGTTTGGATTCAAAACTCAGGGTACTAAAAATGTAGGCGGACATTTGATAAAGCACTTCAGTGCTTCTACAAGGCCTCAAAATTACTGTCCTTGCTTCTAAAGTCTGGTCTTGGTAGGGTCACATTTTACCTCGTTTTATATGGGAGTTTTATCCGTACCACTTACAGAAGGTGTTATGATGTATTTTCTCAATTTGCAACATCAGTACTAGGAACAGAACATTAATCCAGAAGAGAATTCTTATGGAAATGGAAAGAAGAGTGGTAGAGATTAGGCATGTTTATGTGCATACATCTGTTTATATAAGATTTAATGTTCTCGCCAAAATGCACATTGTCCCATTTGGTCCTGTTTTCCTATAGCTTACTCTGCCATGAATGGAGTCTTTCATAGGATTGCGATTGGGTATTTAGTGCCACTCAGAGGAGATGTGGACCACACATTTTGTTTAAAGAAAAATGATTTCCCTAAAATAAATACTTATCACAGATTCTCTACACAGGAAATGATTGTCCACCATGCATGGTAAATTTTGTTTACTTTGCTGGAAACCTGCTTTCTCATCCAGTGGGTTAATCAACCAAGCATATATAAACAGACTACCGTTCCCTGCACCTCCCTCTTTTTCTCTTATTGTTGTCATATGTGATTCTAGTGTCCCCATAAAAGCTTGTCCAGCTTTTATTCCTTCTCTAAGATAATCATACATGTGTGTGTGCGTGTGCATGCATGAATGTAGAAAATTATAATCAGTGAAGGTTGCCTTTAGTTTGTAGAATTTTCTGTTCTGTCAGCCTTACTTAAATGTCTTCTAAAGTTCATAAATTGAAAAACCTACTTATGTTTAACATTGCAAAGTAAAGGATACTACACATGACTTGTAAGTTATTGCATCTCTAGTGACTTGTAGAATGCCTGCCTTTTTCATCTGGGTAAAGGATGTATCATAATCTCTATGGTCCTTTCTAGATCTAACATTCTTTCATGTGTTGATTCAATGATTTCACATATATTTGGGTAGTATAACATAAGTCATACTATTTTCAACAATGAAGTATAGTAGTGGTCTCCTTCATTAAGCTTGCATACTAGTGAGGGGAGATGGATAATAAGCATGCACACAAATAAACAGATAATAGAATTTCTAGTCCAGACAGTGGGATAAGTGCTGCAGAGAAAAGAAAAATACACTATGGGGCATAGAGAGTTAGGAGTTCTTTTTTAGATAGGACAAAGAAAATGTTTCTGATAAAATGCCATTTGAGTAGATGACCTGGAGGAAGTGAAGTGTTAAACTATGCATTTATTTATTTAGAATAAGCGGCGGAAGGGCAGAGAGAAAGAGAGAGAGAGGGAGAGAGAGAATCCCAAGTAGGTTCCACATTGTCAGCTCAGAGCCCAATGAGGGGCTCAAACTCACAAACCATGAGATTATGACCTGAGCTGAAATTAAGAGCAGGACACTCAACTGACTGAGCCTCCCAAGTGCCCCAAGCTTGATGTGCCTATTGAACACCAGTGAGGGTGTTGGGGAGGCAGTTGGGGTCGGGAATTCAGTGGAGAAATCTGAAATCCTCGGTGGAGATACCCTTTGGAGATCATCCACATATAGGTAGAATCAAATCCTGTGTGTCTGGAGAAAACTAGCTAATGAGAGAATAGATGAAAAGAGAAGAGGTCTTAAGACTGAGCTTTCAGATGCTTTGGCATTTAGAAGCTTGGGGTATGGTGTGGACAGATTGAAGAAAAAGTTGGCCAGTGAGCAACATGTAAGGAGTTTTTTGGTGACATTAAACATAGCTGTTTTGGTTGATTGTGGGGACAGCAGCCTGATTGGAGTGTCTCAAGAAAACATTTGAGGAGAGGAAATGGAGACAGAGATTACTTTTCCTAAGAGTTTTCCTATACAAAAAAATGACAAAAATATGGTGGTAGCTAGAGGGGGACCTGGGGCAAGGGAGGTGTTTTCATTCTTTTAAAATTTTTAAATTTTAATATGGGAATATTTTTTATGTTACATGGGGATTAGAAGGGTTCAGGAGAGAGTGGCAGCAGGTAGAGATTTATAATTGTGCTTTCTGATAAACCATTCCTGTTGAATAGCCAGTAAAACAGATGTATTTTGGCATTTGGGCACCTCTTGGTCCATGGGTGAATGGGAATTCCCTTTACACTTTGTAACAGAGTCAGCACCATGACAGAAGCTCAGGCATCACTCCATTTGCTAAGCTAATAAAGAGGCAATCAAAGGCCTGTGTGTTCACAAGGTAAGGCTAGTGTGATCAGAAAAGGAGATTTATGTGCCACAGTGAGCCACGATATTAAAAGGTCACAAATAACATTTCCCTATTGCGTCTACTTTCTATATATCCTAAGGGCCTCTATTGCTGGCTTCTTTTAGGGAATTCATTTGTAAGCAGTTCTGTTAACCTATGACTCCTTACCCACAGGGTAGTGGACTTCAGGTATACAGAATGAAGGAGGTAAGAGGTTCACAAGGAGAACTAGCACTGAGTCTTCCTGAGCAAGGCGGAGCAAATTCCTGCCAAACTGGCCAGGGCAGGATGGTGCTCCTTTCTGCTGGAATGTTCTAAGGCTTCCTTCTAGCACTGACAACTTGTGTTTTTTGTGATTACAGGATAGATTTTCAAGAGCAGTGAGATATCAATCTTCCCGTCCACCCCTTGCTAATAAACAGAGCTGTGCTTTTCTACTTTGGGTATACTGTGACTGTCAAATTGCTCTTCAGGAAATTTAGCCATGTTTGACTTTCATCTTCTTTCGGTGTCTCCTTTGCTTCAGATATAATGCTCAAAAGAATGTCCGAGTGCCTTCAGTCATGGTGTTCTGCTGATTGAAGGTATTTATAATGTTATTATCAATATAGGCTAAACCGAAGTTTACTTTTGCCCAGTCTATCTATAGCAGAAAACAGTTGTGTGTGTGTGTGTGTGTGTGTGTGTGTGTGTGTTGGGGAGATGTTGAAGGTGTATTTGGATTGATAAAAATTGTTCTTGCAAATAGTAGAAGCACCTGTGTTTGTAGCAGCAGACATTTTATCATTACAGTAGGCTGAGTAGGGACTCTATTGGGCAATATTTTGATAAAGAGATTCATAAGCATAGTAAATTTAAAACTGCATTTCCTTACATTTTTAATTCACTTGTGCATTACACATAAGTAAGAATGTCCATCAAAAGTGGTTTCAAGTGAGTCAGTGGTCAGCAGCACTGACAGAATTTCTGACCAACCTAAGCTGCCAGTGGAAATTGTGATCGAATATAGAGATTGTGTTCCTTTTGCCTGAAAATCATAATTCATATTCTCACCTTAAAAATAAAATAAGAAAGGAATATTTTTATTATCAATTAGGAAGCACTAAGATGTAAAGCATAATCATGGAGATATTCAGGGAATTAGGAATCTCCCTAAAAGTAGCATTTTGCAGACTTCAGGCTAATCCCAGTGTTTTCTTTTGATTACTTTGGGTACCATTTAGTCCACTTACTGTATCATCTTGTAATTGCCCTGAACAGTTTTTCATCACCATAGTAGTTACGTTCTCTCATTGTTTGACACAAAGTGTAAAGAAAAAACTATTTAAAATGTCAGGCTACTTTGGTATGTTATACCACAAAGGACAGAGCAGATGTTTTTAAATAAACATCAGCCCTGGTTGTGCATGGTTAAGACACTGAAGAAAAAAAAAAGACACTGAGAGAGCCTTTTTCAGAAGCACGGGAAGCTCATGAATTTAGAGAAGGCTTAAATACTGGACTTTCACATAAAACCATAAAAAGTTGGCAGAAGTATCGGGGGCCAATGAATGGGCATAGAGCTGAACATGTTATAACTCAGATTACCAATAAAAATGTCAGCCTCAAATCTGAAGTGAATAGTTTTGTAATTCAGAACTGAAAGCATTTTTTAATTGCTTTCAAATGGAAAAACTTCATATAATTTAAGAAAATTTATCTACTTTATTATCAAGAAGGCTATTATTGCAGTAAAGGGAAATGGAGGATTTAAATGTCATTCCTAGCATCTAATTTCCCAGCTCTTTTATTGGGATGTTATTAAAACAAGACCAAATGGACTTTGCTTCATCCATAAAAGCCAGCCAAGCAAAAGAGTTAATCTGAGCACTGTAGAATCATTAAACGTGGCCTGTGGCTGAGGCCTGGCTGGTGTGGGCTGAGATGTGCCCTGGGAAGCAGGTGTGATGTGTCAGGAGCAGTGTTTTGGCATTCGATAACTTGCGGAGCAGAAAGAACAGCTGCATTCACGGGGAAGCATGCCAGGGACAGTGACTATCTCTGTACCCAAGGGATCAATTTCATCCATTAACATACATTATGAGTCAACTAAAGACTTTGAAACAAGTGGCGGTAAGGATGGGTTGTTAGGGGAGGTCTTTTTCTCTGCGGAAAAGCAGTTCCAGGAGCTTGCTGAGTGGGTACCTGGGTTTGGTGTGCTTCAGTGCAGGGTTGGCAGGATCAGAACAACCTGTAGATGGTGGAACTATTTAGAGTGAAATACAAGGGAGATAAAGAAGTATGGAGGTATCTGTAGCTGTGAGGAGAGAGCTGTACTTACTAGGAAGGCATGGAAAGAGGGAGAAACATTTTCTGAGTGGGATTAATGTTTTGGATACTACTTCAGGTGCTTTAATAATAGTTGTAGTCCTAGTTTTCTGAGAACTTATCTGCCAGCCATGCTAAATACTTTGCATTCTTTATTTCATTTACAATAATCTTCTGAGGTACTTTTCCCACTTTGCAGATGTTTCTAAAATCCAAGTTTGTCTGTTCCTTATTTTTAATAAAAGCTGCGTATATTCAAAGTGTACATCATGATGGTTTAATACACATGCACATAGTGAAATGATTACCACAGTCATGCTAATGAACACATCTCCTCCTCATATAGTAACCATATTGTGTGCCGGGGGATGGTATATGGGATGAGAGCACCTGAAATCTACTCCCTTAGCAAATTTCCAGTGTTCAATATGGCATTATTACCTACATTCATTATGCTGTATTTGAGATATCTAGACATAAGCATCCTACATCACTGCAGCTCTGTCCCCTTTGAGCAATATCTCCATATTTCTCTGACCTCCTGCTCCTGGAAACCACTCTTCTGCTTTCTGCTTCTATTTATTTGACTTCTTTAGATTTCACACATATGTGGGTCAAACAGTTTTTTTGGTCTGTCTGGCTCATTTCACTTAGTATACTATCTTCCATGTTCATTCATGTTGTTGCAGATGGCAGGATCTACTTTTATAAGGCTGAATAGTGTTCAAGTATGTATATATAAATCAGAATTTCTTTTTTCATCAATTGATGGATACTTAGGTTGTTTCCAAATCTTGGCTATTGTATAAATTTGCAATGAATACAGGAGCTGCCTTTTTAAGTACTGATTTCATTTCCTTTGAGTATATACATAAAAGAAAAAAATGCTAGATTGTATGGTAGTTATATTAATTTTCTGAGGAACATTCATACTGTTTTCCATACTGGTTATACCAATTCACATTCCCGCCAACAGGGTACAAGTGTTCTCTTTTCCCCACATCCTTGCCAGCATTTGCCATCTCTTCTTTTCTTCTTAATAGCCATCCTAACAGTGTGAGATGATATCCATGGTGTTTTAATTTGCATTTCCCTGTCGATTAGTGATGCTGACTACCTTTTCAAATAACTACTGGCCATTTGTATGTCTTCTTTGGAAAAATGTCTATCCAGGTTGTCTTCCCATTTTTAAATAATTTTGTTGTTGTTGTTGCTATTGAATTGCATGAGTTTCTTTATTTTGGATATTAACTCCTTATTCAGGTACATGGTTTGCAAACACTTTTTCCCAATCTGTAGGCTTGTTTTTCATTTTGTTGATCACTTCCTTTGCTGTACAGCATTCAATTTCTTGTTCCACACTCTCTGTCATGGTGTCATGAGTGTCATGGAGTAGGCAATGCCAACTTGATTTCCTGTGAAAAGAAACATAACTCCCCAGTTTCAAAATATTATGAACATATGTTATAACCTTTATCAAACAATCACAAACCTGCAATTCTGTATGCAAGTTGCTCTGTTGGGCACAGAAGTTGGGTAATGAGTTCAAAGTTAAAAGTCACATCCTTGTCTGTAATGGAGCACATCATATCTACCGACCCAAGCCCTGAACTGAGAACTATGCCATTCTCTTCTGAGTGTTCTGCATATGTTTTGTTTTCCATATTTCACCTGAAACAGAGAAGACGGATGCCATTGTGAATATGTCTGGTCCTTGGAAACCATTATAGAATTGGTAAAAGGAACTTCTGAAATCATGAATCCAGTCCCTCATTTACTGAAAAGGAAACTGAGGCTCAGAAAGGCATTGTAACTAGTTTGTGAGCTCTTTAAAGACAAAGGCCATCTCTTAGTCTTCTTTGCAGCGCTCACAGGCACATAGGGCCTCAGGCGCATGTGATACATGCTTGGATTTTAAGATCAATATGTATTCATAAACCCCACACAAAATATATTTCCAATTCTGCAGCAAGCCTTACTCACCTGTGGAATCCTACAAAAAAGGTACCTAACATTCCAGTTGGGTTATAAATGCTTAGAAATGTTCAGAACCTCTGGCTGGTACCCTTTTAATAAGCCCACAGAGTGTCCTGGGGAAATTTAATCACACCAACATCTACCTCTTGGACCAGAGGGCTTGTAGAATTTTCTAACAAAGTTCTATATAGCATATTGATATGGATTTGCTTGTTTGTTTGTTTTAATGGATTTTCAGAAGCGGCAGTATCTTTGGAAGACCTTTTATTTCAAGTACAGCATTTGTTGCTTTTTCTTGTGAGACATCTGGAATATAGCTGGAAATTTTGGACCCCTAGAATCTTAGTTGTTTTTTTTTTCCTTTGGGGTGAAAGCCAAATTATAACAATTTGGGATTTCTGGAAATAATAATATTATTTTACGGTAGGAGTTTTGTGCCCATTTCAGACTATAATTTCAAATTCTCTTTTCACACTCAAGGGTACAGTGATGAATGGTACCAGCTGTGTAATTGGATTTACAGAGTTCCTCAGTAGACGGCAGGGTAATAATGCGAAGCCTCGGTGCTAATGGTAGTGAAGAGCCATGGCAGCACTCAGTCCCATATATGCTTTGTTCACCACTGTAGGCACCCGTCAGCTCCCTATTTCAAGTCAGAAGGTAGGTGGATTTCCTACATGTGTGACCCAAAGATGTAGGCTGCGAGGTTCAGGAAGTTTGAGAAAATGTCCAGACTTTACCACTGTGGACAGAGATTGACCTGATTTTATTTCTGCCTGGGAGAACCTTTTCCTTCCTCACCCAATTGACCCTTTCCTGCCCCCTTCAGAGCACCACACATTTTTTTTTTTAACATTTATTTTTGAGAGAGAGAGAGAGAGGAGAGTGCAGGGGAGAGACAAAGAAAGAGAGAGACAGAGAATCTGAAGCAGGCTTGGAGCTGTCAGCTCTGACCCAGGCGCCTGCTTGAACTCAAGAACCATGAGATCACGACCTGAGCGGAAGTGGAACACAACTGACAGCCACCCAGGCGCCCTGCACAACACATTTAATAGACATTTGACTTGAGGAGAAGAGCTGCCCTAGTTAACGATCTTTCAGATCAATTATTGCAAAGCCCTATTCGGGAAGATAGCCCCCAGAGACACCTTCTGCGGCAGTAGAATCCGCCCACAAGCTGTGGCCACGCGCCTGCGCAGTGGGAGGAGCCCGGGCGACAGCAAGTGGGTGGCGCGGCAGAAATGTGCAAGCCCTCTTTTGGGTCCTCACCCAGAGGTGGCAAACTGGCCGGCCCTGGCCTCAGGATGTTTAGTTTGGCTGTCACAGCACTGGCCCAGGCAGTATTTTACATTTAAATTATTTAATGACAAAAAAGGGGGAGGAATTTCACCTAAATGTTAACATTTCCAAACTCCCTCGAAAAACACTTGGGCAGCACTGGGTCCTGAGCCCTCGCCCCCATATCTGTAGAAAGGCTATAAAACAGCAGTTTTTGCCCTCTTTCAGAGGAGCTCGGTGACTTCAATTTTTCTGTAATCTCTTAACACTTGTTATTTGTCCCCAAACTGAAGTCTAATCGCCTGTCTCTGGACAGCAGCACCAGTCAAGTTCCCTGCGCGGAACCCGTAAACACTTGAGTTTGTTGAGCAGACTCTATTTCTGGCCCATTTCGTAGGGACCCGGGCTGAAAAGGTGTTTCTATGGGAATAGCGAGGTGGTCTTTTTTTTTCCCCCTATATTCAGATGACTTACGGAGTCACCCGATTAAATATCACAGTCGTAATTTTTACTCCAGGAAGAGCATTGTGTTGTTTGAATTTTTAAGCGAATTTATAGGCTGTCAGGTAAGATAATGAAGACAAAATCTGTTTTATACTTGGCTCATGCATTCATTAAGTCACCCAACAAATATTCATTGCATGTAACTTCAATAAAGGTTTTCCAAAATCCTAGTCAAGAAATAGAGTGTGCCCCCCCTGCAGAAATCTTTCCTGCCCTGTCCTAATCTCGGCTCCTTCCCCCGCACCCCTGCAAGTAAGTAGTTGTGTGATTTTTTAAAGTAATCCCTTTTTTGTATTACTTTATAGTTATCACACACACATATTTCTAGATATTCTTGTTTAGTCTTTTTTCTTTAAAACATTTTTTAAGGGTGTCTGGTTGACTCAGTTGATTAAGGATCTGACTCTTGATTTTGGCTCAGGTCATGATCTCACGGTTTGGGAGTTTGAGCCATGTATTGGGCTCTGTGCTGACAGTGAGGACCCTGCTCAATATTCTCTCTCCCCTCTCTCTACTCCTACCCTGTTCATTCTCTCTCTCTCAGAATAAATAAATAAACTTAAAAACTTTAAAACTTTTTTTTCTATATAGCTTATAAGTAAGTGACTGTTCGTCTACAAGGTCTCCCTCCAATGCTTCCCCCCACCCCCAGTTTATCCCTTGACATTTATCCTTTTCTATACTCTGAATTTTGCAATCACACAGACATAGTGCAATTCAACGGGTTCCGCTATCCTCTGCTATCTTGCAAATTGATTCCTGAATCCAGGGGCTTAATCAGCCTTTTTGATCTCTGTGTTTTTTGTGAGACTCCTTTATGTCTTCTGATCTACGTATTTTAATTTGGTGTTCTTTCATCCTGTTGGGGAATGTTAGAGGCCATTGATGCTTGTATTCACTTCTATTGCTGCATAACAAATTACCACAGATTTTATGCTGTAAGACAACACCCATCTGTTAGTCCCTTAGTGTAGGTCAGAAGTCCAGCACACCGGGGGTTCTCTGCTCAGGGCGTCACGGAACTGAAATCAGTGTCTGCAGGGTGAGCTCTCAGCTGGACACTCTGGGGAAGAATCCACCTCCGCGCTCAGTCAGGTTATTGGTAGAATTCAGTGTCCCCTGTTTGTCTGCCTTCTTGTCAGCTGTTGCCTAGAGATTGTTGGTAGTTCCTAGAGTTCTCTAGGACTCTGAGGTCCTTCCACGTGACCCCCAACCTTCTCAGCTGCAGAGAAGCTCTTGTGTTGAATCCCTCTCATGCTTTAAGTCTCACTGATGACCTCTGCTGAGGACACCAGCTGAAGAAAATTCTTTGTTTTAAAAGAGCTCCTTTGAGGGGCACTTGGGTGGCTCAGTCATTTAAGTGTCCAACTCTTGATTTTGGCTCAGGTCATGATCTCATGGTTCGTGACTTCGAGCCCCACGTTGGGTTCTGCGCTGACAGTGTGGAGTTTGCTTAGGATTCTCTGTATCCCTCTCTCTCTCTCAAAAATAAACATTAAAAAAATACTAAAAGAGCTCATTTGATTAGGTTAGGTCCACTTACATAATCCCCTTATTTTATAGACAATTGATTAGTGAGCTTAGTTGTATCTGCAAAGCATTTTCTTTTCTTTTCCTTTATTATTATTATTATTCTAGATAAAGTAATAAAATTAGACTTCTGATTTCTGTTTCCACATGTAAAGAACTTAGAAGTTGACACTTCATCCTAACAACATACAAAGCTGCACAAACTGAAAAATCAACAACTCCCCTTGCATCTGTCGAGAGGGGAAGACGCAGGGTAAACTTCTGCCCCAGGATTGGAAGTACAAATGAATAGAGGGAGTCGAGTTTACCAGAACAGATACTCATAAGAGAACCAGAGCTGGGATAGGAAAAACCAAATTATAATAGATTCTTTGCTGGAGGCTCAGTGTGGACAACACTGAGGATTAAAAACTTCACGGGAACCCAGGCGAATGGGGCACCCACAATACTGTGAGATCTCTCTCCAGCAGATTCTTACTACATAACTATCAGAGGAAAATTCCCTCAGACTTCCAGCAGGGGGAGAGAAAAAGGAACCATTTTGAATTCAGCCAGAGCACTCTATTCTTAGCAAAACCTACCCTCAGAGTAACTAGCTAAGGAGGTCCTAAACTGCTGCTGTATTATCAGAGCCTAACTGACTTGAGGAAGTAGAATACCCACCTCACCACACTTTAGCCATCTTGTCCCACCTTCAAGGGGAGAAAAAACTGAGAAACATTTGTGAAGTTTATAGCCCGAGGCATAGGCTCACTGAAAGACCTAGGTAATCACAAGATTACAGATCCCCTCCCTCCCCTCCATTTCACTGTCACATCAACAAAGACCTATTTATAGCAGTTTCTTTAGCCCAGTATGTAATGTCTAGCTGTCAAGGAAAAATTACAACATACCAAATGCAAAAAAACCTACAATCTGAAGAGACAGAGTGAGCATCAGAGCCATACATGGCGGGGATTTTGTAATTATCAGACCTGGAATTTAAAACAACTATAATTTTTTAGGATTGAAGCCTAGTTGGCACGCGATGTTATATTAGTTTCAGGTGTACGACATAGTGATTTGACAACTCTCTACATGATGCTGTGCTCACCCCAAGTGTAGCTTCCATCGGTTGCCATATAACGCTGTTACAATACCATTATCTATATTCCCTATCCTGTGCCTTTCATCCTGTGACTTATTCATTCTGTAACTGGAAGCTTGTATCTCCCACTCAATCTTTTTTCGCATCCCTCACCTCCTCCCCTCTGGTATCTACTAGCTTGGTTTTTGTATTTATGGATCTGTTTTGGCTTTTTCCATTTATTTTTTTTTTGTTTGTTTTGTTTTTTAGATTCCACATATAAGAGAAATCGTATGATATTTGTCCTTCTCTGACTGATGTACTTATTTCACTTAGTATAATACCCTCTAGGTCCATCCATGTTGTCACAAGTGGCAAGATTTTATTATTTATTATGGCTGAGTAATATTCTGTGTGTGTGTGTGTGTGTGTGTGTACCACATCATCTCTATCCATTTACCTAATGATGGACCCTTTGGTTTCTTCCAGATCTTGGCTATTGTAAATAATGCCACAATAAACATAGTGGTACATATATCTTCTTAAATTAGTATTTATGGTTTCTTTGGGTAAATATTCAGTAATTGAATTACTGAATTGTATGGTATTTCTATTTTTAACTTTTTGAGGCATCTCTCTATGGTTTTCCACAGTGGCTGCACAAATTTAGACTCCCACCAATAGTGCGATTAAGGATTCCTTTATTTCCACATCATTGCCGATGCTTGCTAGTTCTTATTTTTGATACCAGTCTTTCTGACAGGCAAAACGTGGTATCTCATTGTGGTTTTGATTTGCATTTCCTTGATGATTACTGTTATCGAGGATCTTTTTATGTGTCTGTTGGCCATCTATGTCTTTTTAGGAAAAATGTCTATTCAGTTTTTCTGCCAATTTTTAATCAGATTATGTGTGTGCGTGTGTGTGCATGTGAGTGTGTGTGTGTGTTCAGTTGTATAAATTCTTTATATATTTTGGATATTAATCCCTTATCAGATATATCATTTGCAAATATGTTCTCCCATTTAGTAGATTGCTTTTTCATTTTGTTGATGGTTTCCTTTGTTGTGCAAAAGCTTTTTATTTTGGTGTACCCAGTTGTTTTCTTTTGTTTTGTTTCCCTTGCTTGAGGAGACCAATCTAGAAAAGTGTTAAGGCCAATGTCAAAGGGATTAATGCCTATGCTTTCTCCTGAATTTTATGGTTTCAGGCTTCACATTTAGGTCTTAAATCCATTTTCAGTTTATTTTTGTGTGCAGTGTAAGAATGTGGCCCAGATTCATTCTTTTGCATGTAGCTGTCCAGTTTTCCCAGAAACACTTATTAAAGACACTATGTTTTCCCCATGGTATATTTTTACCTCCTTTGTGGCATACTAATTGATAATAAGGATGGACGTATTTCTGGGGGTTCTATTCTATTCTATTGCTCTATGTGTCTTTTTGTGCTAGTACCATACAGTTTTGATTATTGAAGCTTAAAATAACTGTGATTAATATGCTCAGGGCTCTAATGGATAAAACAGACAGCATACAAGAACAGACAGGCAATTGTAAACATAGAGATGGAAACTCTGAGATAGAAACAAAAAGGTATGTTAGAGATTAAAGGAATTGTAACAGAAATGAAGAACGCCTTTGATGAGCTTACTAGTAGACTGCACGTGGCTGAAGAAAGAATCTCTGAGCAAGACATATCAATAGAATCTTAAAACCTGAAAAATCAAAGAAAATTAAGACATTCAAAAACAGGGTTTACTACAAAGGATCTAGCATACAAATAATGGGGATATCACAAAAGAAGAAAGAAATCAAGGAATAAAAAATATTTGAAACAATAATGACTGGGAATTTCTCTCAAATTAATGTCAAATGCCAAACCATAGATTTTGGAAGATCAATGAGCACTAAGCATTTAAATGCAGGAAAACAAATAAAACCCCTATTTTCCAATCTACAGAAAATCAAAGAAAAAGAAACAAACTCTGAGTTTGCGGTGTGGAAGGATGTTCTTTTATCTATAAAAGAACAAAGTTAAGAATTACTTTTAACCTCTCAGAAACCACACAAATTATAAGAGAGCAAAGTGGAATATTTAAAGTGTTGAGTGAAAAAATCATCAATCTAGAATTCTGTACCTTGAAAACTTATCCTTCAAAATGAAGGAGAAATAAATACTTTATATTTTTATGAGTTTTTTTAAATTTTAAATTTTATTTTAGAAAGAAAGAGAGCATATGAATCAGGGAGAGGGGGCAGAGGGAGAGAGAGAATCTTAAGCAGACTCCACACTCACTACAGAGCCGGATCTCGGACCTAATCCATGACTGTGGGATCATGACCTGAGCCAAAATCAAAGGTCTGATGCTCAACTGACTGAACCACCCAGGTGGACCTATATTTTAGTAAACAAAGAAAAATTGAGGGAATTTGTTGCCAGTAAATTTGCTTTCCATGAAATGTTAAAAGAAATTCTTTAGAGGGGCGCCTGGTTGGCTTAGTCGGTTAAGCGTCCGACTTTCGCTTAGGTCATGANATTCTTTAGAGATAAGAAAAATAGTATAGATCAGAAACTCAGATCTACAGAAAGAAAGGAAGAGCATTGAAAAAAGAATAGAGAAAGTAAAAGAAAAGGTTTTATTTCTCTTAATCTTAATTGACCTAATATAACCGTTTATGAAAAATACTAGTAGTATTAAAAATTTTTAAAAAGGGCAGGGAACACCTGGGTGGCTCAGTCAGTTGAAAGTCCCACTTCATCTCAGGTCATGATCTCATAGTTCGTGAGTTTGATCCCTGCGTTGGGTGCTGTGCTGACATCTCAGAGTCTGGGATTTGTGTTGGATTCTGGTCTCCTTTTCTTTCTGCCCCTCTCCTGTTGGCACTCTGTCTCTCTCTCTCTTTCAAGATAGATAAATATTAATTTTTTAAAAAAAATGCTAATAGTAACGATGTATTTAATGATGTATATACCATATATGTGCTTATATAGAAGTGATATAAATGACAGCAATGATATAAAAGGTGGAAGGAAGAAATTAGGATTAATTTTTTTCTATAAGGTACTGACACTATCCATGAACTGCTATAGTGTTTTTTGAAAGTGCCTTTGGTTAGTTGTAATTATAGATCGAAAACTCTGGGCAACCCATTGAAGAAAAAAAGTATAACCATAATGCTAAAAAGGAGAGAAAATGGAATCATAAAATGTGCGATTAAAACCACAAAAATCAGAAAGAAGAGTGAAAGAGTAGAAGAGAAAACTAGTAAAAAGAACACAAAACAAAGAGAAAACACTAACAAATTTGGTATATATCAATCTACCCATATTAATAACCACTTTGAACATCAACGCTCCAAATGCACCAGTTAAAAGACAGTTTGTCAGAATGGGTGAAAAATGTGACCCAACTATATGTTGTCTACAAGAAACATTAGATATAAAGACACACATATACATAAAAAGTAAATGAATGGAGAGAAATACACCATGCTAACACTAATCAACAGGATCTAATTGACATCTATTGACTACTTTATCCAGTAAAAGCAAAATACCAATGTTTTCCTCAAGCTCACATTGAATATTCACTAAGACCACATTCTGAGCCATAAATACAACACTTTTAAAAGAGTAGAAATCACAAAAGTTTGCTTTTAAACCACAGTGGAATTAAACTAGAAATCAATAAGAGATAAATAACTAGATAATCCCAAAATATGTGGAAATTAAATAACACACTTCTAAATAAGGCACAGATCAAAGAAGATAAGTTTTAAAAGTATTTTGAAAAACTGAATAAAAATGAAAATGCAACTTATCAAAATGTGTGCTGAGCAGCAAAAGCAGTGCTTAAAGGAAGTGTATAGCGCTGAATGCATATGTTAGAAAGTAAGAAAGATCTAAAATTAATAACCTCAGTTTTCACCTTGCGAAACTAGAGAAAGAAGAGCAAGTTAAATCCAAAGTAAGCAGAAGGGAAATAATTAGAATCCGAGCAGAAATTGAGAATAAGAAATCACTAGAGAAAATCAACAAACCAAAAGCTGGTTTGTTGAAATGATCAATAAAATTGAAAGGACACAAATTACTATTATCAGAAAAAAAAGATGGCATGCACATCACTAGAGCCCATGAAAATTAAAATTATAAGAAAGGAATATTATTGAGCAACTCTATGCCCACAAATTTGGTAACCTAGATGAAATACACCAATTCCTTAAAAGATAGTATGCCAAAAGTCACACAAGAAAAAAATGGATGATCTGAATAGGCCTATATCTATTAAAGGCATTCAATCAGTAATTAATATGCTGCAAAAACAGAAAGCAGTAGGCCTGTATGAGTTAACTGGTAAATTCTACCTAACATTTAAGGAAGATTACATCGACTCGTTACAATCTCTCCAGAAGATAGAAACAGAGGAACTATTTCCTAAATTATTCAATGAGGCTATCATTACTCTAATACCAAAACCAGACAAAGACATTATAAAATCACTGCCTAATATTCCTCATGAATATAGATGCAAAGATACTCAGCAAAATATTAGCAAATTGAATCCAAAAATGTATGAAAAGAATTATAAACCATGACCAAGGGGCATTTATCCATGTATACAAGTCTGGTTCAACATTTGAAAATCAGTTATTATGAAACATCACATCAAGAGACTAAAACCATATCAATAGATGTAAAAGAAGAGTTTGGTGAAACCCAGCACCTATTCATAATAAAAATTCTCAATAAACTAAGACTACAATGGAAATCCTTAATTTGATAAAATCTACAAAACACCTTCAACTAATATCCTACTTAATGGTGAGAAACTCCAAATTTCTCCACTAATATCAGCTGTTTGGCAAGGATGGCCCCTGTCATCACTCCTTTTTAACATTGTCCTGCTAATACAAGGCAAGAAAAAGAAACAAAATCACAGGAGAGTAACGCTGGAGGTGGAGATCATGGGGACATTATTAGAATATTGTCTATCACCAAACTCAGTTCTTAGATCCACTTATTTATTGGGATTACAAAATGATGATATCCTAATTCTATAATTTTTCTTTCATTTGTTAGTTGAGATACACTTAAAAATAGTTATTCCCCCTCAACTAATTGTATACTCAGTTATACTATTAATATAGGAAAGGCAGAATAAATGCTTGATTCTTTTTCTTTATTACCAGTTTTTAGGATAATAAATCAACTGTCTAGGGAGCGCCTGAGTGGTTCAGTTGGCTAAGCATCTGACTCTTGTTTTGGGCTCAGATCATGATCTCACAGTTTGGTGAGTTCGACCTGCACATCAGGTTCTGCGCTGGGAGTGCAGAGGCTGCTTTGGATTCTCTCTTTCCTTCACTCTCTGCCCCTCCCCTGCTTGTGCTGTCTCTGTCTCTCTCAAAATAGATAAATAAACTTATATAAAAATTTAAAGAATATAATAAATCAACTGTCTAAAATCCTCTGAGTGTGAACAATTAGTTTTTAAAAATATGATATATGTCATATATATCTATTATATATAACACATGTTATAATATATAATCAAATATAATAATTATATAATATTATATGTGGATTTAAGTATATCTGATAGGTTTCAATGAAGTAATGTTAAAATCTTTGAAGCTCAAATTGTTTCATCCTTGGCCCAATGGGATCTTATTTAAGTTGGTGCTTAAGTACTACTGATATACCTTGTAGTTTTTAGTTGTTTCCTTGCTGTGTGTTGTGATATGATGTTTGATGTTTAACTTGTTTCATTTCCTCCAAGAGATATATGAAGAATTATTTGTTTATAAAAAAAATTTTTAATGTTTATTTAATTTTGAGAGAGAAAGACAGAGCATGGGCAGAGGAGGGACAGAAAGAGAGGAAGACACAGAATTCTAAGCATACTCCAGGCTCCGAACTGTCAGCACAGAGCCCAATGCGGGGCTCAAACCCATGATCTGTGCGTTCATGACCTGAGCTGAAGTTGGACACTTAACTGACTGAACCACCCAGGTGCCCTGATGAGTTATTTTTAATATCAAACTATTTTGCTGACTTAAGCTTTTAGTTGATTGCACTACAGGCTGATAAAAAAATCCTGCTGTGAGGTTGTTAATTATTTACAATGGATTTGTAGGGTGCCTGGGTGGCTCAGTTGGTTAAGTGCTAGACTTCAGCTCAGGTTATGATCTTAAGGTTTGTGAGTTCAAGCCCCATGTTAGACACTGTGCTGACAGCTCAGAGCCTGGAGCCTGCTTCTGACTCTGTGTCTCCCTCTCTCTCTACCTCTATCCCACTTCCATTCTGTCTCTGTCTCTTTCTCAAAAAGAAATAAACATTAAAAAAATTAAATGGATTTGTAGTTTATTAAATACAATGATGTCTGTTTATTTTGAAAAAGTAATGTGGCAAAAATTATTTTCCATACATGCCCAATAGGTATTATTCAGTCAACAGACAGTGCTTGATGTATAATTGTATTTGCAGTCCATAGATTACAAACACTGAGCTAAAAAGAGTCCGTTTACCAAATTGTTCAATTCCTACACCACTGGCTGAAATATAAATGAAGGAAACATAAATTCAGCAAACAGTGGCTCACTGTTACTTATTTAAAGTTATTTTTCATCCCTTTATCTGGATCCTGTAAGTGAGGTAAATAGACTCCCCATTGTGTGATAGATTATGAAGCTAGAACATACAATTTCTATGATTTTTCCTATGATTAAAAAATTAATTCATGGATTTATGTCTTAGAAAATGTGGAAAGTATATAGAAGAAAAAATCACCCACAAATCTATATAATCTCTATCCCCTAAAAAGAATCACACTGTCAGTAATTTGAGATTCTTGCTTCTGCTGCTGGAGTGTGTGTGTGTGTGTGTGTGTGTGTGTGTGTGTAGACATGTACATGCATGTGCTGTAAATTCGATCATAACGTATTTGTACTTTCACAATTGATTTTTTAAATTAACATAATATGAATATTTACCCTTCTCACGTCTTTTAGTATTCATTAAAAACATGAGCCATTAGAGATAGTCTTAATAGAGTATCATATAGATGTACTATTCTCCTGTTATTGGACATAAAGGCTAAGTCCACTTGCCTGGATGTCTTAAGTACACTGCAATGAATATGTCTGGGAATAATGTTTTGTCCAAATCTTTCATTTTTTTTCTTAGAATAGATTCATATACATAAATATATGTATCAGTAGTATGAAAAATTTCATTGTACTTTATACAGATTGCCTTTTAGAAGACTTACTCTATCAATATATTGCATTTCCATCAATTTTACATTAATATGAAGTATATAAATGCCTTCATGTTTTGCTAATCTTTATTGTATGTTTTTAAGTTTGTAGAATACCTTATCTCATATTTATCTCCTTTAGTCCTCCGTGAAATCAGTGAAGTTTAATAGCATCTTCATTTTACATAAAAGAAACCAGGAAATTAAATGGTTTTCCCAAGGCCTCTGCTAATAAGTAATATGGCAGAGACTGGCTTTGGAGACTATCATATCCCTTAAACTGCACTACTAACGAGATCTGGTTAGAGATCTAGGTGTTCTCACTCTCTTTCTCTCTTTCATTTATCTCTATCTCCTGTTGATTTATTGACTCTTATTTCTATACTATGAGTGATAATTCTACCAACTGAATTGTATCATGAATAACTGAGTGTGTGTGTATTTAGTTTAGAAGGTCAGTTTTAAGACTGAGATCTTAAAATACAAGCTATGTTTGTTCTAAAGCATTACTGGTCCAAAATCATTAGGGTGTTTCCTTCTAGTTGCCATTAGCTTGATTATTATTTATTCAGACTTTTCCAACAATTGAGTCATATACACCCTTCTCTCTCCTTCTTCATTACTCTCCACACAAACACACACACACACACACACCTCACCAGTCTTTTCTAAGGGATAAATAACATTATTTTTTGGCAATTGTTTTGTAAGGGAGAATTTGGCACAACATTGGGATTTATGCTGTTAAAAATGAGCTGGTCCCAATTCTCTTAATTTACTTGTGCCAAATGGCTATGTTAACTCATCTAAATATTGCCAGAAGTACCTGTGCAGGCTTTGTTGTAGAAGCTGGTGAAAATGACCAGGATAAGGAAAACCCAGCTTTAATATGCGTGTGCTTTATTAATTGTTCAAGCAAAGTAGCTTTTCCTTGTATGAAACACCCAGAAACATATGTTAATGGTTTTATCTTCTCTTCTAATTGGGTAAACATGCCTAAGCAGGAGCAAAAGGCAGAGGTGTTCATTTCCTGAAATGGAACACTGTGTAGGTTTGGCCCCTTAGCCCAGGGGGTAATTAGGATGTGTATTGTTCTTGGATATAAGGCCAAAAGGAAAGAATTCTGAGACCTTAAAATGGAAAGGTTGGGTATTAGTCAGCCTCTGATGATTGTCTTCAAAGTCAACAAATTCAAACAGCTAGAGTTGAGAGAAGTTCTATTTGTGGTGGGGAAAAGATCAGGCTTGGTCTTGACTGCCCTTTGGTTTTCACTTGAGCTGCTTTATTTTAACATTCTTATTACAAATATTACTTATTTTAATGAGTGTTAGCATGAAAGCATTTGCAAATGCCTCTTTGAGGATCTCTTTTCGGTGGGAGTGGGGGTGGGTGGGGTGGGCTGAGAATCTTGTCTCTTCCTAGTCTCCTCACAGCAAACATTTGGATTGCATTTTATTTTTGGGCCCCAAGTTCCTAATTTGAGAGACTATCTTCTCTTTGGTATGTGATTTTGATTGCAAAAAGCTAGATTAGTCCAATATTTCCCACCCTAAATCAAGTTTTTGAGAACCATAAATAGGCCATTAAAAACTTTATACTTGTCCAGTGAGATTAGGAGGGGAATGTTCCAGTGAGTTCACACCATTGTTTTAATGTCTGTGAGTGGTCACAATAAGCCAAAAATCACACAATCAACCTCTAAGATGAATAAGACCTAGAATAAGAAACAAAACAGTTTAAAACTGATATACAATTCTTTTTACAAATAACTGAATTATCTTTCCCAGGAGTGCCATGTATAGGGTAGTATTTCTCATAAATATTAAATTATTATTTCTCACATGTTTTTCCATAGTTGTTATTGATGTTTCCTGCTGCTGCCTCAACTGTGAAACATGTAGGTTATTCCCTTGTGTAAGCAGCAGTCTTTCTTTTGGTCTATGCCTTGTGGTTATTCTGATAGCTACAGATAATCCATTTTAGCATTGAGAAACCCGTTAGAAAAATCACGCAGCCCCTTGGTGTCACGAGGATAGCTACATTAGGTATAGCTCAAGGATGATTATTAGATTAATATCTATTTGCTAGATATGATGAGACTTGAATTATAGTAAAAGTAAATTCTTTTTCTCCAGGACAAATCTGAATGGGAGAAAAAAAACTGGTTCTGAATGTGCAAATGTCACTTGCTCTTGGTAACAGATATTTGTATTAAAAAGTGAAAAGCAGTGTGGGACATTTTGTAATCCATATCAGTGATAAAGAAGATCGGATAAGGGGGAAAACATTTAGGAATGTACATGGAAGAGAATCTCGGATTAAAAGATCAGAAATGACACGACATAGTCCTATTTTCCTGGTAAATTACAAAGCTGATTCCCTTTATAATCTTTCATATGGTAAAGAGATGTTACTAAGATTGCTAAAGTTCATGTCTGGCAAAATATCTTGATATTCTGAAGCAGTAAATGTCACTGAGCATCAAAGGGCCAGAAATCTAAGTGAGATACACGTGGCTTAGGGAGGTATGTGTGTGGTTATACGTGTCTCTTTGTGTGTTTCTGGTTAGAGAAGATTAGGCTGAATGGATGGATCATGTTCTACGGTCAGCTGTCAACCCAGGGGATTTTTAATTTTTAGGCCTGGAATAGAAACAGCCTTGGCTGACATATACTGGAAGAGCGATGATTAATGGAATTGGAACTAATTTTAAGGACATGCCTATCTTTTAAAACAAAAACAAACTCGGCATATGGTATTATTGGCAAATTGCTTGCATGATGAGTGTTCACACAGTTCTTTCCACATGGGTTACCTGAATAGATGAAGCAATAATCAGAGAGAAGTAGCTTGTACTGAGCAACTATTATATATGATAAGATACTCCAAAACAACAACAAAAAATACATTACTGGTGTAAAACTGGATCACTTGATTCGAGTATGAGTTACAGAAATATAATTAACTTGGTATGTGTGAAACTCACACTCAAAACAAGGAGAACATAGTGAGTATTCATTAATTGGTGCTCTGATAGGAAAACAGTTTGGAAAATGAAAAGTTACAATAAGGATTTTTGGATCAAAGATCAAAGATTGAGCGTCTTTACCCCCACTCTTTCTTGAAATCTCACTAAAGTAGAACTAAAAGATATTCTAAGGGGTGCCTGGGTGTGGCTCAGTCGGTTAAGTGTCCAACTTCAGCCCAGGTCATGATCTCTCAGTTGTGAGTTCTAGCCCCACATCCGGCTCTTTGCTGACAGCTGAGAGCCTGGAGGCTGCTTCATATTCTGTGTCTCCACCTCTCTCTGCCCCTCCCATGCTCATGCTCTGTCTCTCTCTCTTTCTCTCAATAATATATAAATGTTAAACAAATTTTTAAAAAGGACTTTCTAAGCATAAATATACAAAAGCACAGAGAAACTGAGAAATGGCAATAGCGACAAGGTGGGTGCTAAACCACTTAGCTGACCTGGGAAAAACAAAACAAAACAAAACAAAACAAAACAAAACAAAACAAACCAAAACAAAACACACCTGAATCCTATTTTTTTTTTCTAGGAGACAGAGAGAGAGAGACAGTGTGAGCAGGGGAGGGTCAGAGAGAGAGGGAGTCACAGACTGAAACAGGCTCCAGGCTCTGAGCTGGCAGTCAGCACAGAGCCCGACGCGGGGCTCGAACCCACGAACCGCGAGATCATGACCTAAGCGAAAGTCGGACGCTCAACCGACTAAGCCACCCAGGCCCCCCTGAAACACACCTGAATCCTAAATCAGCAGTAGAGAAAGCTGAGCAGCACTCAATCTGCACCACAAATTCCCAAGAGACTCAGAAATTGTCAGCACCAGGTACCTCTGCAAGCAGGGAGATTGAAGTGTATGAAGAAGTTGTTGAAAACAAGAGGGTGGATTAAATTCTGCTTCAAGATGCAGGAAGACCACCAGTTTTACTCCCTCCTCTGCTCAGCTGGAAAACTACTCCTCTCACCTTGGCAGAAGACTGAACATTTATTCTCTGGAGAGGTAAAGCTGCATGTATCTGGACTGGGACTATTAGGTACATTTGAAGGAAGGGAAATATTACTACAAATTAAGAGATTTCATCAAAGGTTTTGTACTGAATGTTGGATATCCTGTACAAGTCTTTTCCTACTTTGCTCTCAGAACATTAGAGCCTTGTTTGTACTTCCATGGCTTGTACTTCCATGGCTTTAAGAGACTGGATTATGCTTCTGTGCAGAATTTGAGTGGTCAGTAAGAAAAAAACTGAAGACACACATCAGTGCTTTCTTCAATGAAATAGACTGGTCGCGTCACTCCTTAAACTGAAGCCCACAGTTGACAAGCAAACACAGTGCCTAGTGGTCTCCATTAGTCTTTAGAGATCCACTCACAAACATGGTGGACAGCCAATGATCCCCAGGTATTTGAGCAAAGTGCCTAACTGAGAAGATAGAGATGAAAATAAATAGAAAGCAACAATATGGATGGAACAGATTATGCAGGGAGATAATATTAAAAGTATCATTGTATTTCAAATAATTGGAAAGACATTGCATCAACAACAAAAAAAGAATACTATGCCACAAAAAAGGGATACTATGACTCAAAAAAAAGTCTTGAAAATTAAAACTCTAAAATATGATAAAGTGGCTAGAAAATTTAGAAGTTGTTGGTGAGGAATTTTCTCAGAAAGTAAAATGAATAGAGAGAAAATAGGGAAGAAAAATAAGAATATGAGAAGATCATGTCAGGAGAGTCAATATCCAAAATTAGAGTGCTAAATAGGAAAATTACCACAGAGAATTGAAAAGAAAGTCATCAAGAAATAATTCAAGTATGTCCCAGAATTGGGGAAAATGAATTATATAATAGAAAGTAGAGCAAGTACCCAGCAAAATGGATGAAACTAGAACCATACCATGTCAGTGGCCAAGAGAAGATTGTGAGGCTCCCAGAATGGGAAAAAATAAGATATACCAAAGATTATGAACATTATGGCTCTGGAATCTATAAAAAACAGAGCAATACTTTTATGGAAGGGCCTTCAAAATATTCAGAGAAAATGTTTTCCAACCTAGAATTCTGTACCCAGTCAAACCAGCCATTGCATGTATTAGAGTTGAATAAAGATATTTTGGGGCAGCCAGTATCACTGAAAATATATATCCTTTTCATTCACCTTAAAAAGTATCTTTAGCATGTGCTCTACCAACCAGGAAAATGAAAGGAAGAAAGGAAGACAGGATCTAGAAAACAGGAAATCCCTGTCAAGCAAGTGGAAAAAAAAAAATCCTTGATGAGAGTGTGGCAGAGATTTCTAGTAGTAAGTAAAAATTTTTCTTGTCCTTTAAGACACATAGTTAGACTATATCAACCAAAATCCCTTGCATTTAAATGTGGCCTCTGGACTGAGTCCAGTGGATAAACTGTTACTTTCCAGCCATTGTTTTGAAGAAGTAAGAGTGCCTCTTCTAACTCCTCTGGAGGTGGCTGTATGCGGAGGATTCAAGGTCCCAGCAAATGGTAACTTTATAAGATGAAAAAAAAAAGAAAACACACCCTGTATCCCATCCTCACAATATGGAGGAGAAGACACCCATTATGGGCCGCCATCTTGGATTGTTACATTTACGGGAAATAAGTTCCTGTTTTCGGAATCTGTTATTGCAGCCTACTCTAACTACTTGGGATGCTGAAAAAAAAATGCTAGGGTAAAAGGCCTAGATAGTAACTAGTCCAGATTGGAGCAAGTCAGAGGCTCTGGAATAAAAGTTTTCCAAGAAGATGAAACTGATAGAAAACTGGATGTATTTGAACACTGGGGAAAAGTTTGGGGGTGAATTAGTCATAATAACACAGGCAACGAAAAAAACAAAAGTAAATAAAACATCCATTGAATCCAAAGAGAGAGCAAAGTTTATACAAGATAGGAAAAGTAATTAAAACTTGGTGAACGGCTCAGTTGTAAATTACACTTAGGATACCATAGTAGAGTGATCTGAGCAACATAAAAATGTAACTTTATTGTGGGGATGGAAGTCTGAAGGTATGCCTGAGTGTAGTAATGTGAGGTAGAGGAAAGAACAATTAAGCCCATATCTCCCATCTTGAGAAGTCGGTATCTAATTCCTAAAAACTAAAAATTAACAAACAAACACTCTCTATATATGTATAAATGATTATATTATATTATACTCTGGAAATGTGGAGAGTAGAAAGCACTGAGGAAGGCAAATATGAGGGGGTAGCAGAAGGGAATCCCTGTTTTATAATAAGCCTCTCAGATGGATTTTACTGTTTAAATTATACATATGTATAAACTATATAAAAACAAAATAAACTGTATTTCTAAAAAGTTACACTCACATTTCTTACAAAAATATTCTATATAGACTGAAAACAGAGTTATAATATATTATAGTAAAGATTTATCAGATTGAAACAGAAAATGGATCTGATAAAATTAGAGGGGGAAAACTTCTGGTTTGAAGCTACAGAAGAAACTAAAGAGGAAAATATCTGTGGAATAAAAAATTAAAATTAAATACATATGAAAAATAATTTATCAATTATGAAAAAAGTTAATTTTTATGATAAAGTATCTTATTCAATATATAAGAAAAATATCAAGACCTTAATAGATGGATGAAAAAATATATATGAGAGGAAATGAAATTGGCTAATTATTGAAAAGATCCAATTTGCTGTTGATTAAGTGAGTGAATAAATGAAGTTACCTTTTACTTATTCCAACTTCCAACTCTTGAACTGTGTCTAAACCTGTGTTTTATATGCAGACACAGTTAGTTTCAATACAAATTTTTATATTTTATATTTTACTTGACAATATAATAATAGTGGCACTAATGATGGTGGCATCTTCAAATTCTTTGACAAAGTCTCAGAGACCTAAAAAGTTATCCTAAGTAAATGATTAACTAAAAAAAAAAAGTCATGCATAGTAGGAGAATGATGAGATAAATTATAATTCCCCACATCATGAAATAACAGCATAGTTATAAAAATGATGCCATGACTCGAACAGATTATTTTACAATAAATATATAAATGCAGAATACAATACTGTAATTGTGATTGGTTTGTAACATGCAAATGCTTATGTACCCAATCTTAACTATTTACAAAATTTAGATCAATTACTAAGGCTGCTGGGATGGTTTGTTTTTATCTCTAAATTTTTCTTTAATGTGGGGCACCTGGGTGACTTGGTTAAGCATCCGACTTTGGCTCAGGTCATGATCTCATGGTATGTGTGTTCCAGCTCTGCATCAGGGCTCTGTGCTGACCGCTTGGAGTCTGGAGTCTGCTTCAGATTTTCTCTCTCTCTCTCTGTCTCTCTCTGTCTCTCTCCCCTCCACCGATTCATGCTCTCTATCTCTCTCTCTCAAGGATAAAATAACATTAAAAATTTTTTTAAAGTTTTCTTTAATGTTATAAATGAGATATGAAGTTCAAGTGTTATCTGCAACACTTGCTGGTTGATTGAGACAAGGCACAGATATTTTTTCCATCTGAGGATAATATAAATAATATTTGTTCACCTACCTCAGAACAGTTTAATGAGAATCCAATGCTATAATATATGTGAAAGCACTTGGTAAATATAAAGCACTTTAATAATATGTGGAGTTATTGCTATTATTATCACCAGTGCTATTGAGAACACTGCTTTGGCAGAATTATTCTTTCTCAACCACAGACAGAGCTTTATCTCCCTGCCTCCATATGTGACACATTAGAAGTTACTTGAGCTCAAGGTCAGTTTTTAACTTTGGCTTCTTAGAGAAGCGATGGAATAAACCAAAGATCAATGTGAATGTTTTCCAAGAAAATCATCCAAAAGGAATACCCAGGGAGTGATGGAAAGCATTCCAAGGACCCCACAGGAAGAATAAGTCTTTGTCTTAGAGCTCTGGGCCGCTCTAACAACTTTCTTAGCCATTGTTCCTCTCTTCATTGGAAAAGATTGGCTCCTTGGGCAAGGCCTATTACATTTCAGTGTCTGTTAGAGTGTCGTTCAGAGGCTCAATCAGAGGGGCTTAATCATATGACTTCAACTTAAAAAGATGGTAATATTTAGGTGAAAATATGGATGCATTCAAGAAAAATTTTGAATTATTTGCACATAATTAAAAATATATATTGGTAATTGGTCAACCTGGGAAGATCCTTGAGTTCAATTAAAGTTTAGGGATAAACATTTGGGAATATTTTTATGGACATTTGAGTTTGGTTTTTGACTACTGAAGTGAATATGGAAAAGTCAAAGGGGTCCTCAACTGCTGTTTTCATGTTTTGTTGTGATGGAAAAATGAAAAGTAATCTGAAAATATGTACTAAAGTTGCTCAGTTGTTATTTCTGAAGACTAATACTTACTGTAAAATGAGTTTTGCTAATGGCTTTTTCATTTGCCATCTCTGTCTCCTTCAGTAAAATGTCCATTCATGTCTTTTGCCCATTTCATAGTTGGTTTGTTTGTTACTTTTCTACTGAGTTTATGTATAAATATATATATGATGCTAGTTCTTTGTCAGATATTTGATTTGCATATTTTCTTCTCATCCTCTTAACAAGGTTTTTGCAGCTTTTCTTTTCATCCTCTTAACAGGGTCTTTCAAGGAGAAAACACTTAATTTTGTTTAGGTCCCATTAGTCAGTATTCTCTTTTATGTATCATGTTTTTTGGTATTGAGTCTAAGAACTCTATGACTAGTCTTTTATCCTGTGTTTTGTTCTAAAAGTCATATAAGATTTATATTTTACATTTAAGTACATAATCCATTTTGAAGGAAATTTCATGTCAAGTGTAAAGGTTTTTTGTTTTTTGTTTTGTTTTGTTTTGTTTTGCTGTGTGTGTGTGTGTGTGTGTGTGTGAGAGAGAGAGAGAGAGTGTGTGTGTTTTCACTTGGATATCCAATTGTTCCAACCTGATTTCTTGAAAAGGCCATCAATCCTGCATTGAATTGCTTTTGCAAATTGATCAGAAATCAATTGGACATATTTGTATTGGTCTATGATCTATTTTCCACTGATCTATGTGTCTTTTTCTACTAATACCACACTGTCTTGAATATTAAAGCTGTATAATAACTTAATATTGAATATATCATGATTAACCCCACATTCTTCTCCTTCTTTAGATTGTTATAGCTATTATAGTCATTGTACCTTTCCAAATAAATTTTAGAATAAGCTTATATATGTCTACAAATTACCTTGAAGAGATTTTGGTAGGAATTATATCTTTAACTAAATTTAAAGGAATTGACATCTTTACTATTCTGAGTCTTCCAATAAACAAGCACAGTGTGCATTTCCATTTATTTAAGTCCTTAAAAATTATTTTTTCAATATTTTGTAATTTTCAGTGTATAGGTCCTATACATGTTTTGTTAAATTTATATTTGTTTCATTTTCTTTACAGAATGGTAAAAGTATTGTGTTTTTAGAATGTGTTTCCTCATATTTACTGTTAATATAGAGATATGTTGTAGACTTCTTTTTTTGTAATCATGATAAACTCACTAATTCTTTCTAAGAATATTTTTAAATTACATGTGACTTTCTAAGTGGACAATCATGTCTTCTGTAAATAGGGAAAGTTTTGTTTGTTCCTATCCATTCCATATGCCTTCATTTCTTTTCCTGGTCTCACCACGCTTGATAAGACTTCGAGTACTATGTTGAATAAGCGCTGTGATGGCAGATATCCTTGCCTTGTTCTTATTCACAGGAGGAAAAAAATTGTATTTTTCCATTAAATACATTGGTAACCATAGGATTTTGAGTATATGCTTTAAGAAAAACAAGTAAAGTAGTCCCCTTCTATTTTTAATCTGCTGAGAGTTTTTTTTTTTTTTTTAAATCAGGTGTGGTGCTGGATTTTGTCTAAGTTTTTGGCATCAGTTGACATGATTACAGAATTTGACTCTTGTTCTTTCTATTGTTGATGTGGCAGATTACACTTATTGACTCTTTTAATATTGAACCATCCTTTCATAACAGGAATAGATACCATTTGATCATCATGTGCAGTTCTTTTGATTCATTGTTGGATTTGAGTTGCTAGTATTTGGTTAAGGATTTTTGCTTTTAAATTCATTATACACATGACCATATTTTCTGATGAATTGATTTATATCTTTACTTTTGTACTTAACCATTATCATACCATTACTATAATGTTCCATATCATTTAAGTTTAAACATTACTTATGTTATTGTAAATTCTACAGAATTGTTAATTCTCATGGTTGCCCATTTTAGAGTTGTGCCAGGATTAATTCTCTTATTGTTATACATTTGACTGTTTTCCTGATTCTGTGGTTTTCTATTATAATAATAATATTTTAATGTATATAATTATTTTATGTTTTGCTTCATTTACATACAAAAGAGTCCTAGAAAAGGATAAACATAAGACATAAAGTTCTAAAGAAAAATAGTCATGTGAGAAAGACAATGATTCAGTCCCTGATTTTCTTGCTTTCTAGATGGTCACTTAATATTCTTGAGGTTCCATTCTCTTCTTAACATGGGAACTAACCAAGGTAATATACGTCAAATGCTTAACCATGATGTCTACTCACACACCTTATGTGGCAGTTCTTTTCCCTCTTCTCCTGCTTCCTCTACTCTGTCTCACTCTCTTCCTGACTTTAACTATGAGGAGTTAACTAGTATGGCCCTTTAAGGAAGATTTCTAAAATACAAGATTTTATTTTTATTTATTTATTTACCATTTTTTAATGCTTATTTATTTTTGAGAAAGAGAAACAAAGTATGAGCAGGGGAGGGGAAGAGAGAGAGGGAGACACAGAATCTGAAGCAGGTTCCAGGCTCTGTGCTGTCAGCACAGAGCCCAATGCGGGACTTGAACCTACAAACCATGAGACCATGATCTGAACCAAAGTCAGACGCTCAACCAACTGGGCCACCCAGGTGTCCCTAAAATATCAGATCTTAAAATAATAATTGATACTATTATTTTAATCACTCTGCTTTTTACCTGTGTAAAATTATCATTGTTTTAGTAAAACTAAATTAATTGGGAGTGGGATAAACAGACTGTAAGATTTATTGTGTGTGAATGTGAATATGGGTGAAACAGAGATTTTGTTTGTGAAATACACTAAAAGGAAAACAATAAGGAAATCATATTAGTAAACATTAAACAAACAACGCAACATGGCATGGCAACTGAGTACCTCACTATTTCCAAAAATCTCCTATTCTTAACAACCATATTTGAATTTCTCACAGATGATGATTTCACTATAAAGAGATCCACAGGATTTCCACTTGCTGTTTATTAGTGATAATGGTGATAATAATAATGAAAGAGAAAGAGGCAGAGGGGAGAAAAGAAAAAGGGAAAGGAGGTGATGGTGGGAAGATTAGTTAATATAAGTCATTTGTTGAGTAGCTATTGTTTGACATTTCTTTTTATTTCTGGTGATGAATCTTGGACATTTCTGCCTTCCCCTTTCTATTATCTTGTATTTACTTTCATCTTACTTGTGCATACTGAGAGGTGTACCAGCAATCTGAGATGGCCCATTTCTCTGCATTCAATCACATTGTATGCTCTTGTTTTTAAATTATTTACTAAATTTTATAAGGGTGAGAGCCATATTGTTATGTTATTAGTCTTCCATTGTTAGTGAGTTCTGCTTCTTTTGTTTATAAATTGTGTTTATGATTAGAGTAAATCAGAATAAAGGATCAAATTAACATGAATAGAGAATGCTTGTCTCATTTATTTATTTCATTTCATTTTTGTCAGAGTTGTGTATCAGTTCATGGGGTGATAAATTTTTATCTTTTTTGTGTGTGTTTTTGTGTTTTTTTACTCAAATAAGAACTTTGAGATGCTCGATCATGCACCTTTGGTTTTGGGACCTGATGGTTTTATTTTGGGAAGTCACGTGGTTCAACATTTTTGGGACTAACTGTATCCATGCACAAAGCCCTGCCTTAGTTTCACCTTTGAACCTGGGTTCCTCGAAGACCGAATTTTCTATTCATTTCAGCTCATGATCCCCAGTGGGAGAGTGAGGCACTGTTCAGCCAAGTAGACTTAGCCTGCAAGAGCCTGTATTTCTCCAAACAAAAGCTAATCATGAGTTTTCTGGAAGAGAGAGTTAGTTTGACTGTCTGGTCAGGAAAATGCCATGCTGAAGTAAACTCGCCTGACTCTACTTGGTCTTTAAGGCCTAGTCTTTTTATATGGGAAACATTACAGAGATGTTTCCATGTCATGAACTCTAATGGGCACCAACTGGGCTCTTGGGGTGAGGGATATTGGTAGGAAGGGATGCTTTCATGATAGGTGGCATAGTTTAACACAATGAAATATTTCTGTCATTTTTATAATAACTGTTCTAAATCCAAATAGACTCTTCATTAAATGCATCAGCTTAAGAAATCTACTGTGATCATAGTCAAATGTCACCTCACATATAATCTTGAGACAATCTTGAGATTAACCAACAAATGAGTGCTACTTTTATGATGCTTTTGCTAGCAGACACTTACTTAAAATGTGAACACTTGGCACATATCTTCATATTTGACTTTGTGTTGTAAAAAAGTCTTAAACCTTAAAAAGTAAACAGATACTCACTTGACAATTCTCAATTCTTTAAATTTTTTCATGTATCAAACAAAGATTTTTTTCAAGCAATGATTTTGAAGAACTACATGCCACATCCTTTGTTCATCATTGGAGTTAAAAAGTAGATGAAAAAGATATTTATTTGTTCACTCATTCATTTAGAAGTAATTTTCGGCACACGTGTCCCAAACATCATCTTAGTTTCTGTGAGGTGATATAGAAATGAGTATAGAAAATCCATGCATTCATCATTCATTCAGTCAGGCAGGCAGTCAATGAGCATTATTGAGAATCTGTGAATTAACAAGTTGATAAAAATAGTCTTCCATTTTGGAAAAACTTACAGTGCAGTGAAATAAAATTGAGACCCTTTGGGTTAATTATGGAATGAATGTAAGAGATCATAGATTCTAGGGAAATACTTTGCAAATGATAAAACTTTATGCTTGAGGACATTTGTTCAACATCAAACTAGTCAGCCCCTATGTTTTCCTGACCATGGGACGTACTGTGAACACATACAAATTTAGCTTAATTGACTAAAATTTCACCATATGCTTACAGAGCTCCAGGTCCTAGGCCAGGCCCTGGGAATAACAAGATGAAAGAATCATGCCTGTCTTTGAAGAGCTTAATAGTAATGGAGATAAGAATTCTCAGGAATTGTGTAATGGTATGAGTGGTATTGAGCGCTGAGGAAGGAGTAGAGAAGTTTCCTGACAGTAGTGATGCATGGACTGAGTTTCACAACACTGAAGCAGATGGACATCAGTGCTCCAGCCACAAGTGAAAGGGACCAGAGGTCTGAGAGAGCTTGCTCTGTTGGAGGGACTACATGTCATGTGTTATTACTGGAGCATGAAGTCTATGGAGGAGCTTTGGGAGAGGTCCTGGATGGTGAGAGAGAGCATTTGGAGATTCTTCTGAAAGGGATGGTGAGTCAGAGATCTACTTTCCATCTGACCTGCCAGTATTTCATTGGCACATTTTTTCCCCTGCACATCCGATGGGTTTGTTGTATTTGACTTAAAATAACAGTAGTATTGTTTGAGCAGAAAACAAAAAGCAATCATGAGGACAAGTAGGTTAGAAGAATACAGAACCAGCTCCAGTATCAAGACCTTTTCCTCACTGATGCCACCTCTCATGTGCATTATATGAAGCACCCTCACTTGTACTTATCTCCTCTGGTCCTCCTTGCAGACCTATGGGGTAAAGTGGAAATACTGTTGTTTGCCAGATGAAGATATGGAAACCCTAGGATATAAGTTGGCTTTTTCCAAGCCACACAGAGAACCAGTGGCTGGACCAGAGTCCAGATCCAGAGCTCAGGCTTTCTGGTCCTAGTGCAGTGTTCCTGCCATGAATCACATAGACTCTGTTCTGCTGTGATCTCAATAGGCACTGACCTACCCTCATAGTGTACAATTTACAACATGAAGCAGATGGATCCCTTTCTATCTCATGTTTCTGGACAGCATTCAGTCATTTATTAGCCGCCTACTGTGTACCTTTTCATGCTTAGGAGTAGGTAGGAGATCAGACTTGGATTTAAAATCCATCTTTGATTCTACATGCCTCTTAATTTTAAGAAAGTTGCTCAAATTCGACTTTTTATTTGCTCTTATGTAAAAATGGGCACAATGATAGTACCTAAAACATGAGATATGTCCTTAGCAGAGGGCCTGGCATATGTCAATCTCTCAAAACCATTATATAGTAGCTAAAGTGATTAATAAGACACTGGCCTTGCATTCTCCATGCCTTAGTCCAGAGAGAACACCAAAATTCAGAGGACAGATTTAAGAAGTTTCAATAGGACAAAAAGGCAGAAAATCCTGGGCATTCCATACTTTTTTTTTTTTTTTAGCATTATGGAGTTGAGCATTTTTGGCTATTTCTCCTCTTTACATGGCTTCTGACAGTGCTGGCCAAAATGCATGGTGAGGGAAGTGGATTGACTCAATCTTGGGAATGACTTCCTCTTCTTTCCCTATAGCCTCTCCTATACTGCTAACTGCTCTTAAAGTTCACTTGCCCTCTCCTCTAATCATTATTCTTGGCCTGCTGTCTTGTGACATTTTTTCCTGATTGGGTATCTTGTGGAATTGGGAGTTGCTTCATTAGTTATGGCAGTACCCATATGTCTGTCACAGATAGACACAGAGCATGGAAAAGTATGAGTTAGGTCGTGACTACACACACACACACACACACACACACACACATTCACATGCACACACTCACATGCACACACATGCACAAACACAGACAGAACATGCCTGTTTCTATTTAGTTGGGCTTCTTGGATAAAATAGTTTATATAAGTAAGACCATAGGTTAAGTATGCTCATGTTGAAACCTCTGGCAATGAGGCTGGTCTGAGAGGCATTTTTTATATCATAGGGCTTAAACAGCGTCATTTTTAGGGGTCAAGCTCTGCTGGGCCAGGCTTGAGGTTCTTTGCCAGTTTTTGAGGGTGTGGTATGGAGAATCTGATGTTTACTTTAATGACTGTGAGAAGTCTCTTAAACAGATTGGCTGCCTAGAAAAACATTTCAGATGCTTCTCTATCCTGAACTTTGGCTTCTCCAGCCATGACCAAAGGAATATTAGTGGAAGTTTAAAAGCTTCTCTGATCATTCCATACAAAGTTGTGGTTTCCCTCCTCTATCAAATTAGCTAATCTCATTTAACCATGACCACTGCATATATACAATCACACTGTAGGCATAAAATTATGACTTTGCTTAACCAAAACCTAAACTGAAGCTCACATACTGATGAGTGTAGCCCTCACAAGGCTGAGATTGATGTAGTAAAAGCTTCTGGATGGCACATACCTTATCTCATTTTTTGATATGTGCCTAAGCTCCTGAACAGGGACTTCATTGATACCAACAGGGTATGAGTTCTTTCAGGGAGTTTTTTTGGATCTTTCATCTTGATGGATGTCTGGCCCATAACAGACTTTTCATTAAGAATTTGAGTGATTAAATACTGACCCTTGGAATCCTGTCTTCTGACCTTCATTAGTGTAGGTTCCGACTTTGGTTCTTATTAAGATGAGTACTCTTTGGAGAGATGACCCACAAAGTTGGTCTTCATGTCTACTGCCCATGTATGAATAAAGGATGGGGAGGCTAGAGAGACCATGATGAGGTAGGAGTAAGTGGTTTCAACCATGGAGCAGGTTTGAAACAGATAAGACTGTTTCCTCCTTAACCTCTGAATTTCAGCCAGCCGTCATCTGGCTCCATCTTTACCCCCAGCCCATTTTCCTCAAGGCTCTTTCATGTTGCCTGTTGCTCAAAATACAGGGAGTGCAGCTACTGCTGTCAACAGGCTACGCTCCTACTGGCTGAACAATGAAGGTCCAGGGATGAGTATTTTGTCATGGATTTAGCCTTTTTTTCATAGCTCCAGTGAATTCTGCACATGGATTTTTTCTCACATATATATTTTTATATGACTGTAACAGCAATATATACTCATTTAAAGAAAATTGGGGCTACTCATAAGGTATAAACAGGATAGAATAATTCATTAATATTTAGTATATTTCATTCCAGTTATTTTTATGTTTAGTTTTTTAAATTTGTACTATTCAGATCATAATGTACAAAAAATAATGTATCTTGAATTTGTACCTTCACATAAGTACCTTCCCATATCATTAAATGGAATTGCAAGTGCTTTTTCAAAAAACCACAAGCTTCTGTACAATGCAGTATACCATAATTTACCTAGACTTTCCTCCATTGTTTGGCAGTGATTAATAAATAGCAGAATGAAGGGTCTCTCTAGGCATGTAGGGCAGTGTTAGGTCATACTTGGGACTGTCTAAACCAGGCTTCTGGTCTTCTTGGCTTGAGATAGTCATTTCATGTTTTCTAGATGTGGTCTTTATTAACTACCAGTGGATTAACATAGATGCTTCACTGGATACAAATACAATGTGACATCTATAGAAATAATAATATCACCATGTTATGACTTCTAACTTTTATAATTTTGAAAAGGTAGAAAATGGCACCCAGTGTTGTGGATGACTATTGGCAAACAAGTTACAAACACCAACACAGATTTTTAATCATTAAGCCTTCAACAAGCATAGGTCAAAAGAACATAGTATACTTCAACCTTAATTTGGATGACTAATGGTTTGGTTTGATAAAATTAAATGAGCACTGACTAAGTCTCAATAATGCCAAGCACAATTCAGAAGGCTCTGAAAGAATACAAAGTGGACACTTTAGAAACTACTTTAGAAAACAGTATGGCAATTCAAAACAAACAAACTTTTAAAAACCAAAAATAGAATTACTATATGATTCAACAATCTCACTTCTGGGTATATACCCAAAATAATTCAAATCAGGGACTTGAACAGATATTGGTTTATTCATGTTTTTGGCAGCATTATTCATAATTGCCAAATAGTGGAAGCAACTTAACTGACCATTGATGAAAGGAAGAATGAACAAAATGTGGTATATACATTTGGTGGAAGGTTTTTTGGACTTAAAAAGGAAGGGAATTCTGATACATGCCACAGTACGGAGGAAACTTGGGGACATAATGCTAAGTGAAATAAACCAGAAACAAAAAGACAAATACTTTATGATCCACTTAAATGAGTCACCTAGACGTAGTCAAATTCATAGAAACAGAAAGTAGAATGAGGTTGTCAGGGGTTGATAGGGAGAGAAATGAGGAGTTGTTATTTAGTGGGTAGAGAATAGAGTGCTAATTTTGCAAGATAAAATGAGTTCTGGAGAAGTATTATGGTAATGGTTTCATGATATTAATGTATTTAATACTACTGAATTATACAGTTAAAATGGTTAAGATGGTAAACTTTATGAATATTTTACCACAACTTTTTAAGGATTTCTCAAAAAACAAAATAAGTAATGTAAGAAATACTTTATCTTAGAGAAATCTCAGGGGTATGTGAGTATGTCAGTTGTAAGGAGACTGGGTGTGAAAAGACTGGTTAACAAATTATACCACAGGGAAAGAGAGAAATGGGCATGAAATCTACAAAAGACACTAAAAAAGTTAAGTGAGAATGCATATATGGGGGCACATGTTGACAAGTGGGGACTGAAAATCAGTGAAGATGTCATGAAGAAAGTGACCAGTACTTCTATAGAAGGATGTCAGGGATAGGATAATCTGCATGGAGAGAAGAAAGGAAACTGGGAGGAAAAACATGAAAATTAAAAGTTCAATATGCCAAGTTTATATTGATAAATATCAACACTAAAAAACAAGAAAGATCACAAGTAAACTTCAAGGAACTAGAAAAATAAGAATAAACTAAAAGTTAGCAGAAGAAAGGAAATAATAAAGATGGAGAATAGAAACAAAATAGAAAAAGTCAACAAAAAGTTAGAGTTTTTTTTTTAAATAAAATTGCTAACCTTTAGCTAAACTAAGAAAAAAGGAGAGAAGACTTAAATAAGTGAAATCATAAATGAAAGAGGAGACATTAAAACAGATGCCTCAAAAATAAAGAGAATCCTAAGAGACTATTATGAGCAATTATATGTGAACAGATTGGATAACCTAGAAGAAATAAAATTGTGGAAGCATACAACCTACCAGGACTGAATCAAGAAGAAATAGAAAGCCTGAACAAATTAATAATAAATGAGGAGATTGAAGTAGTAATACAAAATCTCACAATAAAGGAAAACCCACGACTAGATGACTTCATAGTTGAATTCTACCATTTTATAAAGAGGAATTAATAATGACCCTTTTAGAATGCTTCTAAAAAGTAGAAGTGGAGAGAATACTTTCAAACTCATTTTGTAGGCCAGCATCTCCATGATACCAGGCTAAAGATGTGACAAGAAAAGAAAACCCCAAGCAAACATCTCTGATGAATACAGATGCAAGAACCCTCAATTAAATACTAGCAATATGAATTCAACAACACATCAAAAAAAGTATACACCATGATCAAATGGGATTTATCCCTGGGATGCAAGGTTGATTTAACATACACCAAATAGGTCAGTGTGATACTCTACATTAACAAAATGAATGATAAAAAACCACGTGATCATCTCAATAGATAACCAAAAAGCAATTGTCAAAATTTAACATCCATTCATGATAGAAACTCTCAATCAAATAGGTATAAAAGGAAATTCCCTCAATACAATAAAGGCCATTCATGAAAAGCAGCTCACAACTAACATTATAATCATGGGGATAAACTGAAAACTTTTCCTCTAAGATCTAGTATGAGGTCAGAATGCCCACACATACTGCTTCTATTCAACATAGTAATGGAGATGATAAGACAAGAAAAGGAAATAAAAGTCATCCAATTCAGAGAGGAAAAAACAAAATTATCTCTGTTTGCAGATGACATGGTCCTAGTCATGGTCCTAGTCATTTCTACCTAGGGTAGAAAATCCTAACACTTCACAAAAAAAAGCCAAGTTATTAGAGTAATATTTCTTTACACCAATAGTTACTTATCCAAGAAGGAAATCAAGAAAACAATCCCATTTACAATAGCTTAAAAAAGAATAAAGTATTTAGGAATAAATTTAACTAGAAAGTGAAAGATTTGTATACTGAAAACTATAAAACACTGATGGAAGAAAATGAAGAAGACACACGTAATGGAAAGATCTTTCATGTTCATGAATTAGAGGAACTAATATTGTTAAAATGCCCATACCCCCAAAGTGGTTTACAGATTCATTGCAATCCCTATCAAAATTCCAATGTTATTTTCACATAAAAAGATTTTAAAAATTATAAAATATGTATGAAATCGTAAAAATCCCAAATATTGCCAAAACAGTCTTGAGAGAACAGAAAGTATCACACTGCTTGATTTCAAATTTTATTACAAAACTGTAATAATTAAGCGTAGTATGTTACTGACATACATATAGACACATGGACCAGTGGAACAGAATTGAGAGCCCAGAAATAAACCTGTTCATATACAGTCCAGTAATTTTCTACAACAGAACCAAGAATGGGGAAAGAATAGCCACATTATTAAATAACACTAGGAAATCTGGATACCACATCCAATGATAAAATTCGACCCCTCTTACACTACACACAAAAATAAACTCAAAATGGATTAAATATTTAAACATAAGACCTGGAAACAGAAGATTCCTAGGGAAAAAAACAGGGGAGAAAGCTCCTTGACATTGGCCTTGGCAATGACTTTTTGAATATGACAGCAAAAACTCAGGCAACAAAAGCAAAAATAAACAATAAGGACTTCATCAGTCTAAAATCTTTTTTCATGGTAAAGGAAACCATTAGGAAAATTAAAAGGCAACATAACATATAAGGAGAAAATATTTGCAAACCATGTATGTGATAAAGAGTTAGTATCTAAAATAAATTAGGAATTCACACAACTCAGTAGAAACAACAACAAAAACAATTTAAAAATTGGAAAAGGACCCAAAAGGACATTTTTCCAGAGGACATACAAATGGCCAATAGGTATATGGAAAAGTGTTCAACATTACTAATCATCAGAGAAAGGCAAATCAAAACCGTGATGAGTTATCACTTCACACCTATTAGGATGGCTATTACAAAAAAAAAAAAATGACAACAGGAGTTAGTGAGGATTTGGAGAAAAGGGAACACTTATACATTGTTGGTGGGGATGTAAATTTGTGCAGCTACTATGGAAAACAGTATGGAGTTACCTCAAAATACTAAAAATAGAACTACCATATTATCCAGGAATCCCCTGCTGGGTATATAATTAAAGAAATTGGAATCAGTATCTCAAAGAGCTATCTGTGCTTCCATTTTTATAGTAGAACTGTTTATAATAGCCAATATATGGAAACCACCTAAGTATCCATCGGTGAATGAATGGCTAAAGAAACTGTGGTATATGTATTTAATAGAGTATTATTCAGTCTTTAAAAAGGAGATCATGTTATTTGCAACAACATGGATGAAACTAGAGAATGTTATGCTATGTGAAATAAGCCATATAAAGAAAGAAAAATATTGCATGATCTCACTTATATGAGGAATATAGAAAAGAATACATAGAGTACAATGATGGTTGCCAGGAGTAGGGAGGTGGGAGAAATGGCTATAAAATTATAGTTATGGGGGCACCTGGGTGGTTCAGTCGGTGGAAACATCTGACTTCAGCTCAGGTCCTGATCTCATGGTTTGTGAGTTCAAGCTCCTTGTTAGGCTCTGTGCTGACAGCTCAGAGCCTGGAACCTGCTTCAGATTCTGTGTCTCCCTCTCTCTCTCTGTCCCTCCTCCACTCATATTCTGTCTGTCTGCCTATCTCTCTCTCTCTGTCTCTCAAAAATAAATTTAAAAAAACATAACCATGCCATGTTGGATGGCTTAAAAAGGTGGTATCTTTGTGGTTTTATTCAACTAAAAGACTTACCAAATTCTTAGGTTTAATGCAGGTGGGAGTCAAACTCCCACCTGGAAAGGGATACTTTTCTATATTACACCTAAACTTATTTTAAATAACTGAAGCCCAAGGCAACAGTTATTTAAAAGAACGAAACTCCATTTACAATGTAGTATGAAAAACCATAACATTCAAGAGTTCACATGATTTGTAGGGAAGGTAATTTTAAAATAAAATAATTTCCAAAAGATAAACAAAGTTACAGCTATGTAGAATGAATAAATATAGAGAGTTAATGCATAGCACGATGACTATAGTTAATAATATCACACTGAATACTGGAAATTTGCTAAAAGAGTAGATTTCAGGTCCCCTCCTAACATACACTCATACCCACATACATGCACACACACACACACACACACCCCAAATTGCAAACATGTGAAGAGATGTGCTAATTGGCTAGATTGTAAGAATTATTTCACCATGTGATTTGATCAGATTTCAAATCATCATGTTTCACATGTTAAATGTATACAATTTTGATTGTAAAAATAAAAGATAAAAAAGCATGGAAATTAGCTTAGGGCCAGTTTGTGGCATCAGGAAACAAAGCGACATGGAATAAGCAACTCGGGGTCTTCCTTGAGTTGTGTCAGTATCTTGGCCAGCAAGTTCTGTGCTAATGATTTCATGTAGGACTCAGGGTGTTCTAGTCTTCAGTCTGTCTGTCTGGGGAGTGCTTGTCTAGGAAGAGACAGAGCTGGAGGTTTGGAAGCATTTAATTCAAAGTGAAACCAGGTCTGTTTTGTTGGAGATTCAGTAGATCTGGAAATGAAATCTCACAAATTGTTTGTCAAATTGGATTTGTGGGAACAGATTGAATTAGATATTATTCCATTGAAGATGTAAGTCAGAGATACACTGATATATTTGAAATTGTATTGGTGTCATTTTTAAAGTTTCTTTAAGTATCTTTTTCTTAAATTTTAGCATACATAGTGCATCTTAGAGGAATAAGACTATGTTAGAGGAGTGGGAAGAGGGGAGGAGAGGGAAATTTATACCAAGTTAAATATAGTTTCTCACTCAGTGGAGACTATGATTCATCAGGGAGTACAGACATTGCATGGTTATATAAGGTAGAAGGGGTGAGGCTTGACAATGTTAAAGTGACCTAAAGGTGGACATGAACAACTTCGGGACACCAGGTTAGAGTTTGGATGTCAAGGAAGTAAAGAGACCTCGGAAAATCTTATGTCTTAGCTCAGTGGCTTTGGCAGTGAGTCCTTTAGGTTCTGTTGAGAGAAAAGATTGAAATAGGTAGGGTGACTTAAATATTCAATCTAGGGAATGTAGAAGCAAAGATAAGTTCCACTGGGCAGGGTTTTTCAAACTGCAGGTTGTTACCAGCATAATCAATAAATACATAAATACATACATACATACGAAAGTAGGCCAGAATTTGAAGGTGTACAATATATCAGAGAGATATTATGCACAGCATAGAGAAGTATGATTTCATAAAACTTTGGTTTCAGTTTTGAGGGAAGAGTAAAGTACACAGCATATTTCTTACTGTGGTTCGAGGTCCAAAATGTTGAAAACAATGCTCTAAGGATCCACGGAAACAAATGAGGGAGGCATTTGAATTTTTTGACATTAATAGGACAATGAAAGATTTCATTATAGCATGTTCTTTATTTTATAAAATCTTTAAATAAACTTGTTTCAGTGTTATTAAGAAATCAAATCTGCCCTAGATAACTTAAAAATGTATATTTCAAGGAATAAAGAGTTAAAGCAAACAAATATAACAAAACAAATCATACTAGGGCTTAATACTAGACAAGGAAAAAAGCAGTTGTAATATGCTTTGTTTGTGATTGTGAGTTTATTTGTATATTTGAATGTGTTTGTATCTGTTTACAAAACATTAGTTAATCAAAAAGAATAATTATATTACACTTCACAAATAGCAACCTGACACTATATGGAGTGATAGAGCAAATTAAATGGTCTTGTTGGTTTTTTTGGGTTTTTTTTGGCTCTTTGTGTCTCATTGAATATTTTCTAGGACTGACAATGGATTAACCAATAGTCTAGTTATATTTTCTTCAGAAAATTGAAAAATATATACTGTTGAGGAGAGAAAATCTCTATCTTTTAGAGAAGTTATACATGGTTTTGTTAGGCTTACAAAGGCCATGACTGTCATTGGGAAAAAATAAATTAGTATATTAAAATATACAAGCCTATGATTGTTGCTACCAACAATGTTAAGGGTTTTGTTATAAACCAAAGCAAACAGATTGAGATGGTTTAATGAAAAAAAAAATTAGTTTCTAAGTGAAGGTGGTCATATTTGGAGAGGAGTTTTGGCAATTAGCGAAATGATGCTGACTGTTTTGAAGTTTTGTCTACCCAGTAGATTTCATGAGCATGTTATCATGTCTACTATTCTCAATGCGGGTTTAAAAAAATATTCCATTTGTGTAAGCGTGTATGCTGCCAGCTGGGCAGAATTCCTTTTACAAAGACCCAACTGAATGGATTGGAGAGGACTCTTTATTTATCTATGATTTCAACTCCACCTGTTTACCATTTTCTTGTTAAAAGGAATTAGTGAGTGTTGGGTATGTGGCTATGAAGCAATTGAGCAAATCTCCACTGCAACTATAATACAAATCCATCTTCAATCCCAGAGCAAATTGTTCTCATTTTGGGAGGGGAAAAGGTATTTTCTCAGCTAAAAACAAAAATTAACAAATATTTTGCAGAAGGTGAACTCTAGGGTCCAAACCAAATCCTGAACAAATTAGAGTGAAGCAGAAACAGCTGTGGGGTAAAATGCACATCCTGAGAGTAGGTTCTGGGCTGTCAGGCCAGATTGTTTGGAGCCAACCCGTCCCAGCTTTACGGTTTCTCAGCACCTTGGCAAAGAGTAGGAAATGTGGAAAGAGGAGCACATGTTTATAAAAAAAAAAAAGAAAAAAACAGGAGCTCTGGGTTCTCTTTGCTTTGGCACCTAAGGGATTCTAAGGTGGTTTCCCACCCCTTGTGTTCCCCTGGGAAACAGCCCATGAAAATGAAGAAGGCTTGCTTCTGTGGTAGGAGGATTAATGAATCTGTGACCAAGCTGTGAAAATTAAGCAAGCTTCTCAAAAGAATTGTCATTTTGCAAGGGCTCTCCCCAGACGGGGCATAGTGTGATAGCTCTGCAGTCTTCACCCTGGAAGGTTCTACTTTGCATAAAAGTGCATGAAACATTTTCTGTCTTTTATCCAACCATAATTTAAGTCCAGAGATATGGAATGACTGGATAAGATTTAAATACAATCTTAATCATTTTTCCAATTCTAAATTTTCTTTTACTCCACCTCAAACTGTTATATTTGAGGCCAGGAAAGGTGACATTTGGTTCCAAGCATCCACGGTTACTTGAGATATGCTAAGAAGTTGTAAAATGGTTTAGTGCTATTCCTCTCTTTCAACTTTCTGCTTTTTCTTCTTGTTAAATGTGTTGGAGTATGCCTAGGGACCCAGGGGGAAAAGTACACTTCTTTCCATCCAGGTTCTGAACCAATTAGAAATAAGAACAAATAGAGTGAAAAACTAGAAGCCAAAATATAAACTTTAGAAAGGATAAGGCAGCTATGGTTCAATATGACTTATTTGTTGGGGCATATGGGCTTTGTAAAAGTAAACTAGAATTAGACTTAGGGAGTCTCTGCCATGGTATCACAGGCTTTCTCCAGGGAAACTGTTGTCTGCCATGTGGCCAAGAGCATATGGTCTCAGTGGAATATAACCCCTTCTACATTATTATAGTATAATTTATCTTTTTCTATATAGCTTAGTTTGTGTTTGTAATACATGCATATGATCTAAACAAACGAGAAAGATAAAAATGAAAAGATTAAAAGTCTTTCTGCCATTTCTCTACCCTTCTCCCCCATCCCATATGCCAGAGGCAACCACTTTTGTTAAAAAATTTTTTACATTTATTTATTTTTGAGAGACAGAGAGAGACAAGAGCACAAGTAGGGGAGGGGCAGAGAGAGAGGGAGACACAGAATCTGAAGCGGGCTCCAGGCTCTGAGCTGTCAGCACATAGCCCAATGCGGGGCTTGAACCCATGAACCATGAGATCATGACCTGAGCTGAAACCAGGTGCCCAACTGACTGAGCCCTCTAGGCACCCCAAGAGGCAACCACTTTTTTTTTTTAATGTTTTATTTATTTCTGAGAGAGAGAGAGAGAGAGAGAGTGAGCAGGGGAGGGTCAGAGAGAGAGGGGGACACAGAATCTGAAATAGGCTCCAGGCTCTGAACTGGCTGTCAGCACAGAGCCCAACGCAGGGCTTGAACCCATGAACCGTGTGATCATGACCTGAGCCCAAGTCGGATGCTTAACCGACTGAGCCACCCAGGCACCCTGAGGCAACCACTTTTAAGCAGTTCCTGTTTTTACTCTTCTTGATTGTTATTATTATAATTTTAAATAACATGCTTCTAATTCTACTTCTCAAATTATCTTTAAACAGTATCTATGGATTTCCACAAAAGATGAGGAACTTTGCACATTCATTATACACCCTACTTCTTCTTTTCTCTTCCCTTTCCTATTTTTATTGAGCATTTTCTTGTTTTTAACATTTTCTGTGGGAGGGAACTAGTTAAAAGTAAGCTCCTAGAGTTCAAATTGCATTTCATCACTTATTATTAGCTATGTAATCCTGAAAAAGATACTTTGCCTCTCAAAACTTCAAATTCTACATGAGTAATTGGGGTAAAAATGGCACCTCCTTCATAAGTAACTGTGGACCAAATTAGTCAATCTATATAAAGCGCTTTGCACTGTGCCAAACCTTCAGAAAACCCTAAACAAACAGTACATGTGGTTCTGTGACAATTATACATCCTTTGTCAGGAGGTTGATTCTAAAATCTGAAATCTAACAAATAGAATCTACAATATTACGATTATTTAAATATTCTTTTTTATTTTATTTTATTTTTTTATTTATTTCTAGGAGAGAGAGAGAGAGAGAGCGTGAGCAGAGGAGGGTCAGAGAGAGAGGGAGTCACAGACTGAAAAAGGCTCCAGGCTCTGAGCTGGCAGTCAGCACAGAGCCCGATGCGGGGCTCGAACCCACGAACCGCGAGATCATGACCTAAGCGAAAGTCGGACGCTTAACCGACTAAGCCACCCAGGCGCCCCCGATTATTTAAATATTCTTGACGGTAGGATCAAATGGTATGATCGGATTCCTAGAAAAAGAGATGTATATTTTTGTCACTAAAACTCTGTCCTTTAAAAAAGATGCTTCCAAGTGTCACAGTTTATTAGATATTGTTAATTTCTTCCAGGTTTCCTTATTTCTTCTGGTCATACTAACTTTTTATATCTTTTAATTTGAAAACATATAAGTTTCAGCTTGCAAGTTCCACAGTGTATGTGACCTAATACAAGTGACTTAGACTTTCTATGTGTTGTTTTCTTATCATTAGATAGGGGTAATAATAGTATCTTCCTCATAGTGTTATTATAAATATTAAATGAAACAATACACAGAGAGCACATAGTAAGGCACCCAACACTTTGCTATTCCCCCTCTTTTTTATTTTGAAAGAGTACTTCATTCATTCATTTATTTATTCTTACAAGATATGGGGGCATTTAATGTTCTATGTACAAAATTCATTCTTATTTTCTTCTCCTCTCTTAAGTGAGTGCTTATAAGATTCTAAATTCAAAGTTGAAATTTGGAGTTCTGTTTCCAATTAATGATGGAGTGGCTTATTGCAGACCAACATACCCACCAAGAACATCTAGACAAGCTGGAAAAAATATCCACGTAGGCACTGGAGAGCCCGGATGGCAGCCAGACTGACTGGCTAGGACAGAACCCAGAAAGAAGTGCATTGAAATGAACCCAAAATTTTGCATTGCTTTCCACTCAAGATATGTGCTGTTCTTTGCATGGGGCCAATAGCCTAAAAAGGTTGAGCAGGAAGTGGCAGCTAATTGATCAGAACATTGGGCAACTTTATGGGACTGAAGAGATAAAAACTGGAGTCATTGTATCAAGGAAATGGGCCCATGGTAAAAGTCTCATACTTCCAGTTAGACCCCTAAAGGGAATACACACTAGGAGTGAAAGCAAACAGGAAATAGATCATTCTTCACCCCTCCCACCCTCAAAAAAGGAATTGAGCTTTGTTAATGTCCCACTGGATTATGGTGATCTGTACCTATTCTAAATACTAGAGAATAAGACTCTCTCCTTGTTGAAGGAAGATGAGTCAGCCAAATATCAAATTATTTCTACATTTTTTTTCATTCAGAATGTCTGTCATTAAATAAAAATAACCAAACATGTCAGGAAATAAGACCAAATGACCAAAGCCAAGAAGAGATACAGACAATAGAATCAGACCAACGGGTGATCATTTATTATTTGACATTGACTTTTAAGTGACAATGATTACTGTGTTAAAAAAAACAAAAACAAAAACGGGGCACCTGGTTGGCTCAGGAGGTTGAGTGTCCGACTTCAGCTCAGGTCATGATCTCACAGTTCATGGGTTCGAGCCCCACATCTGGCTCTGTGCTGACAGCCAGCTCAGAACCTGGAGCCTGTTTCAGATTCTGTGTCTCCCTCTCTCTCTGCTCACGCTGTCTCTTTCTCTCTCTCAGAAATAAATAAAATAAATAAATAAATAAATATAAAAAAAAATTTAAAGAAAAACATGTCAAGAGTAAGAATTCCCCTAAGCAAATAAGATATGTAAAATAATGTAAACTCTAGAATTGAAAAGTACATAAAAGAAAATTAAAAACTAAAAATACAAATTTAATAGTAGATTACTCACAGAAGAGAGGATAAATGAACTAAAAGATTAATATCAAATTTCCAAATTCATGCAAAGATAAAAACATAAGACAGCTAAAAATGCATTAAAGATGTATGGGATAGGGTGGAAGATCTGAAATATGTACAATTAAATCCCTACAGGAAAGGGAAAAGGATTATGATGGAAGCAGAATTTGAAGTGATACTGGTCAACAATTACCCTAAACTGATGAAAACCATCAAGACACAAAATTCAAGAAAAATTGTCAACCCTAAATTGATTAAATAAGTTTAGAAAACATGTGTAGCATGGTAAAACTACTGAAAACAAAAAGATAATCTTAAAAGCAATAAGAAAAGAAAGATATTTTACCTTCAAATGAGCAACAGCAAGACCAACAGTTAAATTCTCATCAGAAATAGAAGCTGATGGATTAACGTCTTTAAAGTGTCTACAGACGATGACCGAAAACCTACAATTTTGTAGCCAAGTAAGTATACTTCAGAAATGAAGCAAAATAAGGGGTAAAAAAATCAAAAAGAGAATTTGTCAACAGAGCCATGCCAAAAGAAATATTCTGAACACAAATTGTCAGATTATTGACTTAGACCCAAATATAGAAGAAATTACTTCACTCTAGTTCATTGGGTCCCCCTTTGAAACCACAAAAGATATGTAGCATGAATGAGAAATTATCTGTTGTTTTAAGCTTATGATACTTGAGCATTTTAATTGCAGAATAACCTGTCTATACTGAGTGACCAATGGATTCAAGTTTTTTCCTCATTCCATTATTTTTCTCTTACTGTTTGTAAATGATGCTCTGTATTTGTGCTTTCAGTGGTTACTCTAAGTAGGTTTTTATAATACTTAATAATTGACAAAGTCAAAATACTTCAAGTAGCTTCTTAAATTTTAATATATATTCAAATCACCTGAGGATCTTGTTAAAATACAGGCAGCCTGAGGTGGGGCATGGGATTCTGCATTTCTTACAAAACTCCTGGGTAATGCCAATGCTATAGGCACCTGGACCATGCTTTGAAAACCAAAGTCTTAAGATATACCTTGGCTTACCCCATCTTCAAACTTACATTCTACTGTTGCTCCGTATTTTAGTTTTGTTTCCCCACAAATTAAACATCATTATTTTTATAGTCTCTTTAAATTAACTCATAATTTCTTTGTACTACGTCTTCTTGTATCTTATTTTCTTTCTTTCTTTCTTTTTTAACGTTTTATTTTATTTATGGGAGAGAGAGAGAGTGAGTGGGAGAGGGCAGAAAGAGAAGGAGACCCAAAATCCCAAGTAGGCTCCAGGCTCTGAGCTGTCAGCACAGAGCCCAACGCGGGGCTTGACCCCATGAACTGTGAAACCATGACACGAGCCGAAGTTGGACGATTAACCAGCTGAGCCACCCAGGCGCCCCTCTCATTTTATTTTTTTAGAATTTCTTCAGTGAAGATACGTTGGTGATAACCTCCACATTTCATTATGCAAAAACTGTCTTTATTTTATCCTCCTTTTTGAAAATATATTGGGGAAAATATTCCAAGTTATTGCATTTTCTTCTGATTGCCATACATACTAATATGAAATGAGTCATCTCTCTAATTGATATTCAGGTGATCTATCCTTTCTCTGTACTTACTTTAAGGATAAATTTTTTTGATGTTCGTTGTTTCACTATGACATATCTTTATATGAAGTTATTTTCTTATTTATTCTTTTTGGAATATACTAGACTTCTTGGATCTGGGAATTGGTGTTCTTCAATGGGTCTGGAAAATTCTCAAACATAATGTCATTAAATATTGGCTTATTCTTATTCATTTTTCTTGTAGAATTGTCATTGGACATTTGTTGGCTCTCCACTCTCTATGTTCTGGCTCCTAATTTCTCCTTCATATTTTCTGTCTCTCTTTCTGAGTTGCATTTTTAACATTTAGAAATCTGTGTTCTATGTCACTAATTCTTGTCAACTTTAATCTGTTTAGTGTATCCATTTAATTTTTAATTTTAGTCTTATTTCTAATATTTTGTTTGCACCTTTAAAAATATCCTTACATTTAAAAATATTAGTTATCTTTTTTATTTTTTGTGCCTCTCCTTTATTTTTTCAAACAAAGTAAATATGGTTGTTATATATTCTCTGGGAATTACCATATATGATATATTAAGAAACCTGGTTCTCCAGAATTTAATTCAAGGTGTCTGGTCTCTGTGTTTTTTCTTTTTTCTAGTGACTTATTCATTTACTTTGGAACTTTATCTGTGGGAATTCTTTGAGGCCTGTGTTGAATTAGTATTCCTCTAGAAATGATGTGTGTTTGCTCTGCCAGTTTCCTGGGGGGCACCATTGACCTAGGACCACTTTAAATTAAATTGTCCATTTGAGATTTTTCAGACCTCACAGGTGGCGTAAATTTGTATGGCAAACTTGTGAAGGGTCTGTTGTGGTTATAAAATCTCACGGGGTATTTTCCCCCCTCCACTGTTGCCAATGCAGAGACCGGAAAGTTTTCTTGATCTTCTATTTTTGGCAGTGGATTTATTTCTCATTCAACCTTCTACAAAGTGTATAGCCTATTGGGACTCTAGCTGTATGCAGGGGTCTCCTAATAGACTACCCACCTGGTGGCAGCCCCTCACCATTTTATCCTACTCCCTCAACCCTATGTGGTTTTTATGATGGCATCTCAAGATATCTAGAGTAAAATAACTCTCTGTGTTCCAGAAGTTGAACAAGTTTGTCTTCCTTCCTCTCTTCCTCCAGTGCTGTGTGCAGCCGATGTGGGCAGGTGAGGGAGTTCAACAGTATGTTGAAAGCACAGTGACACTTTCTACCCATTGCACAATCATATAATACTACTTTGTGCTTCTGTTTCAAGATCATCATGGGAAGACTGAAACACAGTGAAATTCATTTCAGTCTGTTCTTAACTAGACTGAAACTGCCTGCTGGTAAAATGAGGCATTATCTTAAGTTTGTTTTGTCACAACCTTCCTGCAGAGTTTATACCTTCTTTGTATGCCATTGAATGTTCAATGAGATATTCAACTACTAACACTAATACTAACATTATGATTAATCTGTCTGTCCAAATGCAAAAATAAATCAACAGAAATCTTAAATTTAGCTTATAATAGGTATGTGCCAGCTTGATTATTTCTATATTTGGGTGCCTTTGGTTAATTCTGAAGAAACCAAATTCAGTTTCATGTCTTTTTGTTTGAGAATGTTATTCTTCCCAGAATCAAACCTCCCTCTGACTTCCTAGTCTCAGCCATCTACATGGACAGTCGATGGAATCAAAAGTAGATAATCAAGTGGAAGAGATTTAAGATGTGTGTTTTGAGACTGTTCCCAGACCTTTCCCTGTGGTTGAGACCCACAGATATTGTTCATACCCAAATAATACTGGGGGCGGGTGTGATGGAGGCCCTCCTCAGGGCACGGGATGCAGCCCAGTGAAGGGGCTGTGGTCAGTCCCAGTGTGATTCTTCACCATTCCAAGGTCAGGCCTGTCAGGCTCTCCATAAGTCATGAGTTAGTCATGGGACCTAGGCAGCACTCCAGCCTCCCTCTCTGAGAAGCCCTCTGGCTCAGGCCATCTGTTGCGTTTCTCCAGCAGAAAATCAATGGGTCTGCTAACTCTTCTCAAGCTTGATTTCAGGCCCCAATGGATGGCTTGAACCTTGTATTGGCCCACCATATTTCCTGAACTTCTCCCCCTTCCTCTATCCTGACATCTTTTACAGCTGCCAAATTTCTCAGGATTAGCCTTAAAATAAAAATTCTAGATGTAAAGAAACAGCATTTTGGAGTAATTGTAGATAATGCCTGTGGTGTTACAATTCATATTATTTCAGAGGGAAAGGAGGGAATGAACGCTCAAAGACTATTTCTACAATGTTTCTTTTTATTGGCTGCCATCTCTAAAATCTCTGATTTATTCATGGTCGCTCTACTAATCTATTTAGTATCCTCAGGGATAATGCTGTTCTCTCTTTCCAGCCTTCTTGGGAGATGAATCTCTCTCTCTCTCTGTCTTTCTCTCTTTCTAATTTGTATTTCTTTTTGAATCTGGGAAACTTCGTTTTCACTCAGTCCAAACCACTGTACCCCATTCTTTTTCACTGCATACTAGTAAAATGAGAAAAGTGTTTCTTCTGGCCAGTGAAGTGTTCCAATGGCTTTTTGGATACCAGGCTCCAGTATGGAAATTGATTCCTGGCAGTTTATTTTGAAGGCCCTTAGTCTCTTTGTCACACTTCCTGACCCCCACTTTGAATTCAAATTCAATATGATTAAGTGGAATTCGCTAGCCTAGATTTTGAGGTCTGTGATCTAGGTTTGCTTTCCTGTTCTGCCATTAATTCCACAGTGTGGCCTTGGTCCGATTATTTACTTACTTATCATGTTTGTTAGTTTTCTTATCTAAAAAATGTGTACATTAGTACCTACCTAAAGTAGTGGTTGTGAGCATTAAGACTAATTGTCTAAATAAGACCAGTGCCTTGCAGATAGGAAGGATCCAGTAAATGCTAACTATTATTATTACTATTGTTATTTGTTTATTCACTCAATGCATGTGAACTGTGTGATTGCAATTGTGGCAATGGTAATACCTCATGATTATAGTAACTTGGAATTGCCCCAGAGCCCTGGCCAAAGCACTCACTGCCCTGAAAGGAGGGTAGATTTCTAATGGGTTCAGATGCCTTCAAGTTCAGATCTAAGTGACCATGAAGCTTCTTTTGTTTAAAATACCATGACCTCCCCCTACAACCCTCAGACCCAGTAAGGAATTCTTATGTAGTTGGTCTCCCTCCTGCACAGCTTGTGAGGCTCTGAGGCCAGTGTGTCTGGGAAAGTTTCAGGCTGGAGGCATCAAGGAGTATTAATGTGCAGATGTAGGATCTGTCAAGAATACGAGCTGTGGTGCAACAAAAACCACCTGCGTGGCTTGTGATGTTTTTGAAACAGAGTGCCGGAAAGAAGGGGCCCTGGGCCAAGAAAGGAAGAGGGAGCTGTGGATTTGCGTGCAGCTCCTCACACAGGCCTGAGAGCAAGAGGAGGAATAGTGTGGCCTTGCTGCCATTGCCCTACCCACAGCACTGACGTCCATGTCGTGTTTTTATGACTGATGGGCGGTGTCAGACTGAGGCGCGATGGATTTATTTCTGTGCACACAGAGAAAGGCATAGGAAAGGTCAGTGTCTCTCTTAATACTCAGATACTGGGTTATCCCAAGGAGGGACTCCCTCAAACCCTTAACATCAGAACATAATCGGAAGTTTCCAAACCATCCCATGAGCTGCCGGGACCCAGGCTGTGTGTCCCTCGGGCCTCCGGAGCAGTAAATCTGGAAGGAAAGCAGTTAGCCTCCCAATTAGAATGCACGTGCGTCTGCAATCTCCCACTACTCTTCTGAGCTTGCCAGAATCCCAGCAAGGGTGCTGCCACACTTCGGGAGCAGAGCCACTGCCAACAGGCAGCCATGTGCCTACCAGGGGCTTTGCTTCTGTGGGCTAGAAACGCACAGCTGACTGATTGGCTGGGCTGTCCTCTTCCCCCCGGCTGAGAAGGAGCCTTTGCCAAAGCAGGCCTCATGGCTCTACTGATTGCTTTCCAGAGCCATGAGTTAAAACTGGATTTTCTGTTCCTAATTTATGCCATGAGAGCCTTGACTACAACTTAATTGGGAGCTCCAGAATGGTGGAGAAACAGCTACTGAGGTACGCAGCGCTGGCAGAAAGCTGGAGTCAGAAACTGCAATCCAAGAGGCTTCAGAAAAGCGATTTGCTGAATGAAGGGGGATCTCAACAAAACCGTTTCCCACCAAGTGGCATAGAAGGAAGCCCAGCGATGTCAGGAGCATGGCTGGCCGTATTGTGGACATTATCCAGGCTGAGGGGAACAATTCCCAGAGCAGCTTTCCCACCTACGGTGCTATCAACATACACTCACCCGACACTCCCCCACTTCCTTCACATCTCTCCCTGCCTCTGCAAGGCTCTCACAGCCCCCAGTGTTCTGTCTGCAGCAGGGGCAACCCTGCCTGGCTCCCACATCAGCTGATGAAAACCCAAATGGGTGGGAGACAAGGAGCAGGGTCAGGAGCGAAGAAAACACCTGGATGAGGAGAGGAAACCCCAAACCTGTGTCTGGAGTGACGAGCTGAATTTAGCCCGGGACTGAGAACACCAATGGAGAACTACATTCCAACCACTGTTTCTGTTTTTACCCTCTGAGATGAGCAGTTCGTAAATGTAGAATGCCTAAAAGAATATAAAATGCTAATGTGAATAAACTATTTGTTGGCCTAGGTGGAGTATTTGCTTTTATTAAGAGAGAGAGAACAAAACCTAGGGTAATTTTCCTGGAATTTAGTAATTTTAAGTGATATTGATTAGAAAAAAAGACTGTATTAATATCTTACAACAATTGTGTAAAGTAAGCAGGGTCAATATTCTGTCCATTTCTCAGAGGAAAGAACTGGAATGTCCAAGACCAAACATATAGGATCAACAGAGCTGAGTTCTCGTCTCCATTTTCTGACTTCAAATCTAATGTTCTTTCCATATGAGCTTACTTTTATTTTTATTTAGCTAGGTGCCTAAGTCCAAGATTTTCCCAAGATAAATTTTATTCTTTTTAGGAATCTTTACACCCAACATGGGGCTCAAGAACTTATGAGCCCAAGATCAAGAGTCAGATGCACTATTGACTGAGCCATCCAGATGTCCCTAAAATGCTTATTTACACACAAAATATTCCCTTTGTGAGTATGTGTCTGTGTCAGTATGTACTTTGTGTTTAAGGTACATTAACATGACTTGGCCTTTGGTCGACTTATATATAATCCAGAAGACCTCTAGCACCATTTTAGAGTAAAGAGGCACTTAAATAAAGATTTGTAGGTATCTAAATTGCTTGAAAGGAAATAGAATTTAAAAAGAATATCTGACAGATGCAAGGTGATATATCATTTTAGTTTTAATTTGCATTTCTCGGATGATCAGTGATGTTGAGCATCTTTTCATGTATCTGTTGGGCATCTATATGTCTTCTTTGAGAAAAAAAATCTCTGTTCATGTCTTCTACCCATTTTTAATTGGGTTTTTCATTTTTGGATGTTGATTTGTAGAAGTTCTTTATATATCTTGGGTACTAACCATTTATCTGATATGTCATTTGCAAATGCCTTCTCCCATTCCATAGGTTGCCTTTTAGTTTGTTGATTGTTCCCTCCTGTGCAGAAGTTTTTATGTTGATGAAGGGCTAAAATCAACAACACAAGAAACAATACTTGAAAGGCAACACAAGAAAGGCAAACCCTTTTACACTGTTGGTAGGAATACAAACTGGTGCAGCCACTCTGAAAAACAGTACGGAGATTCCTCAAAAAGTTAAAAATAGAACTACTCTATGATCCAGCAATTGCACTACTAGGTATTTACCCAAAGAATACAAAAGTATTCATTCAAAGGGATACATGCACCCCAATATTTATAGCAGCATTATCTATTATATATATAATTGATTATATATATATTGATTTTATATATATATAGCTAATGAATATACAATGGGATATTACTTAGCCATAAAAAAGAATGACATATTGCCATTTGCAATGACATGGGTAGAGCTGGAGAGTATTATGCTAAGTGAAATAAGTCAGCAGGAGAAAGAAAAATACCATATTATTTGATTTTAGTCATATGTGGAGCTTAAGAAACAAAACAGACAAACAAAGGGGGCAAAAAGAGAAAGAGACATACCGTGAAACAGACTCTTAACTATAGAGAACAAACTGATGGTTACTAGAAGGGAGGTGGGTGAGGGGATGGGTGAAAAACACGATAGGGTTAAGGAGGGCATTTGTCTTGATGAGCACCAGGTGTTGAATTGAAGTGTCGAATCACTGTATTGTACACCTGAAAGTAATATTACACTGTATGTTAACTAATTGGAATTAAAACAAATTTTTAAAAGAATATCTGATTTCCAAACAATATTCCTTTCAGGTATGTTTCTATTATTTCAGGAGTTGGAGATTAAAATTTGAAATAAGAATGATCTCATAGATCCCAAACTAGTGTTATCTAATACCATTGAGAGTAGAGTGTTCTGGAATAACTATTGTATTAAAATGGATATCCTTGCTTCACACTGACAAGCCACGTGACCAAAGCCAATGTTCGTTCAAAAGGCCTTTATTGGGTATGTTTCAAGCAGCATATTAGATCCTGAAATTGTGGAGATATTTACTTACCCCTTTCTCTGGTCTGTTTCCCTCTGGATTCATTCCATCCAGATGCGTTACCATGCTATTAACTTCTATTAGTCAGGACAGCTTCAGTTATAGTGAGGTAACAAACAACCCCCATGTCTCAGCAGCATATTACAAGGAAGTTTGTTTTGTCATCATACAAATCTCACTAAAGATCCAGATGATTCTACAAAAGCTCTCTTCTATATAGTACCTCTATGATCCTTTATCATGTTAATTTGATATGAATCAAGCTGGGAAACAATCCATTAATATTTCATGTTTTCTCTTCTATAAGCAGCACACATCAACTCTTACAGCATCTTGGGCACTGTCACAAGACTTCATTTAAATCTGAAGGCATCTGGGCAGGCATTCTATCCAGGAGCAAGAAGACAAAATGATATCTAGTGAGGTCTATAACACTATATATTTGAGAGCCTGAGTTAGAAGCTATAGACAATCACAAACAACAGCATGTAGTAAAATCCAAATGAAGAGCAAACAGAGCAGGAACAATTTGCAGACCTAGGTGGGCTGAGGTGGTTTGGGAGGCAGAGCTAAGATGGGTCTTGGAACTTGAGGAGGAACTGGAGAGAGAAAGGGGAGCCCCTAATAGGAGGGAGGCAGAGAGTTTCTCGGAGAGAGGAACAAAGCCCGTGAGCTAAGCTCAAGCCCATTCCCAGTGACTCAGCATGCACTGTGTTTTCAATAGTGCTAAATTATGTAAGCAAAATTTAAAAAAATAATGCAAGCAAATTAAGTTGAGAAGTGAAAATAAGCCAGGTAGTAGCAAAAATCTTATGTGGAGGGGCGCCTGGGTGTCTCAGTCGGTTGACCATCCCACTTCTGCTCAGGTCATGATCTCGCTGTTCATGAGTTTGAGCCCTGCATCGGGCTTTGTGCTGACAGCTCAGAGCCTGGAGCCTGCTTCAGATTCTGTGTCTCCCTCTCCCTCTCTGCCCCTTCCTCACTTGTGTTCTGTCTCTCCCTCTCTCAAAATAAATATAAAAAAATCCTATGTGGAGATGGATCTGTGTAGGATTTTAGTGTACATGGGTTTCCTGGGACTATCTCAATGCACCATCTCTAGGGCATTGAAGCCATCTTGAAAAGTGTTCCCAGTGAGCCAGGAGGGTTCCAGGTGCCACATCCCTCAGGCTGTTTGGCCCACACTTAGAGAATCTCGGCTTCCTTTCTTTAAAAGTTTTAAGTCAGATATATTGGAGTATAAATTATATCCAATAAAATCAACACTTTTCCGAGTAGAGTCCTATAATTTTTAATAAATGCATATAATCATGTAACTGCCAACACAGTGAAGAGAGTAAATAATTACATCACCTGAAAAAGTCAACCCTTGTTCTTTTTTAGTCAGTGTACTTTCTCTATACTCAGCCTCTGGCTTCCAATGCTCCATTGTATGTTCTTATAGTTTTGCCTTTTCAAGAATATCATATAAGTGGAGCTATATGGCACGTAGCTTTTCTGAATGTGGCTTCTTCCATTTAGCATAGTGCATTTGTGCTTCATCCACATTGCTACATCCATCGGTGATTCATTTTGTTTTATTGCTGAATACTATTCCATTCCATGGATGTTCCAGTTTGTTTATCCATTCACCGGTTGAAGGATATTTGGGTTGTTTCCAGTTTTTGGCAATTATGAATAAAGCTGCAATAAAGTTTCCCATCTAGATTTTTATGTGAACATATATTTTCATTTCTCTTGGGTAAATACCTAGGGGTGTGATCGCTAGGTAAAATGGTAAGTGTATGTTAGACTTTATAAGAAATGGTCAAATTGTTTCCCCAAGTATCTCACCCCCACCTCTTTTAATTCCAGCTATTGCTTTACTCTCATGAAGCACTAGGAAAGATTTTAAAGGTAATAATGAGCTCTAATCCTCACATATTCACAAATTTCTTAATTTACAAAGCACCTTCTGCACATTGTTTTATGTGTTCCTTATAGCATCCAGAGTCGGAATGATGCCAAAGTTAGGGTCACATGACTTGAACTGGACTATTGGAAACTTAGATAAATCCTTTAACTTTCCACTCGTTTTTTTGAATAATGGGCCTCAACTCCTTTATTTGAATAATGGGAATGATCATGAGATATTATGGGCATAACTGTGGTTAAGATCATGGATTTTAATGTCAGTCTTGTGTTCTAGCTTTGTTTCTTACTCTCTGCTATCAGAAAATTGTGTAACTCACCTGAGCTTCATGTAAAATGGGAATAAGAGTTGCTTCACGGAGCTATCTGAATGATTACATTAGCCATATACCAGTCACTTAATGGAGCACTCACCATGGATGAAGTGCTTCATGAATAACAGTTACTGTTACTATTGACAGTACAATGACTATGGAGATAGTATTCCTGAAATTTGCGAATGGCAAAGCATTGTGTGAAAGTGAGCCATTTAGTGATGAATAAAATTAGGATTCAAGATATTCAAAATTAGTCACACTCTCAGTCACAACACTTCTAAGGTGCTTGCATTTGAAGCCCAGAAAGCTATCTAGCTTACCATGTAGCCTCTAAAATTTTTCAAGGAATTGTTAAAATAATCTCTTCTGTGAATAGAGCCTGCAAAGCTATAGCACCATATGCTTGTTTGTCTTTGCTCTCCCCGGTCTCAGAATGCATTCATTAAGGTAGAGTCTGATGACCATCGAGGAAGAGAGTTCACTCTGAAGTCCACAACACTTCTAGAAGAAGCTGTCTAGGGATCACCTGGCCTAAGGCATGCTGGAGAGTCGTTATTGGAGCCCTAACTTCAAGATGTGTGGGATGCCCTTGATGCTTCCAAGACCCCGCAGGGACTGTGGCATTATAGTTATCAAGGTCAGCTGGGAGATCCTTTGGAGTTGAATTAAGGTAGGTCTTACGAGGTACATAGATCTTTTTTTGTGCGCTTTCCTAGAAGTTACTGGAAATGTGTGCATGTATTCAGTGCTCAGGTGCTCCTCAGACTCGTCTGGCTGGTTGCTACATGGTTAATTAAAATAACTAGGGACAAATTATGTACATCATTACTACTTGGGCACACGTCTTGTATGGCTCTGTTTATTTTTCACTTTTAATTTTGAAATAACTTCATGCTGAAAATAGTATAAAAATTTCTTCATTTACCAGGATTCAACACTTTTTAACATCTTGCCGGATTTGTTTGATCATAATCTCTCACTCTTTATATGTGTGTACATGTGTCCATATTTTATAATTGTTCTTTTTTAATTTTTTTTATTTTTAAGGAATCTATATACCCAGCATGGAGCTGGAACTCAAAACCCCCGAGACCAAGGCTCCCACTGCTTTACTGACTGAGCCAGCCAGGAGCCCCATATTTTACAATTTTTCTGAACCATTTGAGAATAGTTTACATACATAGTACTCCTTTCCCCCTTAAGACTTTTGAATATATGTTCTAAGAAAAATGATATTCTCTGTGTAACCAATGTTACAGTTACTAAATTTAGGAAAGGCATCATTGATATGAAATTGTTATTGACTCTGTAGTGCATATTTCAGCTTTTTCAGTTGTCCCATCCTGCCCTTGATAACACTTCCCCTCCATTTACAGGATAAATATAGGGTCACATCATACATTCAGTGGCCCTGTCTCTAGTATTCTTTGATCTGTGATGGTTCTTCAGCCTTGCTAAGGCTTTCATGTAATTGACAATTTTGAAGACTACAGGATAACTATTTTATAGAATGTCCTTTAATTAGGATTTGTCTCATCTTTCCTCCTGATTAATTTCTGGTCATTATATCCTTGGTGGGAATGGTACAAAAGTGAGATCACATCCGTCTCAGGATAGCACATAGCACGTCTGGTAGCCTACAATGTTTGTGTGCTCATTTGCCTGCTAGAAATGTTGTTCTCTTTCTCTCCTTACAGTTATAATGCCCCCCTGCAATTAATAAATTTTTTCTATTAGAGTTAGCACCCATTAGTAATTCTTACTATGATGGTTATACCACTTCATTCACATTTATCATTTGGCATTTTATTATAAGGAAAAGCCCCATTTTCTTTTCTTTTCTCTCTCTCTCTTTCTCTTCCTTCCTTCCTCCTTTCCTCCCTTCCTCCCTCCCTTCCTTCCTTCCTGTCTACCTATCTATTTATCATGTATATACCATCTTCATGTCAATTTCAGTATATATTCATGTATTCATACTTTAAACAGCAGATTATAATCCATTACTCATTTATTTTGATAGCAATAAAAGCTTCTTCAAGCTGGCTTCTGTGTCTTTTTGACATTCCCTCAGTATTCTTTTTTTATGTTTATTTATTTTTTAGGGGTGGGGAAGGGCAGAGAAAGAGAGGGAAAGAGAGAATCCTAAGCAAGCTCTCCACTGCCAATGCAGAGCCAGACAGGGGGCTTGAACTCACGAACTGCGAGATAATGACCTGAGCCAAAGTCCAATGCTTAACCAACTGAGCCACCCAGGCTTCCCTCTCCCAGGTGACCCTCTCCCAGGATTCTTTTCAGAAATTCTCTGCTTTCTGGTACAGTAAGGTATTCAGCATTCATCTGGTACTTTTATCGTTCCAATCCTAAAATCTGCCATTTCTCCAATGATCCCCTTTTCCTTCTAGAAAGGAATGATACTGGGAAACCAAGATCTGAGTGGTAGGTGTGCCCATTGCTACTGGGTGTCACTGCTTCTAAACACTTTCAGCAGACAGAGCTAGGGAGAAAGCATTATATCTACTTACTTCTTTAGAAATCACTAATTCATACAAGTGCCTCCAAATTTCAATCCAACTCCACATGATTCTTCCTTTCCCTCCATCTTTTTGTGTATTCCCACCTTCCACAGTAAGAGCCTTGGTTTCCAATTACATCAACACATTTACTCAACTCTACAATGCATAAAAGTTTAGAATCGCTAGACCCAAAGTACTATTAAAAAAAAAAAAAACCTACTCAGAATAGTTCAGGGTTTGTTTGCGGTTTCATTTCCTCCAGACTGAAATTATGTATTTATAGCACTATGTTCTAGGGTCACTAACATTAGTTCTATTTATTTCTTTTTCTTCAGTGATTACTTTATTCATTTTAAATACAGTGGACTTATTTGCTTCTCTTTGCATTTAGTTTGCAGTTCTTCCCACTGTCTTTGTGAATTTTATTTTTCAACATACAGAATATGCTTCCAAAATTCAAACTCTACAAAATCACATACTCAGAGGAGTGTTACCGCTTCATTACTGCTTCTCCCATTGCAGGTAAATGATTTTATAGCCTATGTTAATCGCTCCATGTTTTCTTATGCAAAATTAATCAGATTTATGTATTTTTCTTATTTCTCTTTTTTTTTACACAAAAGATACCATGATATATACTCTTTTCACTATTTTTTTTTTTTACAAAGTCCCAGTATAACAACAGATTAAATCCTACTCCCTCACCTTGTTCTTGCTGTGGATTTCTAACACTTTCATACGGTGGCAAAGTAGAGCCAAGAAAATGCCTCTGAAGTACCCCAAGGCTTAGCAAAGACCTGGAAGCCTACCTATGAAGATTGCTTGATAGGTATTTAATTAACCAGGTTAGTGAAGGAGGTGAAGGGATGTCACTAAAATATAACTGAGTGCCTGCTGGACTGTTTAACAACTTTTCTGTGGCTCCTATCACCTTCAGGCTGAAGTCTAAACTCCAGGCTTGACATATAAGACCTTAAGAATGTATCTCCAATTCCTTCTTCTTTTTCTTGTCCTAATGGATCTTATGCAGTTGCCACCCTGAAGTCCTGATTCTCATTCTTTTCTTTTAATTTAAAAAAAAATTATTTATTTTCAGAGAGAGAGAGAGATTGAGCAAAGAAGCAGGAGAGGGTCAGAGAGAAGGAGAGGCAGAATCCCATCAGTACACAGGCCCCATCAGCATAGCTCCAATGGGGGCTCAAACTCCTAACTGTGAGATCATGACTTGAGCCAAGATCAAGAGTCAAACGTTTAACCGACTGCCGCCTTTGATCCTCATTCTAACACACTCTTTCAGACTTTGAAGAATTTAAAATTCCATTTCAGTTGCTCAGAATTAATTCTGTTTCTACCGTGTGTGCTTTGTCAACATTTAACCATCTCTCCTTATCTAACTTACTTGTTACCTTCTCATAGGAGCCCTTATTAAACTACTCTGGCAAACTTATTATTTCTATAACAGCACTCGGTACACATCTCAAATAAAGTACTAGTTGACCTGTATTGTATTCTTTAGTTTACTTGTAAGTTTTCCCTTTGAGATTTTGTGTTCCCTGAGACTTAGGACCTTTATCTCCCACGATTAACACAGTACCACCACTGAAAATATTTTTAACTGATTCACTAAAATGACAAGATCCTTTCGTTGCCTGGATATCATTCTATTCTGCATGTCTGATGAAGGGCCTGCATGACATTATCTGTAAGCAATCCTTAGAACCCTAATAATTTGAGATGCCAAAAGGCAATGTGATTTTTTTTTGTCTCCTTAACCAAATTTATCGCTGACTGGTAGGGGGCGCCATTTAACAGCTTGTGGAGAAAACGTTAGCTGTTGTAACCGTTCCTTTATAGAAAGAGATAGCATTCCAATTCTAGATGAAATTGAAATATATTTCACATTCCTCTTGAGATGTCAGTTTACTTAACCTTTGACATTTGCTTGAGAATGAAGCCAAGGATACCTTTCTAAGGTCCATTGTAGATGTATGCATAATATTAATTATTCTTATAGGTTCTAGGTGGATTTATGAAAGATAAGAATGTTGATAAGGAAAAGGAATAATGGTTACTAACTCCTGTGGTAAATGTTAAAATTTGTTTATATGTATTATATATGTGAATTTCAGTACCACATCTGGAATGGGCGGAGGGATTTCTTGGAATAAAAACTGACACCACAGTGTGTGTTACAATGCCTGTTTGATCAGGATAAACAGCAACAGCAGAAAAAGCATTTCTGTTCTGTTTCATGTGTCTTTGTATTAAGGTTGTGCCCACATTTCAGGGGATTCCATGCCTGAAGCCACTCAGAATCCAGAGTATGCAGAGGCCCATAGTCACACCTAGCTCTGAGCTTTGAAGATCAGAGTGCCCACGCTGCCGTGCTGAGAGGGAGAGTCTTGGTAAAAGCATCTCCATGCTGCCTGCTCCTTCCTTCTAGGTCCCTGTTTCAATCTAAGTTGCTTGAACTGCCTGGGCCCAGCCCTACAAGGCAGAAATAGAGTTTGTTATTGTAAGAGGCTACCTGAAGCCCCTCTCCAGTTCAGTTACATAAATAAGACTGGCGCTGGCTTGGAAGGGGTGTAAATTTCTGGCTAAAATGAGAGAAGAGGGAGCCATTCACTTTAAACCACAGTTAACTTGCTGACTGAGTTTCTAAATAAACTTTTATCTCTTAAGACTGATTACTAGTGATGGTTATAAAAATGAGTGTGAGAACGGGGCCAAGAAGGTGGCCGCACCCTTCCAGATTTTCGAGGCTGTCTGTCCTCAGTGGGCATTTTCCTGGGAGCAAGGTGGAGGCTGCTCTGGGTCCTGAGTGTAATTCAAGCTTCCTTGCAGACCGAAAGGGGGAGCATTCCCAGCCATCCGGCTTCTCTTGCATCTGCCCCCTTCCCCTTTTGCCAATGACAAAACACAGAGCTGAAGAGGAGAGATGAGTGAAAAGGTAGGTTTTAAGCCAGCCGTTTCCTGCTGCACAGAGCAGGCAAACTCATCCTGCGTTGGCCTTCATTGTGTTGCCCAGAAACACTCCAGGAAGTCCAAGGAAAATGCCTCATCTTTGAGTGAACGCCTTGAGGATGTCATGCCAGGAGTTAGACCGTTGCACGGTCTGCACACTTGGAACATTTCACAAGCCAGAAAATGTCGCCTGCAGATTGCACATGTCAGGTCTCGGAGGAGACAGGAGAGTGGCGAAGGCAGTGTTTCTTTGAGGTGTCACCTTCATCTAACTTTCCGGTTGTTTCCTCACTTGATTTGGAGTTTTCTTTTTCCTTCAGAAGGATTTTTTTTTTTCATGCTGCTGCCAATATACACAATGCAAAAGAGCAAAAACGTGTTTTGCATTTCAGCTTATTTGATTTTTCGCTCATAATTAAACTAAACTTTTCTGCATTAGGTTAGACCTTAGCGGTGGTTATGAATGACCACTTTTCTCCCACTTTTTAGAATCTGCACATCTTAAAGCAGTTTTCAGCACTTTCAAGGAATTGGGTTCCATTTATTTTGGGATGACTTGTATTTTTTCCCTCTCTCTGAAACAGATATTTTTCTTTTCTCCTTTCCCTTTTGTAAGTCATATTGCCAATCAAAGAAAACTCCTTTTGAATAAACAAACAAAAAGTCCATGATAAATTGAAATATAAGCAGACAAATATGATGTTTTGGGAAATATTTATAAATTTGAGATGCAGATTTCCTTCTGACACCCATAAATGCTGACCATCTTAGAGCATGGTGAAGAATTATGATTCAATGAACTGCATGCTGGCATATAACTAAATAAGTAAATAACTGGAGTGAAGGCAAACTGCTGTTTAACAACTTCCCCAGTTACATATACACTTTCAAACAAGCATGAAATGTGGGTCTCTGGACATCACTTAAAAGAACCACAAATAAACAAAGTGTGATCCCACACTCCTGTTACTCCCGGACAGCAAGCAAGCTTGGCTGGGAATTGGGGTGGTTTTTGCTGCTCTTCTGTCCCATGCTCTGTAAACACAAACCCTGTCACTCAGAAAGCTCAGGGTCATACTGCTGCTGACAGACGCATTGAGCCCGGAAAAGTGAGGAGGCTGAGAGTCTGTGACCCGTGAGCCATTGCCTCACCTTTTATTTTGCAAAGAGTCACACTCCAGACTCAGATACTTCCATTCTAACATCTGGGCTAAGTCAGCCCGGCAGACTAGGAGCCAGATTTGCCAGTTCTTAAGCGCAGCTCTCTTTTTTCACCTGCAAGGTATATGCTAAGCTCAAGCCCTGATGTATGGGGTCAAATGGATGCCAAAATAATAGTACATGTACATGGAACACATTCCTTTTGCATGTAACATGGTATTAAAACTAAAAGTTCCATTAGACGTTCTCTATTCTAACATCCTCTTTCTACACACTGGGAAAGTGAGGCAGAGAACAGAGCTCTGAATAGAGGTCAAGGGTCCTGATTCTTGGTCCCCTGCTTTACCTTGACATATAGCTGTCTGTATCACTTGCTTGTTGCTGTGTAGCAAATCACCGCAAAACTCAGTGGCTTAAAACAGCAGTGTGTTATTTCTCATAATTCTGTGTCTGGTTGAGCAGTGTCGCCGCCCTCATGTGGGCTGGCTTGTGCCACTACATGCATCCAGCTAGTTGGCTGGAGGCTGGGCTCACCTTCTCAGCTACCCTGGCTCGGGCTGTCTTTCTCTCTGCTCGGGTTTTACCCCAGACTTCCTCCCAGCATGAGGATCTCAGGACAGAGATCCCAAAGGGCAAGTCCCCTGTAGGCAGGCCCTTATCAAACCCGTGCTTGCTCTGTTTGCTGATGTCCCACTGACCAAAGCAAATCACATGGCCAAACTCAGAATGAGAGTGGAAAAGAAATGTACAAAGGGTTGGGTAGTAGGAGCGTGATGGATGGGGGGCTGTTGCTGCGAAGATCTACCAAGCGGCTCGTGGCAGCATTGCCCCAACAGTGCTACCCCCATAGTAATGGCATCCTGAAAATGTTAAAAGGCCTGCCTTGAAAAAGAATAAGCGCAAAACATCCCAAGAACAACGTGCAAATACGTACTGTGCCTCAGGCTCCATTAGAAGAGGAAGAAGAGAAAATGACATTTTCCAAGTGCATTTGACTGACATTTCCTTTTCCTTCTGAAACAGCTATTAATATCATAGAAAATAGTTTTTTTAAATAGTGGCCTAGGGCATCTCCCACCTTTCTGTCATGCCCCCTCCAAATGTCGGTTTTGGAGAACTTGAACTCAGTCAGTGGAGTTTCAGGATCAAATGCTGAGTTGTTGACGTCATGTATGTTCATGGTGACTAGACACAGTGGCCCTTCTCAGGGGGCAAACAAACACAGAAGTACATCAAGTTCTGTGCACTGGGCCTTGACATAGCCTATGATGATAATACATAAAGTAGCCATTCTTAGAGCAAATGCTATTTCCCTGGGAGTTAGGTAATTCCAAATGTTTATTTACTTATTGAGAGAGAGAGAGAGAGAGAGCGAGTATTCACACAGAGCAGGAAAGGGACAGAGAAAGAGGGAGAGAGAGAATCCAAAGCAGGTTCCAAGCTGTCAGCACAGAGCCCGACTTGAGGCTCCTCCCATGTACCGTGAGATCATGACCTGAGCCAAAATCAGATGCTTAGCAGACTGAGTCACCCAGGCACCCCTGCATTTATAGTTTAAAACACATCCTCTGAATTAGGTAGAATGATCATTTTCTTCAAAATACCCCATTTTTTTCATAATTAAATTCCATTTTCAAAGTGTGATACAGGAACAGTGCAAAATTTAAAGTAGTGCTAATGGATACACAGTGAAAACTAATGTCCTTCCAGTCCCCAGGCCTCCCCAGAGGCAGTCACCAATACCCATTTCTCAGATGTCTTTTCAGAGGTCATCTATAGTGATGCAAGAATGTGTATATAAATAACACCAGAGTATGCGAACACCTCTGTCTTTGTGTGTTTTTCTTTTTTAAAATTCTTTTTAGAATTTATTTATTATTTTTGAGAGACATAGAGACAGAGTATGAGTAGGGGGTGGGCAGAGAGAGAGAGAGAGATGCAGAATCTGAAGCAGGCTCCAGGCTCTGAGCTGTCAGCACAGAGCCAGATGCAGGGCTCAAACTCACAAACCCTGAGTTCCTGACCTGAGCTGAGGTCGGATGTTTAACCAACCGAGCCCCCCAGGCGCCTCTGTGTGTGTGTGTGTTTTGAACAACTTCATCAGATATCACTCTATATAGAGAGATACTAAGCTAGAGAGCACCCAGTATTTCTCCCACAATTTCCTCATTGCCCGTCACCTTTGCTAACGCTCTACAAGTCTTCTGGTTTTCAGATGCATGTCTTTGCATTTTTTACTAGATCATCTTATACGTCATAAGTTTCAAGCAACTGCAGCTGGCATTCTGTATATACTATCTTTTTATGTTGTCTGTTAGAAGCTGCCCACATGAGCAAATGACCTTCCCTCAGTCAGGAAACAGTAGGTTGATGATAGTGGTGGAATGAAGGTTGCCTGAATCCACAGCCAGTCCCAGGACTCCGCTTTATTTTTCTGTCTTAGTTTCTTCTTTGACAAAAATGAGGAGATAATCACAGTGGTCTTGTCGTTAATTATGATGATAAAATGCGAAAATATGTTTGGAAGTATTTAGTAATCTCCACGTGTTATGCAACTATTAGACAACTATCAGCTTAAGTTAGATACTGATAAAGTTGCTATCATAAGGGTGGGCTTGCTTTTTAAAGTATAGAATAGATCTCCCAAGCATCCAAGCTGATCCTAAGAATGAATGAAATTCTGAAAATGCAAATCTGATCATGTTACTGATCTTTTAAAAACTCCAATGGGTTATCGCTGCCAAAGTGAGATTACAAGGCTCTTCATGGTTGACCCCGCCCTGTCTTCAGCTTCATGCCTTGCCAGCTAACTCCAACCCACCTCTCTTCCTTTTGTACTTCAGGAGAATAATCTTTTATTGCTCAATATTTTCTGTGGTTCTGGTCCTTTGAGCAAACAATTCTCTCTGCCTGGAAGACTCCTCTTCCTCGACAAGCAGAACTCCCTCCACACACTCACACACCTGCCCTTTCCCCCATCAATAAGTCTGGGTTAAATACTCCTCTCTTCCAGTGAGCATTCAGGAAAGTCACGTCTTCTACCATATAACACTGATTCCAGCAGGGATGATACTTGATTTTTTGCCTGGATTCCAAACACTGCTGAATTTGCTAAGTATACATGAAACACTTTTTTTTTTTTCAAATAGTTTATTGTCAAATTAGTTTCCACATAACACTCAGTGCTCATCCCCACAAGTGTCCTCCTCCATGCCCATCCCCCCCTCCCCCCACATCCATCAGTCCTCAGTTTTTGTCAGCATTCAAGAGTCTCTCATGGTTTGCTTCTCTCCCTTTCCCCCACCATTTCCGCCCTTCTTCTCCCCCTTGTTCCTCCGTCAAGTTCCTCCTAATCCTCCTATACGTGCAAACATATGATATTTGTCCTTCTCTGCCTGACTTATTTCGCTCAGCATAACACCCTCAAGGTCCATCCATGTTGCTACACATGGCCAGATTTCATTGTTTCTCATTGCCATGGAGTATTCCATGGTATAGATAAACCACATCTTCTTGATCCATTCATCTGTTGATGGACACTTAGGCTCTTTCCATGTTTTAGCTATTGTGGAGAGTGCTGCTATGAACATTGGGGTACATGTGCTCCTATGCCTCAGCATTTACATGAAACACTTTTTGACTGAAGGGATAACTGTATTACTCAGTACATCTATAAGGCAGTCAGTGCCCTGGACAGCAATTGTGCAGCCTGGGAAGGGAGAAGTGTGGCCTATAGATCAAGTTAAAATGAAGGGACTAATATATTTAAATAATAAAATGCTTTTATTAAAGAAAAGAAAACCAAATCGTTGTCTCTTTACTTTCAAGGAAGGGGGTTATTTTATAATCTCCCCTTCCAGACTCACTTTCCAGATGAGAGACTCCCACCTAGCTATAAAACCTGAGGAAGCACCATGGACACAGTGGGTGACAGTAGGTGAGGACGAGCTGGGAGGGAGAAGGCCTCTGGGAGGGAGAAGGCTGCTGGGAAATTGTTTGGGGTGGCCGGTTCGAATCCAGCCACAGGGTGTGAAACTGGACCAGCCTAAGCTCCTGCTCTAGAATAAAGTGTGCTTCTGAAACAGACTCGGGGTCCTGGACAGTGCTGAAACTCCATTATTATCAGGGCCCTGAGTCAGCATGTGCACATTGTGGGGGCATAGGGGCACGTGGGTTAAGTATGGAGGATCTGAAAGATCTCAGAAGAAGGTCTGTGGTGTAAAAGTGTGCATGTCTGGTTTGCCAGCAGGAGAGACATGAGAAGATAGTGGAAAGAATAATCATATCCAGTCAATTGAATTCCATTGACCAATTGAATGTAAACCATCTTATGGTCCCTATAATAAAATATTGTTTGGTTAAAGATCAACACAGCTTTTTGTTACTGTCCTTTTCAAATTTCTTCTTTTCCCTCCTTCTCTCTGCATCTGTCTCCTTCTCCATCTGTGTGCGTGTGCACACAGGCATGTGTGTATGTGCGTGTGGGTGTGTGCATTGGAACTTTTCTGGATATAAATCTTCAGAATAACTTCTTTTTTAACTGCCAAGAAACCCCCAATAGTTTTGGTCCTTGAAAAAGGGGTCACTTTTCCAATGAAATTTAGGTGTCCATCAATCTTTTTAAGGACTTTTTCCTTTTGTCCCCTAAGTTTTGGATTGCAATATGATGCTTACGTATACCTAAATGAAGTTTATGAGAAAGTAGAGTCAATATTAGCAAGCACATTAGCCAATAGCAACCTTGTTAAAATAACTGGAAGGTAATGTTGGAAACAATAGCAAATATCCAGTGAGCTCAGCTCCCGCATTTCAACCTTCATATTGAATCAACAGAGTACGGTAGCTCCACGGAAGAGCAGCAGTGACCTCTAAATAACAGGAAATTTGCTTGAGTGGAGACTAGGGCTGTGCAGCACCATTTCCATAAAGCACAGAGTGGCAGTGGGATCATGATGAAGTATCTTCAGGAGGGCCAGGCAGATGGTAGGGCTGACTTTGTTACTAATCCATTTTTAATTGTTTTTAATGTTTATTTATTTTTGAGAGGGAGAGAGACAGAGTGTGAGCAGGGGAGGGGTAGAGAGAGAGGGAGATACAGAATCTGAAGCACGTTTCAGGCTCTGAGCTCATAGAGCCCGACATGGGGCTCAAACAGTGAGATCGTGACCTGAGCCAAAGTTGGATCCTTAGCTAACTGAGCCACCCAGGTGTCCCACTTGCTTTTAGACTTGAGCAGGTCGATATGACCTATATTCCCGATATGTGAAAAAATTTGGAAGATCCCATATCCTAAAGTGCCTAAGTAAGAGGACTTTATCTAGACTGATATATAAGACCTTCCAGAATGTGGTGCCACCAGCACTGACCACACCTGAGAGACAACACAGCAGCGGATTAGGAGATTGGGTTCTGGTAGGTGGCTGAGTTCTGGGTGGACTTCAACTGTGTTATAGATTAGCTGTAGACATGCAAGCAATGTACTCAATTTCTCTTAACATACGTTTTGTCTTTAAAGTGTGTATAATAGCAATCATTATTGCCTGTAGCTTGGTTGTCATGAGGATCAAATGGGGAAGTTAGTGAATGTCTAGTATTTAAAATTTGCTAAATAAATGTTAGCCTCATATTTAGTTCAGGCATCACTCACATAGTATAGTTTAGGTTTTTATTGATTGCATTTTATTTTTAAAGCTAAAGTAATACTGGCAGCTAGGTGGCTCAATCAGTTAGGTGTTTGACTTAGGCTCAGATCATGATCTCACAGTTTTTGAGTTCAAGCCCCACATCGGGCTCTGTGCTGTCAGCACAGAACCCCCTTGGGATCCTCTGTCCTCTTCTCTCTCTGGCCCTCACCCTCTTACAAACCCATGCTTTCTCTCTTTCTCCTTGTTTCTCTCAAAAAAAAAGAAAAAAAAAAAAACAAAACCCAACATTAAAATATAACAGAGGACCATGGGGGCGGAGAAGGAGAAAAATAGAGGGGGAGAGGGAGGGAGGCAAACCATGAGAGACTCTTGAATGCTGAGAACAAACTGAGAACTGATGGGGTTGGGAGGGAGGGGAAGGGGCGAGATGGGCATGGAGGAGGGCACTTGTGGGGATGAGCACTGGGTGTTATATGGAAACCAACTTGACAATAAACTATTAAAAAATAAAGTAATATACAAACATGGTTTAAAGATTCAATTAGTTCTACAAGATTTTTTATTAAAAAAAAAAATAGTAGATCTCTGCCCCCTGCATGTCTCCCCGTACCCAGTACTATTTACAGATGCCTCAGTGTAGACTTGATCCATGGATCCACATACTCTGTTTCCTATTTCTCCCATCCTTCCAATGTAATTTTCACATTGGTCATATGAATATTCAGTGTTTCCTGTATTATGATTAGGTAAATCCTGAGCCATGTAGTAAATCATCATTTTTTTCTCTTTTTCTGCAGTTTTCCTATTCTCTTTAGTGAATACCCATCTTGATTTCCCCCCTTTGTTTAATTTCCTATTAACTTATTAATTAAGCCCAGATTCTTTACTGATGGTCAAAATCTTCAAGTATTCTTTTTTTAAAAGTTTTTAAAATGTTTTTATTTATTTCTGAGAGACAGCGTGAGCAGGGGAGAGTCAGAGAGAGAGGGAGAAACAGAATCCAAAGCAGGCTCCAGGCTCTGAGCTGTCAGCACAGGGCCTGAAGCAGGGCTGGAATCCACAAACTGTGAGATCATGACCTGAGCTGAAATCAGATGCTCAACCGACTGAGCCACCCAGGCGCCCCTTTAAGTATTCTTTAAATTTTGTATTCTGGAAAAACATCTCAATAAATCTTAATCATATGCTCTGAATGAATTTAATTTCCTTCCACGCTTGGTGTACAGTCATCACTTTAGTTTATCTTTAATTTTCTTGGAGATTTTCTCCCTATTTGTAGTGGTGGATTGTCCTTTACTACAGCCATGCCTCCTCTTTTGATCACTTCCTTGTTTTGCAAAGCTCATCATCTAGCAGTTTCACAAGAAAGAGATATTGTGAAATAAAAATTTTAAAGACCATGGCATGTTTTAAAATGTCATTATTCTAGTATCACTCTTGATTGAAAGTTTGGTTGGGTATAGAATTTTAGGTTGTAAATCATTTTCCCTCGAAATTTAAAGGCTTCCATTCATTATATTCCACCTTCTAGCTTTGCTGTTACAAAATCCAAAGGCAGCTTTGATTTTTCATTTTTTCTTTGTGGCCATTTCTTTCTCTGGAAATGCGCATGGTCTTTGAAGTTTCAAGATGATGTATATTAGGAGGGGTCTGCTTTTATTCACTGTGCCAAGCATTTGGCATTCATATCTTCAGTTCTGAACATTTTTTGATGTATTTTCTCACTGACAGCTTCTTTTCTTCCTTTTTATCAGTGCTTTCTCTCTGGAACTCCTAATATTTGGTATCAAAAATTCTGGGCTGGTTTTATGTTTTCTTTGTGTTCTCTCATTTTCTATCTCCTACACATTTTGTCCTGCTTTTTTTTTAAATTTCCCTAATTCAGTCTTATAATCTTTCTATTGACTTTTTCCTTTCTGTTATTATGTTTATTTCCAAGACCCTTTTAAAATTGTCAGAATATCTTTTATTGTAAAGTGCACTCCATTCCTATTTTATGAATGTAATACATTAATAACATTTTTGTTCAAGTTTTTATCTTGCATTTTTTAATTATCTCCAAGTTGCTTCCTTTTTTTTTTTTTATTTACATTCAGGTCTCTTTGTGTTAACATATTCTCTGAATGATCTGATTATGTTTTAGAATGATTCTCTTAAAAGATGATGTTAAATTCTGAGTGCTTTGGTGGACTTCATCAACAAGAGTCTTCAAAGCACAGGGGCAATTAAGTTGGGCTGCTTTGTGGAGGAAATCTCAGTGCCAACACTTTTGTATCTTCCTTTTGGGCTGGTCAGATTCCCAGAGACAATTTTCCAGTCTAGTCCTTGCAGGGTATAGATTTGATTTTCAGTGTTCTAGAAGTCCATCAGTGATGGAAGATTCATAATGGGGTAGTAGGATGGCTCTCAGCATTCAGCATATAAATGTGTATATAGTCTCTAACTTCAGTAAGGTAATGCCATCCTCATCTGTGCTTGTTTCCTTATGCAAAGGCCTTCTGGGGTAAGAGTCTGGAGATTTAAGGGCTTCTTTTCTTTATTTTTGAGAGAGAGAGAGAGAGAGCCCAAGGAGGAGAGGGGCAGAGAGAGAGAAGGAGACAGAGGATCTGAAGAAGGCTCTGTCCTGAAAGCAGTGAGCCCAATGAGGGGCTCAGACTCATGAACTGTGAGATCATAACCTGAGCCAAAGTTGGAAGCGCAATGGACTGAGCCTCCTGCATTTTTTAAGCAAACTTTTAAGGAATCCTTCACTTTAATTTAGCCCTATACTCACTTCCACTCTTGGAGGTGGCTGGTTCAGGACATCCTTGAATGTTGTGGAGGTTTTCTGCCCTAACTTTGGTCACATTTTAGCTTTTCCTACTGCCAGCTCAGAACTAACATTAGTCAAGTTTCCTAAATGATTTAGCACTAGTCTAACTGCTTACCAGATCTGAATGTGGGTTGGTGTTTTCTCTTCTATTATTTTTTTTCTTATGGTTTTATGCTTTAAAAATATTTTCTTAATGTTATTTCACTTTTTTTGAGGTTTCAAGAAGGAACAAGAGTGCATGCCTGCGTTTAGTTTGCTTCTTCACCTGCAAATCTCACTGAGGTTTTTCCCTCCCATCTTTTTGTTTCTACAGGTTGTAACATCTTTCTGTTGACCTTATTTTTTTTTCCAATGAGGTCCAGTGCTCACTATGGCTGCACCCTCAAGAGTTCTTCAATAGCTCCAGCCCATAGGACTACTTTATTTTTTTTTCCCTTAAAGCATTTTGATTTCTCTCTACTTAGTACTTGGATTTTCACATGCTGCTACTGCTGAAACTATTACTACTACTACTACTACTACTACTACTACTACTACTGCTACTATTACTACTAGTGATATAAATGAACACTAACATTTGCTGAATGCTAAGCACTATTCTAATTGCTATAGGTATGGTGTCTTACCTCCTCTCTACAACAATTCTTTCAATTAGGTACTGCTATCATCTCCATTTTACAGATGGGAAAATTAAGGCACTCAGAAGTTAAACACGTGTTCGCCTAATCACACAAGTCATACTTGGTGGAACCAGATTTTAAAATGCAACAGTCAGATTCCGGCAGCTGTGTTCTTAATTATTCGCAGCAGTTATGAGGAGAAAATACACAAATGAGGAAATGGTGCTCCAGAGAGTTCATATGATCTTCCCTAAGTTCCTTTATGGCTAGTAAGGGAAAGAACCAGGTTTTGTGATAACAACTCCAGGACTCCACATTACCAAGATATTACATTACAAAGATAAGTAATGCCCTTTTCTAATTAGCAAAACACTGTGTCTCACTGTTTCAGGTTTTCACGAAATTGTTGATGAACCGATTAAATAATTACCATGTGCTGCATGCAAAGGCAATGTGTGGTGTTAAAAATACATTGCCAGCATTTCAGCATTGAATTACAATTTGAGAACATTTAATCCAACTGCCTTATTTGGCAGATACAGGTGATACTCAAAGAAGCTGAGTAACTTATCCAAGCTTACATTGCTCATTACTAAAGAGGCAGAGTTAAAACCCAGTCCTCAAATGTACTCTCGCGTGTGCATAATAAGATAGCTTCCCAATATCTCATATTGTTAGCAACTTAAAAACTAAACAACTTTTTTCTATAGTGTTTGTTTAGTTTAGCTGAAAATCACTTTATAGAATATATTTTGTCCTACAAATAAAATTTCTGTATGTCAGATACTATTTTTCATAATAAGATAGAGTTGTTTTCCAATTGATGATTTTGGCCTCTAAAGCATGATAAAAATCACACAACATAGCAAACTCACAAATATCTATGCTGTTTAAAAGTGTTTTGTTTTTTTCCTGCTAAAGCATGCGTGACTCTGAAAAAGAGGTCACGGTATCGATGCAGCCCTGAGACTTAAAATACCACAAATCAGAAACAGGGTTGCGTCTCTTTTTGATTCACGGAAGAAGGCCTGTGTTCTATGCTCTGTCTCTTTAAACTTAGTCTTGGGTTTTATCTCTGTTCCAAGGTAAATATTCTTTAAAAGTCTAAATCTCTTAGCTGTTCCTTTAAAAGGTTTATCTTGTGCACGTACTGCTTGTTTATTTAGCAACCCTATGAAGCTGTTGAAGTGTTTGTTTAGTAGTCTTTCTCAATTATTTATGGTGAGAGCCAACTAATCTTTGGTCACAGTAAATTTCATGTTCTGGGAATCACTATCCTGATTGATTATATTGGGAATCTCTCCAAAGTGATCAAACTTACGTTAGTATTCCATCCTTAAGCACCTTTCTTCAGAGAGAAGTGAGTCAGTCTTTGCACACTTGATCTTATCCCCAAAGGAAAGTTTGGAAAACCAGTATGCCTGTGGATATTGGGAAGGGATTAATGATTTCCATATTCATTCACTCCTCTCCCTCTCTCCCTCCCTCTCTCTCTGTCTCTCTCAGTCATTAAGGTGGAAGTAGAGAATTGAGGGAGCCTTAGTCAGGCACTCCAAAGAAACTGGAAAAGTAATGAGGACAGGAGCAAAATATAAAAACTCACAGCAAATATGTCTTGCAAGAAATGTCAACAACACAGGGGAAATGCAATCTTTGGCTCCTCATCCTATCTTAAGTCTTGGCAGTTTTACAATTCAGGGCAAATGACCAGCCTGCCCTGAGCTATACTTCCCTAGTTCACAGAAGGGCCTCAGTACTTTTAAGAAAAGGGAGTGTTCAACTTCATTTTTGAGGGCAAAGATTAGAATCATAGAATGTTAGCACTCAAAGGGAATTCATAGATCATCTACTTTCTAGTTCAATCTCTTTGTTTCACAGTTGAGGTCGCTCTGAGGCCAAGGGAAAGGATACAAGTTTTCCGGAGTCATATGGTAAGTTAATGGCAGGGCATTGATCAAAACCCACCCAAATCTTGATTCTCAGACTAAAATGTCAGCAATAATGCATTAAAATGCAACTAAAATCCAAGCTACTTAACTTGGCTGACCTTGTCTCCTGTCACTCTCCTTGCTACTCCCTCTGTTCTTGCCATATTGGCCTTCTTCTTGATCCTGGGACATACCAAGGCACTTCCTGTCTCCAGATCTTGGCAATGGCTGTTCTCTGGGCCCGGAATGCTGCCTCCTCCCCCTGCCCATCTTGCTCATCATGGGTGTTTTCTGGTCAACAAGATCTGAGTCTCAGTCTAAATGCCATTTCCTCAGTGAACATTTCCTGATTAGGTGATACTAAGTAGACACTCAGGATCTCTGTCACATTGTATCATCATATTTTATTTCTCAGCATCACACTTACTGCAGTCGATTTTTGGTTATGATTGTTCTTCTAATAGAATGCAAGCTCCATGAGTGTCTTGATCTCGTTTGCTTATTGTGTTCATCAGGGCTTGGGGATATGTCAAATACATAGTAGATGTGTAAAAAATACATATTAAATCAACAGATAAAATAGTTGTAATATACACAGTAAAACAAAATCTCATACTTCTTTCACACTTCAATTTCACCAAGCTCTGTGGTTTAGTCTTAATATTAACCTTTATAAATATACATATATTTCACAATGATATATAATACATAGATTTATATGTGAAAATGCAAGCCTACATACATGTAGACATATATACAAATATATATACATGTGTGTATGTGTGTATATGTGTGTGTGTATGTATATATATGTATATATTTCTGTATCTATTCCAGCTATTGGATCCTATCTAGGTAAACAAATATTGGGATAAGAAAAGAAGAATAATGTGTGTGTTATGTTATGACTTCTTATTGCACAGAAAGTCATTTTCCTAGGGGCCTTTTTAAGTTTTGCAGGCATCCCAGTTTCTTTGAAAGTGTGAATCTCTTGTGGTATAACAGAACAGTCACTGACTGTTGAAGGTGCAGAATGGTAACGGCCACTGAGTTCACCAATAGCTTCATATTTAAGGCAGCCTAGAGACACAGGAGACTCCGATGGGTATAATACTTACCACCCACAAGTAGCCAAGCAGACTGAAATCCTCACTTTTTGCCTGGAACTTCCTTGATGTGAGAGTGATGTTTACATTTCTAGTCTCTTTCCTTTGGACTTGACAGATTTAGGGTAGCCTGGGTGGGAACAGAGGAAACCCAAAAGGGGTGGTAAAGACCCATCTTCACTGTGCCTGCCCCCTCCCCCACATGCACTCAGACAAGGGATACTCTCTCACTGGAAGTGCACAGACACTGTTCCTAGTATGAGTACTTTCTTGTCGGATGAGAAGCTGGGCGGCTTCTGTAGTACCCCGTGGTGGGGGCAGAAGGCTAAATACTTTCAGGATTTTTACTAAAATTAAGTAGATTTTTCTCTTCTCTTTTTTTAATTTTTATTTATTTTTGAGAGAGAGAGTGCATGTGAGTGAGGGAGTGGCAGAGAGAGAAGGAGACAGGATCTGAGCTGATAGCAGAGAGCGCAGCGCGGGGGTGGAACCCAGGAACCTTAGATCATGACCTGAGCAGAAGTCAGACACTGAACCTACCATTCAGGAACCCCTCTTCTGTTTTTTTTTAATTGAAGCAAGGTTGACATACAATGTTATATTAGTTTCAACTGCACACATGGTGCACATGGTGATTCAACAAGTCTATACATTACACTATGTTACCACAAGTGTAGCTACCATTAAGCAGATTTTCTTGAGTGAATGTTTCTCCATTTATCGTTTGCCCTTAGGAAAATTTCTAGAGACTTAAAATGTTATTTTAAAAAAATAAATTTTTACCACTTAAATTGTTTGGATGGGGGATGGTGTGCTGAGCTCCTAATTCTGTCCTAAAGGTCCTGAAAGAATTCACTTTTAAGGTTAAAGCTACATGAGAGAAAACACTTCTGTGTACTTTTAATTTTTTATTCCATCTCTCTCCTATTCAGATGCTGCCAAATATTACCCACTGCTTTGAGTCCACATTATTCTGGGAGATAATGTTCTTTAGAATCCAGCTTCTTCACTTTTCCTTATTTATGCGCAATATTGCACATTTCATAGCACCTTAATTTCATACAGGTTGGTTCACTGTATCTTCTGTAACTTATTTGTACATTTGAGTTTTTTATGCCTCTCTGTCATTTTGTCCAAAGTGGCCAGTCTTATCCTTCATGGCCCATTCCAGATATTCACAGACGTTGAGAGCTAAAAAATGAGCCCATTCACAGGAGAAACAAGACCTCTTCTACTAGATTGTTCTGTGCTGCTCTTACTTTGTTACATGCATGCCATTTGTACCCAATTGAACTTTTAGCACCTGACGTAGAAATTATTGCTTATGTTTTTTTACTCCCTTTCAATGCTTGACCTAGGGCTGGCCATGTAGTGAGTATTTAGTGAATTTTGTGGAGTGACTTCTCCATGCACATTCAATTCCTACTTACAGGAACCCGTTCTCCTCCGAGGAACAGGTACAATCCTGAGAGATGAATTTCTAGTTCAGTTGTAAATTCAGAAGTCTTATGAAATGTGTTCAGTTTATGGTTCTTACTATGAAATGTATCTCAAGTGTTTGCTCACTAATGCCATATTTGTAGTTACAGTGTATGAATACACCCAGTTTTAGTTGAGCAGAAAACAAACCTCATGTTGGGACAATTATTTTAAGGATCCAATCACTAAAGCTTGCCAGGAAAGATAGTCTCTGGTTTACAGAGTCAGAATACCCCACTCAATAAATGGTTTTTAAAATAAGACATCAAGTGAGATGCAATGAATTTAAAAACTGGAAATCAGATATAATGTAACCCTAAGAACCTTAGAATCCAGTGAAGAAGATTCTAATAAGAAATAAGAAAAGTCAAAACACAGCACACACGCAAGGTAAACAGTGCCATTGGAACAGTGTATTGTGAATCATTGAAGTCTCTCAACTGAGAGACCCTGTGCAGTTTCTCAATGAAGAGATAGTGCTTTAGAGTCTCCAAGGCCTAGAAAAATAAATAGGCTTTTATAAAATGAACATGATGGGGCTTACAAGGAAAAAAGATTTTGCAAAAATGTTTATTTATTTGAGAGAGAGAGAGAGAGCATGAGTGGGGGGAGAACCAGAGAGAGAGAGGGAGACACAGAATCAGAACCAGTCTCCAGGCTCTGAGCCATCCACACAGAGCTTGACATGGAGCTTGAACCCATGAACCATGGGATCATGACCAGAGCTGAAGTCGGACGCTCAAATGACTGACCCATCCAGGTACCCCCCAAGCAAAAGAGATTTAATGAAGTCTCAGAAGGGAGAATTCAAGAGACTTTTGGAAAATTATGGGCATTCCAATAGGTTTATATCACAGGGTCCATGATAAGGTACAGCAGGATACACAAATGGACATTTAGGTTGGACCAGATCCTGAAGAATCTCAAATGGCAAGCTGGTGAGTTTTCAGTTTATTTCATTCTCATCATTAAGATAAAACTGAGTTACTAAATGTTTTCAAATCAGGGACTGAGTGTTGAGATCTAGAAATGCATTGTCTGGGGGTACCTGTGTGGCTCAGTTGGTTAAGCATCCAACTTTAGCTCAGGTCACAAACTCGCAACCTGTGATTTGGAGCTGTACCATCAGCACAGATCCCATTTCAGATCCTCTGTCCCCCTCTGTCTCCCGCTCCCTGCACACATGCACACACACTCTCTCTCAAAAATAAGAAATAAAACATTTAAAAAAATGCATTATCCAATATGGTAGCTACTAAACATATGTAGTTACTTAAAATTAAATTAATTAAAATACATTGAAACTTAGTTCTCCAGATGTACCAGATGTATTCCAAGTGCTCCAGAGTCTGATGTGGCCTAATGCCTACCATATTGGACAATAAAAAGCATTTCTATCCACTCTGGAATTTCTAATGAACAGTATTACACTAGATTTTAGACTCTGACACCAGTATAAAAAAGAATTTATAGGGTTTGGGGAACAGAGATGCAGAGATGAAAAAGAAACAGTGTAACTAATAAGATGTTCTCAAAGTAATCCAGGTAAAAGATAACTGAAGGCTGAACTAGAAGAATAACAATGTGGGGAGAGTCGAGGAGACATGTGACACATGTTAAATATACACAGAGGATTCTGTTAACTAGTTATCTGTTAGGTATGAAGGGAGGGAGATGGGTACCCTAAAACCCTGAGCGACTGGGTGGGGAGTACAATTCATAGAATTGAGGAGAAAAAATACAAGCAATTAGTTGACAGAGATTATTAAAATAATGAGTACAGTCTAGTAATGTTGGATTTGAGTTTCCTGATCTAGGTAGAGATGTCTAGGAGGCTGGAAAGAATATGTTGGAGCTTGTGATAGAAGAATATATTGATACCCAGTATTTCTTACATACAAGTGGTGGTTAAAATCATTGAGAGAGATAGAGAGAGAGAGAAGGGCTAAAGAAACACCTAGAAGTATTTCATTGTGTTTATTTCCCTTCTGTTCAATTCTTGATTGCATTACTCTAGGTCAGAATTTCAAACTTTATGCGTTATTTCTGATTATTTTAATATTATCATGGTTTCTTAAGAGTGACTTTGCAAGCCCAGAGACTCGAAGGCTAGTTTATTTCTTCAAGGCACCACATGTACACTTTGTCAGATATCATCAAATGATTTCAGGTACTGAACTTTCCTTGTGTAGTACAAATGATTAACCTTGACCCAGAAAATGGAGTGGTATTTGCAGTACATTTTTTAGATTAAAATAAAACTATTGAAATAACAGCACATGTCACTCCCTAATTTCTAAATTTGTATCCATATATCCTTAAAAGATATTCTTTTGTTCATTGAATGCATTCAGTGAGTATTTACTGATTATTGATGATTTACAAGATAATGAAACACAGGAGATACAAGAACTTCTACAACTCAGAACTTTGCTCACAAGGATTGACATTTCAGTGAGAGAACAGATTATGAATACAAATGATCACAGCACAGTGTGATCAGTGCTAGGCAAATATCAGTGGAGCAAAGCATTAAGATCTATGTAGGCACAGAGGAAGGAAACATTGTCTGGGGGAGTTAGGAAAAGCTTTTCAGAGAAAGTGATTTCTAAGGTAGTTGTTGAAGAATGAAGAGGAGAGCACGTGCAGAGACACCTTGTGTGAAAGACCTCGGGTGATTTATCATAATGCAGACTGAGTCCAGTGGAGGCAGGTGAGGCCAGATTCTGGTCAGCTTTTTATGCCATTCTAATGAGTTTAGGTTAATTTTGGAGGGAATGCAATAAGGGGAATCATCCAATATTTAAAGGTATGAGATGGTATTGTTGAGTTCTGTTTTAGAAAGATACCGAGCAGCAGTGGGGCCGGGGGATGGTCAAGAGGTGATATTGGAGGAAACACCAGTTAGAAACCTGCTGATGTAAACCAGACTTGATGGGGTACTGGTAAGAAATTGATTCTAAAGATATTTAGGAGTCAAATCTACATTTAACATTCATGAAACTTTAGGTATAAGTTAGAAAGAGCACCTGGAATGACACCCAGGCCCCTGGCTTTACAGCTGAAGCATAAAGAGATGTCTGTCCTTGAAGTGAAATTTCTAGAAGAACCAAGGGCTGAGCATGAAGATGAGCTCCAGTTGGTAATAGTGAGATTAAGGGTCCTTTTGGGGGGATTTGCACTTGGAGAAATGGCTCCAATGGTTCAAATATTATCTCTTATCTGTATTGAATGACCTATTTATTCATCCTGTGCATGGTGGTCATTAGGATCCTAGTTTATTTCCATTCCATTGGTAATGGAGTGGCCTCAAACTCTGATATACCTGATCAAGGATGAGATGTCATTTATTGAGCTGCCTCAGAGTCGGAGTGAATATGAAACTTTGTGGCACTCCAGGTTGCCCCATGGACTTGAATCTCAAATACGTTCTACTTTCTCACCCTGGAATATCCCTAAGAGATATTTCACTAATACTTTTCTCCCATAAAAGATTCTCTCTTCGATGGCTCTCTCTCTCTCTGTCTCTCTGTCTCTCGATCTCCTTTCCTCTCCTTTTTCCTCCTACTGGCTTCCTCCTCCCACTCAACACCTTTCACTTTCCTTCCTTCTTTCCTTCCCTCCCTCTCCCTCTCTCCCCCCTCCCTCCCTCCCTCCCTCCTTTCTTTCTTTCTTTCTTTCTTTCTTTCTTTCTGGATATTTTGACCTACCTGAAACCTAAATTTCTTTCCTGGTTACATCCCTAAGAACCCATTTACCCTTTCATTTCCATCTGCCGCATGTTCCTTAGAGAACCAGCATTTTGGAGCTACATGGAAACTTATAGGATACCTTGGGTAGTGCCGTGATTTTGCTGACTTTGAATTTTCAGAGAGGAAAGAATTTGTTCAGCCACATCACTAGACAGTGCCTTGCATGCACTTTTAATTATCTAAATCCCCATAAGTTCAATAATTTGAAAGTGCTTTCTATTTATTATATATATGTGTACACCATGGATTTTTAAAACATGAAACATGGGTTATTGGTTACAAATGCACTTACATTGTGCATTAAGAAACACATTCTGAGACTTGTTTTAAACTGTTCTCTGTAGCTCATTTTAATGTTATCATGATTATTTATGAATTTGCTGAAATTACCTTTAGATTTCCTGGTGAGTTTTTTTTCAGCTTATTACGTAAGTAGATAAATCTGACCAGTATATTTAATATGGTTTATAAATTTTTATTTGTTGAATCATAAATTTATTGTTAAATGCGGCCCTTTAAATCACATTTAATTTTTTTCTGGCCTTTGAATTAATACACATTCATTATACAAATTCTAGAAAGTATTGAAAAATAGGCAGATTTTTTCAAGTCCTGCATGTCTCATTACAGTCATGCAACACATATTATTTTAGTGTAGGTTTCCATGTATTTTTCCTCTGCATGTTAATGTGAATCTCCTATAAGGGAAATTTTATTGGTTTTTTAACCTACCATTTAATTCACCTCCACAAAAATATCCTTATTAACAATTTTAATGGCTTTGTAATTGTCCATCATGCTTCTATACTCTATAAGCCAATCTATCAATGCCCTTATTTTTGGATACTTAGTTTATTTTCTTTTTTAAGTAGAATGTATGATGCTACAAAGAATATTGTTGAATTTAAAGTTATGTCAGATTTTACATTTTGTTTTCTTATAATAGATGTTCAAAAACAGAAGCCCTGAATGAAATGGGATAAACATTTGTATATGAGGGAGATGATGTTGACCTGAAGACGGCACAACATACATGTTAACAGTGACTTTCAAATCATCTTGATGAATATGATAGGAGGACTCTCACACTTGGGCTTTCCTGCAACCAGTAGGATATATTTCTAGATTGAGCTAAAATATACAATTCTTCACTGAGGAAGCAGAGGGTTTGCCTTGATCATGCTCACTTGTCCATATGGGCCACAAACTTTGACTATATTAATATCAGACTTATAACAATTAAGCTAATTGGGGTCAATTTTCTATACTGCTAGAGTGTAGACTTTATAAATATATATTGCGGTTACACAGTCTACTTGACTATTTCATAGAATCATAAAATCTTGGAGCTATAAAATACCCTTAGAAACATTTTAACATTCTGACTTCTCTATTCTGCAAACGAGACAATGTTAATGAAGAAGGGAGGAACTTCCCCGTGGGTCATGCCAGTGCCACAGCTGAAATCTAAGCCTCTTGATTTCCAGATAAGAGATCTTTCCCTGAGTACTAAGAATGAATAGTTATTACATTTGAGGTGGGTTGAACTTTAATGCTCTTTGCTTCATTAAAATGCTTGTCTGTCTCCAATTTCATTGACTCCCAGGTACTGATTAGCATGGGCAAAGATAGACCTTGATTACAAATTATTTGGGAAGCAAAGATACCAGAAACCAATATATTTCTTTTTTTAAAAAGTTTATTTATTTATTTTGAGAGAGAGTGAGCATGAGCACGGGAGGGGCAGAGAGAGAGAAAGACAGAGAGAGAATCCCAAGCAGGCTCCTTGTCTTTAGCATGGAGTACAATGTGGGATTCAGTCCCATGAACTGCGAGATCATGACCTGAGCCCAAATCAAGAGTCAGACGCTTAACCAACTGATGTACCCAGGTGCCCCTAGAAACCAACGTATTCTATTGTCATATCTCTTCATTCAGTTCCTATAATTTTGATATCTACCAATGAAGAAATTATAGGAGACACTGAAATTTGTCAGGATAGCAACGCAATATCTATAAGCTACAACATATCAGAGAAGGACTATGTTGCAGATGTAGCTGGAGAAGGCTTTGTGGACAAGTGATTCTTTAGCTGGATCTTGAGGAGGGTGGGTAATCGGACTCATAGACAAAGCAGCAAGGACATTTCAAGGGAAGGGGCATTTTGTGCGGAAGTACAGGGCAGGAGCCTCAGTTGTGTTCCTCGGACTGTAGGGGTGAGAGGGTGGTGGTGAGGATGGGGCCAGGGCTGCTAGAAAAGTCTGCCAGGCAGCCAGGCCGCAGAAACCTGCAGGCTCAAAGGGGACTTTCTCTGATGGAGGATCCTAAGCCAGTGAACACTTCCACCCAGAGAAGGGAGGTCATTTTGTATACAGAACAGTAAAATGTCGTTACCACAGTTTAACTTGCCACTGAACAAACTGCATGCTTTATATCTCAGAACAGCATCGGGTTGATGTGTGCTTTGGCTTCATTAATCAAGGGGAGGGGCGTTTGCTGAGATCATAGTCACTGATATGTAATTCACCCTTTCCTCCATTTCTGTGAACAGTAATATTTTTAGAAATTGCACCCGGTTGTTTCTCAAGTGAAGTAGCCACAAGAGCTACTAAAAGTAGTGCTTTAGTGAAATCCTTCTCTAGATGATCTTACGTCTGACCTTCTGTACTTTTATCTCCCAAGGATCAGCTTGTGGTGTTAATTATGAGGTAAGTAAGCAGTTACTTCCTACAGCAAATCAGCCAAAGTCCAGGTTTGCTCTGGAGGTCTCCGGGATCAGGGCTCTGTGTTTCTTCAGGTTTCAATCCGCCAGCCTCAAACCACTTAAGGGCAGGAGGAGGAAAGACTGGGGAGTGATCAGTTTACAAGTGACCTGGGGGTTCCCAGCTTTCATCCCTGGAAATCACAGTCCATATAATAGGCCTTGTGCAGATACAGTTGGGACAAATTGACTCAGGCGTCCTGCTTTCAGAAATGAAAATTCTTCTGTTCCCTTATCAGCGTCCCCTTGCCTGAATCGTTGGAATCAAGCATTTGATGGAGGATGGTCCTTGTTCTGAGGTCAAACAGAGGATGTAGGTCCTGAGTAAGAGTGTGGGCTGTTAAGTGGCACCCAACTGTGTTAATTGGATAATAGGACTCTAGCTAGTTTAGGGACTTAAAAGTCATTCCAGAGGAGCTTTGTCTGCCTAGCAGGCTTTTTCCTTTCTAGGCAAGTGAGAGTTATAACTGTGAAACAAAGTAGAGCCGGCACGTCTCAGACCAGGCTACTGTTGTACCAAATATTCTTACATCATCTTTTTAAATAGGCTTTCAAATTTTTTGAAAGTTTTTTTAATAAGTTTTTTAAAAAACGGCAGTGTTTCCAACCTGGCACCTGAAGGTGAGTTTTAGAGGCAGCATGAGTCATCAGGACTCCAGACTAGTGGGTACGGTGGTGATTGTTGCCAAATAATCACTCTCAGCGAAAAGAAATGCAACTTTAAAAAAAAGAAAAGAAAAGAAATCAGATTATCTTGAGTTATTTGCAAGCTAGTTCTCATAACACTTTCCAAAGTAGAGTCAGTATAGAATCTGAAAAAGATTGCTTTCTACATTCATTTGTACATAGAATGTCTGACTATTTATTAGGAATAAAACAGTCTTGCTTTAAAGTAATGCATCAGAATACGGGCACATGTACTCCAATGTTCATAGCAGCACTCTCAACAATAGCCAAAACATGGAAAGAGCCTAAGTGTCTATCAATGGACAGATGGATCAAGAAGATGTGGTTTATCTATACGATGGAATACTACATGGCAATGAGAAACAATGAAATCTGGCCATGTGCAGCAACATGGATGGAACTTGAGGGTGTTATGCTGAGCAAAATAAGTCAGGCAAAGAAGGACAGATACCATATGTTTGCACATATAGGAGGATTAGGAGGAACTTAATGGAGGACCATGGGGGAGAAGAAGGGGGGAAACAGTGGGGGAGAGGGAGGGAGGCAAACCGTGAAAGACTCTTGAATGCCAAGAACAAACTGAGGGCTGATTGGGGAGGGGGAAGGGAAAGGGGGGGTGATGGGCATGGAGGAAGGCATTTGTGCGGATGAGCACTGGGTGTTATATGGAAACCAATTTGACAATAAACTACTTTAAAAAATAAATAAAGTAACGCATCAGAGAAACAATTGAAACAAAATTCTCTTAACATATCCTTACCATATGTACAGGGAGTTCGTAAAGTCCCAAGCATGTAAGGCCACAGCACTATCAAGTTATGATTTATTACTGATGAATGGATGATCATAGCAACTGTATTGACGTTGCTCAGCTGTTGTACTGAGAAAGAATATTGCTATTAGTTTTTATACTCAATGAAATCACTCATCGAGTATTGGTAATTATTCTCCAATTCGTTGTTTATTCTATGCCTAGAATATTTCTAAAATTTAGTTCTAAACATGTAGTCTATTTGTAGCCTGTCAGTGGCTTCCTCGTGTCCCACCAAATAAAGTCCAAATGTCTCAGTCTGGCATATTCAAAGACTAGAAAGTTCTGCCCTGAAGTAGTCTACCCAACATCCCTCCAGAAATGCTATCTTCAGACCACATTAGACACCTCACAAGTTCCCCTGCTAACCACGCACAGTCCCTCTCTTATTCTTACTCCTCCAGAAGTCTCTACTATTTCTCTCTCAGGAGAAGCTCCATTAATCCTTCAGATACAGTGTAGTGAACACTCCCCACCTTTGTAAAATGCCCAGCTCCTTCCCTCTAGCCTCTTTCTCACTATCTCATGAAACTGTCCCCATTATGTTGCCATGTGTCTCCTTGCTACCAAATCCAATGAACACTTTTAGGGGCACCTGGGTGGTTCCGTCAGTTAAGTGTCTGACTTTGGTTCAGGTCATGATTTCACAGTTTGTTAGTTCGAGCCCCACGTCAGGCTCTGTGCTAATTGCTCAGAGCCTGGAGCCTGCTTTGGATTCTGTGTCTCCCTCACTTTCTGCCCCTCCCTCCCTCACACTCTTTCTCTCTCCCAAAAATAAAATAAACATTTAAAAGAAGCATATCCAATGAATACTTGTGTTAGTCATGACTTCTCAGCAACATATGATACAGTTAACCAACACCCTTTTTAAAAAATTTTAAATGTTTAGTCATTTTTGAGAGATGAAGAGAGACAGAGCTTGAGTAGGGGAGGGATAGGGAGAGAGAGAGGGAGACACAGAATCCGGAGCAGGTTCTAGGCTCTGAGCTGTCAGCACAGAGCCAGATGTGGGGCTCAAACTCATGAAACATGAGATCATGGCCTGAGCTGAAGTTGGAAGATTAACCACCTGAGCCACCCGGGCACCCCTAACTAACCCCCTTATGAAAATCTTTTTCTTTGGCTTTTGTGACATGGTACTCTCATTTTCCTCTGGGTTTCCTCATTCTCCCTGTGGGAACCTATTCCTCTGTTCCTTCACTAAAGTGTTCTTTTGCTCAGGTTATCATGTCCACTGTCACTACGTAATCACTTCCTAGACATTGATGACTCCTAAATGTCCATGGTCAGGCTATCTCTCCACTGTATGCTTGAGATCCATATTTTCAATTGTCTTATGAATGGAAGCACTTTAACATCCCACAAACATCTTAAGATTGATATGTTTCACTTGATGTCATTATTTTTACTCTTAAATCCACCTTTTCCTGGCTGTTTAACTCAGACAATGGTACTATCATATTTAGCATCTTAACTTCATAACTTGCTGTCCTTGATTATCCTTTCCCCATATCTGGTCAGACATTAAAACTAAATAAGTATCTCAATTAAAAAAATCAAATAAAACCATTTCTCTCTATCTAGATCTAGATGATGATGATAATACAGATATATAGATGGCTGTGATGTCCTCTTATATTCACCCTTATTTTCATGGTCCCAGTTTAAGCTATTATAATTGCTCCCATTGATTTTTTTTAATTTTAGTTTATTTTTAATTTACTTATATTTTTCCTTGCCTTATTTATGCATTTGTTCATTTATTCATTTATTTTTATTTCACGTTTTTATTTTAATTCCAGTTAGTTAACGTACAGTGCAATATTGGTTTCAGGAATAGAATTCAGTGATTCCTCACTTACATACAACAACACTCAAAGCTCATCACAAAAAGTGCCCTTCTTAATGCCCATCACCCATCTAGCCCAACCCCCACCCATTTTTCCTCCAGCAACCTTCAGTTGATTCTCTATAGTTAAGAGTCTCCCCCTACCTTCCCTCTGTTCATCTGTTTTGTTTCTTAAATTCCACATATGAGAGAAATCATATGGTATTTATCTTTCTCTGACTGACTTATTTCATTTAGCAGAATACACTCCAGCTCCATCCTCGTTGTTGCAATTGGTAAGATTCCATTCATTTTTATGGCTGAGTAGTATTCCTCTGTGTGTGTGTGTGCGTGTGTGTGTGTGTGTGTGTGTACACCCCAACTTCTTTATCCATTCATCATTTGATGGCCATTTGGTCTCTTCCCATAATTTGGCTATTATTGATAATGCTGCTATAAACATCAAGGTGCACGTGTCCCTTCAAATCTATATTTTTGTGTTCTTTGGGTAAATGCCTAGTAGTGCAATTACTGGGTTATAACCTAGTTCTATTTGTAACTTTTTGAGGAACCTCCATAATGTTTTCCAGAGTGGCTGCACCCAGTCTGCATTCCCAACAATGCAAGAGGGTCCCCATGGATTGTTATCAATAGTCTCTTAACTAACCTCCTGTTTGGGCCCCTCCAGCCATTCTTTTCACCGCAAGCAAAGTGATATTTATGAAATACAAGCTGATCATGTCATTTTCTTACTAACAGCTTTTCAGTTGCTTTCTTATTGTCCTCAGACAATGAGTTACAGACTCCTTAACATACTTCATAAGACCCTGCATAGTGTCATCTCTTACTATCTCTTCCCTGGTATATTGCTTAGCCATAGTGAAATATAGTCTTTATTTCCTCTTCTTAATTTATTACAATATTTCTCACTGCTGATCTTTTTTTTTTTTTTAATGTTTTATTTATTTCTAGGAGAGAGAGAGAGAGAGAGAGAGACAGCGTGAGCAGGGGAGGGTCAGAGAGAGAGGGAGTCACAGACTGAAACAGGCTCCAGGCTCTGAGCTGACAGTCAGCACAGAGCCCGATGCGGGGCCCAAACCCACGAACCGCGAGATCATGACCTAAGCGAAAGTCGGCCGTTTAACCGACTAAGCCACCTAGGCGCCTCTTCTCACTGCTGATCTTAAGGGCTTCCCCTTGCTTAGATCATTCATTCTGCATGCCTTTGCCTTATTCTGAGTAAGGCTCAGGGATCCCACCTCCTCATGCCACAGTATAGCACCCTCCTTCGCGTTCCCATAGAACCCTGTTTTTTTCAGTGTAGCAGTTTGATTTTACTGTGTTACATTTTTAAGCCTTATTTTATCTGTTCCCTACTAGAATATAAATTGTTTATTTTCATCTTTTAATCCCCAGAACCACATACCTTACCTAATAAATAATACGTTTTTGTGGCTGATCTTGTATTCCCACTACCATTGCCTGCCTTATAATAAGCTCCTCGTTAATCTGGCTGCTGACTGTTCCATCACTGCATAGATTTCATCTTGATGTTCATGGACGCTTATTAGCAATCACTCACTGAGTTGTATTATGCTGCAGACCCTGTAGTAGTCGACTATATGAGATTTCAATTGCTTTTCCTTATGTACAAGCACCGCAGTGTCCTCCATGCAGTAGAGCATTCAAACATTCTATAACTAAAGGGATTTCATAATCTAGTTTTGAGAAAATAAAGTGTGGATATTAAAACTTCTATAGATGAATGAAATCTCAGAGATAGAGCTTAAGATAGCTCAGACAGGGCCATTTCCCACAAAGTTTCCAATAAAACATATTTTAATGACTCAAAAATAATCTTGAATTCTTTGTTTTAACCTGCCTCATAGATTGACAGTTTCATAATTTCCACAGCTGTATGAGCCGCTAAGTGTTCCCATCTCCCACTCTGTTCTGGAGATGTGGAGATTTGAAGAGACTGAGGGAGAGGTCCTTTCTGTCCTCAGGGAGAACCATGTATTCTTAGGAAGATTACATACATCTTCAGTAATCAGTGAAGGTATAAGCTTAAATTATGGTGCTTGCTTCATTTAAATACTTGGGTTTCCAGTTCTCTGGTAGGTGGAGCAGAGGAGATGTTTAAAAGGTTAGAGTATGATGAGAGGCCCCAAACCTAAAGTGGAAAATCTTATGATCAGGAACCGTAATAAGAGTAAGATTGGTCACCAACCTGTATATCATTAGAGGCTTAGAAGCTGCATTTGTTGTCTTGTTTTATACTCAGGGCAAGCCCTAACACTAATGTAATTATTAGTATTGCTGTTTTGATGATAAACAGCAGAGTGCCTCTGCTTTCTTCCTAAAATCCTGCTGGGGAAGTATCTATATGCCTGTAAACTTTTCCTTCTGATAATCTGAATTGATAAAAGCAATAAAATGGCTAATTAAATGCATTTTGTTTTTAAATTCTTAAAACAACATATATCTTTTTAGCATGATACTGTTGTATGAAAAGTACCCAGCACACTGCTTAGTACAGTGACTGGTACTCAAAACATGAAAGTCATTATGATTGTAGTTATACTTGGAAATAAAATTTTCATTACACGCACACTGTAAAGAATATTTTTCTATTATTTGATGTCAAGTACTGCTTTAGTGGCTCAGTTTCCTGTAGAAGTTTCTGATGACAGAGATCTTTATTAGTATCAGAAGACTGATACTTCCTTAAAAGGCTTTTGTGGTTTCACATCTGTGTACCTGCGATGGAGAACGGATGTTATGTTTATGGATACTATGTTTGAAGAAGTTATCTGAATTTATCTGAGTCTATCTAGAGTGAGAGAGTTGGAATAGAAGATAGTTAAATCCCTTTCAGTCCTAAGAGTCTAAGAAATTTCCTTTCCCCATTCAATCCTCATTAAATACAGGGGTTAAGAACATAATCCCCTTTATGCTACATATCACTCTTCAGTTTTAACATCAACCCAGAAGCATATAAATTTTCTTTAAATAGCAACCATTATGGCCAACACTTCATTTTAAGCTAAGACATTTATTGTTAATTTCATCTATAACTATTGGTTTAGAACATTTGTGTGTTTGACAATGCAACAGCCAATAGATATCAAATGGGAAAAGGCATGTATGGTTATTTAGATTAAAATAAACTTTTAGATTAAAAAAAATCACCTTATGGAAAATACTTTTTGTAAAAATCCCAAACCCATCAAAAATTATTCCAGTTATTCAAGTTAATTGGACTTCACTATACAAAACAATTCAGCAGGGGGTGGGAGTGAGTTAGACAATGTTGGTAATTTGATAACCATTTTCAGAGATTTTCTCAGACACCATGTTGTAGGCATATACCTCTATACATATATATGACCTTATGTTAAAACTCTAAAATTCTGAGTGACTGTCCAGAGGAAAAAAACTTCATCTGGTCCAGTGGTATATTATAAATATGATTTTTACCCATCGTATCTTCCAAGATATGCACAAATATTTAATTTTCAGTGAGCTAATAATATATCCCTTTTATTATTTTTTTACCACAATATTACTGAAGTATGCAGTTTGGCATATTTCTTATATATTTTAAATTCCTCACAATCATTACATATTGAAAACCTCTCCAAGAAATCTCTGCTAGAGGAACATGGAAAATGAAGGCTGTTTGCAAGTGACTCGGCATTTTCTAGAGCCCTTTCATCCTTCTTTCTTTCCTTTCTTACAATTTTTAGATAAGTCACCTGACTACGCGCGTTCTGTGAAACCCTCATTCGTTCCATTTTATTTAACATATTTTAGTTTTGTGTCCTGAACTATGGTTCATGTTTCTTTTTTGTGTGTTAGGACCTAGCAAACCCAAAGAAAACTTTCTGAACTTCAAGACCCTTGTGCAGCCCTCTGTTGGGCGGTAATTAGATCATTATGTAGTACACTAACAGATTGAGTGTTTTCATTCCCACACCAGCCTGCAGTCCCCACCTGTCAGCTGGGGAGAGACAATCTCATAAACCTGCCAATACTATGATTTAGCTGAATACATGTTTGTTAATAAATCTTTCATCATATTATAATCAAAGAGCTCTTTCAGTTTATGACCCACCTAATGAAGGATTTGGGGTGTCTGCTCATCAATTTGATGTTTGTAAAGACAAAGCTAACGGGTGTCATTAGCGTGTACTTACCCCTTGGCTCAGGTGAAGAGTGGAGCAGGGGAGGTGGTAAAGGAAATGAGAGAAAATGTTAATTAAAAATAAACTCATGGAGTCAGCCACATACCCGTTACCTTGAAAAGTAACTTCTTCTGTGAAAAATCAAATGTTTGACGTCTTTTAAAGTCTACTGAGCCACTAGGATCTACAGCCGTTCTTTATCAAATGCCTTTTTCAATGATTTCACTGCCACCATAATCATGCAAAGAATTTGATGTGGTTCTCTCCATAGGGGAGTGTAATTATTAATATGGTGTGAGCGAAGTCTAGGACTTGCTAGAGCTTGCAGTGATGCCAGGGTACAATCATGAAAACTTGTACTGCCTTTTTTGATATCAATGCTGTGTTCAGATTTCATTTTCAGTTTATTTGTGGTTAAAATTAAAATAAATTGAAATATTCTCCTAGTTATCTTTCTTAAGGCATTTAGGGTAGATATAATGATTGTAGTCCTGGTATCTTTTAGGTAGAACACTGCATACTCTATCCACCCCCCCCCCCACTGAAATATACCAAAGGTTTTATTGACTGGAAAACAAATATAACAAATAGAATGGGTTATATCATTTTCTAAAGCTATAAAGTATTTTGTAACTTCTGCTGAGAACTTTTTAAAGTTATGCCCACCATCTGCATGATGAATTTCTCATGGTGTTCTCTGCCCTGTCAAAACTTCTCTCCGTGGCCCAGTTCTCAGCTGCCATTGACTGAGATCCAGACAAATAAATCTAGGGAGAGAGACAGTACACTGACCTTGGTTTCCTATGTGTTTCCTTCCAACTCTAGAGCAAGTTATATTTCAGCTCCACAATCAACAAATAGCTCTGAAAACCAAATAGGCCACACTGTTGGAAGTCAGAGCAAATGAGGTCAAATAGAAGCCTCAACTGGCTGGATATAAAGTCTTCTCGACTCCTTTGTGGAAATTTCCAGGCTCCACATTCATTCATCAGGATATCCTCTTTGCACACCCTTAGCGTTAAAATCTTTGGGCTGCTGCAGACTCCATCTGAAGATGACACAGCTGTACCAGGTTGGATGACCTTTTATGTCCTATCTGCATCCATTGCTTTCTCTATTTGCTTTCCTTTTGTGATATTTTCAGCACCAGGAAGTTTCACTCACCTTGACCATTGTTTTCACACATTTGGGCTACAGACATGAGGTTGTTGTTTAATTTGAATCCAAAAAGATGGACAGGAAGGAAAACAGACAGTAGAGATATCATCCATTTCCTAACTGAATCATAACACTCTATTTTCATGACTTTGTCACACTGCAGAAGAATGCAGGGAATTCATTTGAAGAAGCATAAACAGCAAGACTGTGACATGCTTTCTTGATGAGCATCTCCATACTAAACATAAAGACAGCTTGGTTGCGGAGGGAATCATTAGCTTCTCTGATGACACACTCCCCTAATAAAGTCCAGATTTGGCTCGAATTTTGTGTGTAATTTCCTACTGCTAAAATTACGAACTCTTAAGTAAAGATGACCATTTTTACAATTTTTATAGTGGTCTGCAGGAATAAGGCTGCGTGACTGATGCTTTAGCATTGCTAGTGAAACTTTAGCATGTGGATGTGTTGGATTTTCTTTGTTTTGTTTTTGAACAAAAGCGTTGGTGCTGGACAGATCTGGTTATAAGTATTGGTTTGACCACATGCAAGATGTGTAGCTTTGGGGAAGATAATGAACTTTCCTAAGCTGTGGTTTCTTCACTGTTAAATTGGAGATGACTGAACTTGAGTTGTTGTAATTATTTTTCTAAAATTGTTTTAATGTTTATTTATTATTTAGAGACAGAGAAAGACAGAGCATGAGCAGGAAAGGGTCAGACAGAGAAGGAGACACAGAATCTGAAGCAGGCTCCAGGCTCTGATCTGTCAGTACAGAGCCCGACACAGGACTCGAACTCACGAACCATGAGATCGTGACCTGAGCTAAAGTCAGGTCAACCAACTGAGCCACCCAGGAGGCCCGAGTTGTTGTAATTATTAAATGAGAACAACCTACAGAGAATACTTAACACAATACAAGCACATAGCACATATTCATTTAAGATAGCTGTGATTCTAATATTCTAATATGAGTGTTAGGATTTCTAGGCTGCTCATGTTCTGTAGATCACTGCAATCTATGTGTAGTGAAATCTGCACTCTAGGTATCCATACTTATTTTGTTGGAGTGCTATATTAATAATGTTTTTATTATTTTATGTTTCCTTCATATTCATACAGATTTTTTTAACAAAAGGACTATCTCAGGAGCATTACATAAACCACAATATGTCAACTTCAGCATTTCCTAAAATGACCTAGTTTATTACTTTCAAAAATATTTACTTTCCAGTTTTGGTTTCTTTATGGAAATGTATATTTCAGCAGTTTTCAAGAGACTCTCTAAACTTTGAGCTTCTTTTCTGAATTTATTTTGCTTATAAATGAATGAATAAAAGTGGCAACTCCTAAATAGATACTAATATTTGGCATATTGTAGTAAATTATAATGTTCAAAAATTGTTTAAGGTAAATACAAGTTATAGTCTCAGAATGATAATCTTCTGTATCATGTAATAATTCCATTTTCTTTAATTAATTATAACTTCCTGTTTGCCAAATGTTGATTTTATATTTCCATCATTCTTCCTATGTGTATTCATTGGAACTCCAGATAATGTCTTCTCCCCCCATTTATGTATTTCTTTATCTGAGCATGGAGTCCTGAATATTTATTTTACCTTACAGATTGTATTCTGTTGCTATCATTTACTTTATTGTTCGGATTATCCAGATTAGCTATTGTGAGCTCCTTTAAGTTGACTACTATCACTTTTTGACCTGATCTGATCGATTTTTGAGCATTTACTTAATTTCTGGCACCGCAGAATCTTCCAGGCTCGTCATGTATTTTCCCTGTCCCAGTCCTAAAAGCATTCATATCTCTGACTCCCCTGTTCCTTGCACTTATTAATAGAATCCAGAAATCAAGATCTGGGCCCTGCGTATCCACTGGTACTGGGGTACAATTGCTTCTAGAGCCTCTCAGCATTAAGAGCTAGAAAACAGATGTATGTGTATGAGGACACATACGTACACATTTATATTTGTTTCTATATAGCAACTCTAAGTTCATGCTCATACCTTTGTTTCTAATCCAATATCATGAAGTTTATTTTATATTTCTTTATGTGTAGCATCTTTAACAGTGAGAAACCTGGCTCTCAATTTCCTTAACATATTTATTTTTAAATATTTTTAAATGTTTATTTATTTAATTTGAGAGAGAGAGAGAGCAGAGGAGGGGCAGAGAGAAAAGGAGATAGAGAATCCCAAGCAGGCTCCGTATTGCCAGTGTAGAGCCTGACGCAAGGCTCAAACTCACAAACCGTGAAATCATAACTTGAGCTGAAGCCAAGGGTTGGACACTTAACCAAATGAGCCACCCAGATGCCCCTATTTTTCAATAATTGTGTACACAAAAAGTAGCTTTAGAATTGTTAACCTACAGCCCCGTGGAAAAATAGTATATATGCAAACAATTTTTGCTCCTTCTTTAGCCTTATATCATACAATCAAAATAATACTTTCCAGTACACAAGTTACTTTCTTCCTCACACTCGTCTCTGTGATTATCTTATTTCTTTATAATATATGTAGATCTGTTTGTAATTGTTTTGGGTCTACTTTAAATCCCCCTATGTCTCTCTCTCGCTCTCTCTCTCTCTCACACACACACACACACACACACACATCTGATAGTAATTATTTACTTATTTTGGGGGTAAATCAAACATTGCAGTGGTTCTAACAGTCCAAACCATACAGATGATAAGTTCAGGCAAGTATCACTTTCTTCTCATCCCTACTCCTCCTTTCTCATTCCCCAGTTGTCTCTGCCTCATTCTATCCACCCTCTACAGGTAATTAACCTCACTAGTTTCTGGTTGAAATTTCTTGTATCTCTTTTTGCACAAATTAGCAAAAATGTGTATATTCCATTATGTCCTTTTCTTCCCTACTTGAAAGATGGCATGTTATAAATATACCTTGTAATTTCCCCTTTCCTTTAAAAATTTTTTTTAAAAAAATGTTTGTTTCTTTATTTTGAGAGAGAGAGAGAGCACACACAAGCAGGAGAGGGGCAGAGAGAGGGAGAAAGAGAGAATCCCAAGCAGGCTCAGGACTGTCAGTGAGGAGCCTGACGTGAAGCTTGAGCTCTTGAACCATAAAATCATGATCTGAGCTGAAATCAAGAGTTGGACACCTTACCGACTGAGCCATCAAGGTGCCCTGTAGTTTCCTCGTTCTTATCAACAATATATTGTGAAAAACGCACCATATTATTTCATAGACATCTTCCCCATTTTTTCTTGCATTTGCATATGACTCCATTCTGTGGTGTGCCATAGTTTATTCAACCAGCCTCTCATGTCTGAGTTTGTAGGTTCATTTCCATATTTTGTAATTATGCATAATGTTGCTAGGAGTAAACTTGTGTGTATATCTCTAAATTACCATTCAACTGATCCATAAGTTTCAAGGACAGTAAAAAAGAACAATTTTAGCCGTCAGTGAGCACATTGCTAATATGATGCCCTATTATTCACTAACCGTGTTCCTATAAATATACTCAAGTTTCATCAATCAGCCATATTCATTCCTTTCATAAAAAGCATTCTGTCCAGAACTGCACATTGGTTATAGTTTTCTTCATTATGTTCCTCAACCTTTTCTTGACCATCATGACTTTGATACTTTCAAAGACTACAGTTAGCTATTTTGAAGAATGATTCTGAATTTGGGTTTGAGTAGATTCAGACCATGCATTTTTTGGCACAAATGTTACAGAAATGACACTTCAGTATTCTATTTGTACCCTATTAGGTGGCAACAATTAAAATGTGTACCATCTGATGATACTGGTTTTGATCACTTGCTAAAAGTTTACCTGCCACATTTCTTCTTCCTTTATTCCTTTATCTGTGTAACCCAGGCTAAAGGGTCAAATCCAGACAATACTTGAGGATTTTCACGGCAAGATTTAAGAAAGTTCTGTTTAATGGGGGAGTTCTGAACACACTGATACCATTTTTAAAACTTTTTGGAAAAAAATTAGATTTATGGCAGAGATCCTATATATATATATATATACATTTTTTTTTTCTTTTCAAGATTTGCCTCTATGTTAATGGGGTATATTTTTCTGTAGCTTTCTTCTCTTGTAATGTCTTCATTTCACTTTCATAGGATAATCCTGGCCTCATAAAATGATTTGGCAAGTATTCCTTCTGCTTTTATGTCATGGAAGGAGTTGTGTAAAATGGCTATTTTTTTCTTCCTTAAATGTTCAGTAGAATTTGCCAGTTGAACTCTGTGCTTACCTTGGTGGATGTTCTATCTTCTCTAGAAAAGAAATATATTGGACTATTTTTTAGTGCTACTATTTTTGCTTTGGCTTCACTCCGTGTGCCACATTCTTCACATTCCTCTAGAGATGCTTTGTGCTAGGGTGGTATATGGTTAACCAGAGCCATATCTGTGATTCAAGTTTTAGGTCCTCCATGGGTCTTCTACCTCAGAGAGAGTCTCTTTGCAAGCTCTTGTTCCTCTTCTGTCCCCCTCTAGCAGGGTTCTCCTGTTACTTGTTCTTCTAAGCTTTCTGTCTTGTTAGTGGTAGTAGTGGAGTGCGGTCTCTACTGTTCCAATTAAAGCTTGGTCTTAGGTATATACCATGTCCCTTTGACCTAGCATGGTGCGCTTCTGTTCTCTGCCCCTCCCCTGACTACACTGTGGGCTCAGTATATAACTCTGATCCTCTTCCAGGACTAGGATTTTCTTCCCACTTTTCCCTTTCCCCAGCTTAAGTGTATGTTCACCTGTGCCCTACGGCCAGTGGTATTGCCCTTCTCCCTGTGCATTCCATAGGGCGGGTATAAGGGAAAGGTCCTGTCCCTCTTGCATAGCTACCATTTCTCTCATTTAGATCTGTACCGTGATAGTTCCTTGTGATTTTTTATCAAACGGGTTCATGGAGAACAAGTATGATAGATATTGTGACCTCTTCTAATTTCTGTGACCCCTCTCCCAGATGTGGTCTCTGTCCCACCAGCTCCCACTTAACCTTTACCAATTTGTTAGCTATTGTAGATGAATTGTTTTTGTTGATGTCCGGTTCTGTCTATCCCAGGTGAATACACATTTACATCTTCCCTTTCCTTTCAGGCACTATCTGTCTTTAGATTCTGACCCAGGTCTCTGCAACCTCAGTATCACCTGATGGGTTTGAAAAATGCTGTCAACCTGAACTTAGTCTGATTCTTTTTCATTATTAGGGTGGGAATGCTGCTCTTTTCCCCCAGCTCTGTATATCCTGGAGCTGAGGCTGGAGGCAATCCACTGACACTATTTTGTTTTGTTTTAAGATTAATTTCATTGTTGTTCATTTCTTTATTCATCCATTCATTTGTTCATTTACTAAACAACTACCATTTGGATTCTGGGGAAATAAGTAGAATAACATCCTGGTTCTCATGAACTTCACTATCTGGTTGGGAAAAGAAACAATCAAACAAAAGAGAAAGTCATTATCTTAGAAGGAGATCCAAGGTGTGTGTAATGCAGGGCCCAAGGGAACAAAGCCCACTGATGTCTGAGTTTTGTTATTTTTTTAAGTTTATTTATTTTAAAAGAGAGAGAAAGCATGAGCAGGGGAAAAGTAGAGAGAAAGAGACAGAGAGAATCCCAAACAGTGTGGAGCCTGATGTGGGACTCGAACTCATGAATCATGAGATCATGACCTGAGCTGAAGTCAATAGTTGTTTGCTTAACCAACTGAGCCACCCAGGCTCCTCTGAGTTTTGTTCTTAAGAATGTACAAGTATATGCCACGTAGGCAAAAGGTGAGGAAGTGCGTTACATGCAAAAGGAACAGAATATACAAAGCATAAAACATGAATGTGCAAAGTACAAAGCAGGAAATAAGCTTCAATTTTTGGAACTATAAGTGGGATGGTGTGTCTTTTTTCTTAACAAGTGAAGAATTACGTCTTTATTTACACTATTGAATTTTATCATAACATAAGTCTTTCAGGAGAAAATGGAAAAAATAATGCATGTTCCAAAGTTACATAGCTAACGTTAAACTTAATAGGCATAAGTATGCAATTACACAAAATTCTTTTTCCACATAAATTTTATAATAAAGTTGTCCATATCTACAAAAAACCTTATAGGATTTTGATAAGGATTGCATTAAAGCTATAAATCAATTTGGGAAGAATTGAGGTCTTTACTATGTTGAAACTTCCCATCCTTGAACATAGTATGTCTCTTCATTTATGTAGGTTCTTTGATTTCTTTCTTGAGCATTTAGTATTGCAGAATAAAGATTCTGTATAAGATTCTGTATAAGATTAATATATGAGTATTTCACTTTCTTTGGAACAATTGTAAGTAATATTATGGGTTTTTTGTTTTGTTTTGTTTTGTTTTTCTTTTGTTTTTATCTTTTAATCTCCTTCACCCACCTCTCCCACCCCTCAGGGATAGTGCTTTTGAATTGTAGAGAATATATTTCTATAAATAGCTTTGGTTGAAGCAAATCAAATACTGCTATAACATATCAGTCTATCATATCTCCTTCTTCATTTTTCCTTGCTCTTAGTCTAAATACCCTAGAGATTACCATTATTCCGTCCAGTCTCAAGTGCATAAAAATATTTTTCCTTGCCATTAACTAGTTGTGTAACTTTTTTTTCACCTCTCCCTTGGGGTCTTCATCCATCAGTTGAGATAATGCTCCTTTCTTTGAGTCCCTCACAGGAATGGATGATAATATTGTGAAAGAGAGGACAGGAGCATGACATAAAAAACAAAAAGCACTCTTAAAATTTAACATGAACAGATTTCATTTCTACTGAGAAATATTTTCTGAATTCCTAGATTGGCTGAATGTCCCGTCTCTGTGCTCTCACAATACCCTTGCTTACATCTGTTTTAGCACTTAGAATATTTTATTGAAATTATCTATTCATGTGTATATTTCCACCAGTAGAGAATGAACTCCTTAATCCAAGAGGCATGGAGTATTTATCTTCTTAGTTCCTGTCCATAAGTTCAGATTAGTATCTGTTTTGCTGCGCTGAAGTTTATCAGTAGAAAAGGGCTCCATTTCTTGGGGTTTCTCTTGGCGTGGACAACCTTTTATTATATATAAGCAGACCTCTCACCAACTCTGTGGTTGGACTTCATGATGCTGCCTGTTTCCATGAAGACATCCACCATAAAATCTGCTTAGGTAAGGAAACCCCTACCTCCCCTCCCAAATGACCCCAGCGTTTCTGAAACTCCTTAATAGCAAAGCTTCATCTCATGAAAAGAAATTGGATGAAATTCAAATAGAACCATAAAATGTCAGATGGTTTAAGAGCCTTTAGAGACCACTAGTAAATTTTATTATGAAAGCACTTGTTTCCAGGAGGAAGAGGAAGGCTGTGGGAGAAGTAGAAAAGATATTTGATGAGGGCAGGGCATAAAAGGGAAGAATAGAGTCTCCTCATCTTGCAGTTTTTCTCCATATTGCCAAAAGCCAACCATTGTCCTTTCCACCCTTTAAGTTTAAGAACACCCATTCCCAGGCATGGTATATCCAGGCCCTTCTAGAATAAATAGAGGTCAGTAAGAGGACACTTCTTCAAAAGATGACCCCAGGACTCCATGTACATATGTATTATAAATTGAGTACTTGTTTGCATGCTAATGATGTGATTTGACTTACGTAAGGTCAAGGATGTAACTGTGTTATGTAAACAATGAGGAGCTGTTTTAGTGTGAGAGATGGCATTAGTGATGGTGAGGCCATCAGGAGGAGGTGGACCTCTCCTTTTCTTCTTCAAGGTCACTCCATAAGCCACCACTAGTGCATCAGAACATAGCTGGCTGGGATTCTTGAGACACAGATCTGGGTAGTCCGCTTTAGGGCCTGGATAAACCTTCCATGCCTCAGAATTCAGTATCTAGCTCCAGTAGGGCCATGGCAGGCCTGTCCTCACTCCTACAATCAGTGACAGGGAAGGGGCACACCCCAGGGGTCACAGCAGAATGCTACAGGGCCCCCAAGTGCTTGGCAGAATGCCCAGCATACATTTCTTTTAACCAGAGAGAGAAGACAGATCTTTGTGGGAACAAGATTCAGAAACTCGGGAATACATTGGAATTGAGCCAAGTGTTGAATCCTGAAAGAAAAAGAGAAACTCCAGGCATTGGACCAATGTCCTTGGTTGGAACAATTGAGTTACATATATACATGCAAGTCTATATATACTCACATGTGTTTATGTATATATGCATATATTTATTTCATATTTCATAATTTGTAATGTTCAGACATATAACAGTTACACTCCAGGAGGTGGATTTAAACAAGGTCTTCAAGAATCTGAAGCTTTTGCGCAGTGAGTTTTAAACTCTGTCCTTGGAAATCTAAACCGGAAGAGACCTTAGAAATCAATCCTGGTCCTTCCACTCCTGTTTTTTAGATGAGGAAAGTAAGGCCTGGGGAAACGTTGCAATGTGCTCACAATCACATGGGTAGAACTACCGGGAGTTTTTCTAAATTCAGGGCAGAGAAAGCCTGATCCCTTTACATTGCAAAGTGTGGGCGCCTTTAGATCACGTGACTGAGGGCCCTGGTAGACCTCATCCTATACTGTGCATAAGGGCTTTCTCACATGTTGTGTCTTAATTTAAGCTTCCCTCCACTGTTCTATGGAGGCAACTTATTTTCTGCATATTTCAGAGGAAGAAGCTGTGGTCTGGAGAGGTTAAGTGACTTGTCCATGGTCACATGTCTGAGAAATAGAAGACTGACTCAAATCAAAGACCATCTGCCTCCCAGTCCATTACAGCTTCTCAAGGGGAAAGGACGGTAATCAGGTGGTTAGGAAACCATAAGTGCTCTTGTTTAGGATCCTTCCTAGATCCTCACCACAATCCCCTGGGATCAGCCACACTGGCCTAGGCAGCATTGTGCAGATACTACCTTCACCCCCTCTGTACTTTTGGCGTTGTGGTTCCCTCTTCTTGGAATCTCCTTTCACCTGTTCCAACTGGCAGACCCCTGAGTTAAGACTTTCCAAACAATTTCCTTGCCATGCCCACTGCTTTAGTCAGTTCAGGCTGCATTCTGGAGTGTGGGAATCCAAGATCAGGGCATTGGTATGGTCATATAAAGGTCCTCTTCCGAGTTGAAGACAGCCAGCTTCTTTTTGTGTCCTCACGTGGTGAAAGGGGTCCAGATCTTTGTGGAGCCTCTTTTATACAGATACTAATCCCATGTAAGAGAGCTCTGCCTACATGATTTCATCATCAGATTCCAATTCTTACTACCATCACCATAAGGGTTAGGATTTTAATTACTAAATTTGGGGAAGCATAAACATTCAAATGATAGCACCCTTTTTTCTTGAAAGAACAATTGCTCCTGTCTTCAAAACAATTTTAGTGAGTTGTTTGTGCCTTAGCAGGTATAAGTCAGACTATGCTAGCATCATCTGTTCTCCTTGACTAAGGCAGAAATAGTGTGCAATGTCCATACATGCCCTGCTTAAGATCTGGCCCACCAAAATATTCAATATATTCTTGATGAGCAAATATAATATGAATTTTAGTCCAGGAATATTAGCTCTTTGAACTCTATGAGACCTTGCTGCACAGAGTAAATGTTCCCAGACTGTTTCATCACACGGGGCCTTGACCCAAGACTTCTTTCCTATTACATTGTCCTCAGCAAGTTATATCTGTCTTTCCAGAACACTGCTCTCCTGGTCCTCAGTCACTCTATCCCCCACTGACTATGCTGGCTGGGAATATCAGAGGGAAAAATATTTTGATCAAAAATATTTCAAATGTATGGGATAGAAAAATGTTTCATGAGGGAGAAGTCAAGACAGATAGGGTAACTGGTATCTTGAGAGCTTGTATAAATGTCCCTTGATGTCTAGACTGAGACTAACCCTCATATATGTGGCAAAGGGACTAAATGGATAGAAAACCGTGATGTGGGGCTATTTTCGTTGGGTTTTGACACCATGTTCACACACGAAGCTATAAATCTGACAACATGCAGCACTGCCGTTAGAGTGAAAGCTCGGAGTGGGGGCGTGGAGAGATCTTTCTTCCAGCTCCACTAAACTGCCCTTTGATCTCAGAGTGGAGATTCAGCTTTCAGGGAGAGAGAGCGCAGGTGGCAAGATGTAAACAAAACAACATCCTGGGGCCTTTGTCAGGCCTTCTGAAAACAAAGTGGAAACATGGTTGGCTCCTGAGCTGACCAGACCTTAAATAATGAATCTGACACGTAACTGAGCAGCTCACACCTTCACCCTTTCCCAGGGGTCCATGGCAGTCAGACGATGAGCCCTCGGCAAGCCGACTGGGGGCAGTCCGAAAGTTTCTGCTGGAATTGTCTTTTTTTTTCTTTTTTTAATAGTTTATTGTCAAATTAGTTTCCACATAACACTCAGTGCTCATCCCCACAAGTGTCCTCCTCCATGCCCACCCCCCCTCCCCCCACANTTGTCTTGAATAATCTCTCAGGAGAATCACAATTATTCTTACACACAAGACTTTGGTAACTAGAGAGGAATGTGCATCGTTGCCCTGGCTTTTCCACTGCATTTCCTGTGTACTCGCTCTCTCTAGGGTGGGTACTACGGGGGAGGTGAGGGTAGGGGTTAAGAAAGAAAGAGTGGTCGATTTGTGTTGTCTTTCAGGAGGAGACAAGGGCACAAGGAGGAGATGGGTTGGGACACTTTTGAAATCTCTCTCCATGTTGTCACTACGGAGGGACTGAGGCTGATAGTGTTTCTCGACAACCTGTGCTGTCCCAGGCTCCATGCCCAGGTGCTCTCCTCGGGCTCCCAGGGCCTGGAAGCTGCAGTCACCCATTGGGTCAGTTGGGCCCGAGTGGTCAGAGGCCGGTCAGGGGCTGCCCTCCTTCACTTCAGGGCCAGAAGCGTTTCACTGACGTGGGTACCAACTCGACTCCTCGCTCCTGGCCTACCCCATGTTTCTCATGAATTCCTTCAGAGTGAGAAACAGCATTTGTGTATTTTGAAAAGTCAAAGGCCAGCGTTAAATGTTCCTATGCTCTGAAAGAAAGCACATTGCCATACCCATCGTTGTGCATGGGAAGAAACCCCAGCTCTGCTGTGTGCTCATGACTCCAACCAGGCCTGTTGGGTGCCAGGCTCTCGTCTCCGCCTCTGCCCTGAGAAGCCCCTGAGAACAAGAAGTGGGGCTCAGCTGCAGTTAATTTTCATTTGCTGTTTGTATATAAATGCTTTTAGTACTTAAACTAAATTCAGATCAATTAAACTAATGTTGTTTGACATAATATTCCTTGTTCCAAAATCAATATCCCTTCATTTGACAGACTTATTCTTGAATTCAGGATGTTTATTGTTCTTAAAGCTTACCTATAGACCTGGTTTTTGTCTTTAATGATATAAAACAGCTCTTCCTCGCATACTGTACGCCAGCGTGTAATGGGGTTCGAATTTCTCTGGTAAATATCTTTAATTGTACCATCATGCCTTCTAATCTCAGCAGCACATGACTGTTCTCTCTCTGTCTCCATTTGTCTCCTTAGTTTTAAATACATTCCTTTACCAGTGTCTGTTTAGAAGGAGCTGGGGTGAATGGAGGAGCCAGACCAGGATTTCAGGGCCAGCACTCCCTCTTTCCAGAGAGCCGAGCCAACTGAGGAGAAACCCCCAGCCTTCCAGATCCTCTAGGCTATTTGACTGTGGCCACTTATCCTTTGCCAGCCCCCCACCTTCCCTTCTGCTCCCACCCCATCATCATAAAGTAACATGTAGCTACTAAAACGTGCCACATTTTCTCATGTGGTCTTTCCCCTATGCCCTGCGGCTCTTCTTCACCCTGCCTTTGGCTCTTATAAATCTTGTTATGTTTTCCCTGGCCTTTGTCCAGAGACCAGCCTCGCTCAGCTCTGGGGAGAGTAGGCTGGGGGTCATTTATCACTTGAACAGTGGGAATGGGGGACGCAACAGTAGGGTTTTTTTTTTTTGCCATCACTATGGCAAAGGTCTGTGTACGCTCACCTAATTGGAAGAATCTGGCCCATGTTTCTATAATTGCTCTACCTTGATAACTTTGCCCAGGTCAGACTTGCCTGCTTCTTGACAGAGAAAAGGATCTACTGAGAGTAAGGACCCTCGGTGATAAAACAGGAATGGTTTGCAATGTTTTTCTTTATTTCCAGGCAAATATTTTCTTTAAATTAATAGTCATTGAAATGATGTAAGTTGGCATTTGTGAGAGCTTTAATCAGCCTCTGAAATACACCCGACTTTGCTCTATGACCAGCCTTCAGACAGGATGAAGCCTCATGAAACCCGAGCTGGGCTTGCTGTCTCAGGCTTCCTACTAAAAAGGATCCTGCAGCAAAATGTGCCCACACCCCAGGAAGGGAGCAGCTCTGCCGCCGCCCCAGCACACAGACATGTGCACACACACACAGGCACACACGATCACACGAACAACACAAGTGTGCATGCACACAAACACACATGCAAACAGCCTGCACATGCATACACATGCCCATGCACAGGCAATGCACGTGTGTGCACAAATAGCACATGTACACAACATATAACACAAACACAGACATATGTACATATGCTTATTTTTCCCTATATTAGTTTTCAGAGGAGCATAGGCTGAGATCATTGAGTCTTGATTGAACTCACGAGTCCTTCAAGTATTGCTGAAGCTGGAGGAAAGTAAATCGGAGGGAATAAATGGTCTGTGGTAGCACACTTTGTTTTCTATGAATGACGGACACAGCTTAACTTCTGTTCTATATGAAAAGAATTACCTCATCCTCCCAGGAATCAATTGTCCTCTCTATTCTCTCCTGTCTTATTCTGTTCTGCTCCCAAATTGGTTCTTTCTCCTTTTTCCCCTTCTTTTTCTCCTCATTCTGCCCCTCTCCTCCACTTGCCCATAGTATCCCCTCTGGAATCCCCTCCTGGAGGGTTTGAACTTGGCTAATTGAAATGACAAATCTTAAAATCTGGCTAATTACAATGACAAATCTTTTGTCATTTTAATTTGCATCAAACAGCATTGACTAATACACCTTGCAGAAGTGCGCTTTCCTGCAGTCTCTCTCTGCGGTGAGCCATGGTTCTTCCCATGAGATGCCTTCAATCATTGCCTTGACCACACCTGGCTGCATTTCCCTTCCATTCTCCAGCTCCTAGTGCCTCCGGCTGATGGCTCCGACTCTCTGCTGAGCCCTGTTCCTGTGAGGACCTAGCCCAGCTTGGACAAAAGGCAATGCCCTGTTGCTCCTTAGAGAGACGTTTCTGGAGGACTGTCAGATTCTCATTCGGCTCCATCCTGACAAGGCTTTCAGCAGAGGCTAAGGATGGAGGCCCTGGAAGGCAGTGAGGGCCCAGGGCTATCACTGTGATGTCCTAGAAAGGATCAGGGAGAGGAAAGCCTGTGCAGAGTTTTCTCTAGAAATGTCCCTCATCCACCACTCCAGGAAGGAGAGCAATGGCTGCATCCTTGACACATCACAAATGGTCATTGATAACATCTATGTGACTCAACACTTCACGTCAGCAGTTTACAGGTAGTTTTTTTTTTTTTAATTGTTATTTAGACTCTACTCTTTCCATGTGAGGTGGGAAGAGCTAGGGTTGTCATTCCCATTTCACAAATGAAGAAAATGCAGTCCAGAACGGTGACTGGGACAAGGTCACTTAGCTAGGACATAGGGGTGCTAAGAGATGAGTCTGGACTTCCAGGGCCTGCCCCACAGCTTCCTACAGGGCACTATGCTGGGCTTCTTCACAAAGGAACACCCCTGTCCCTGGTCTCTGCCATCCTGTTTGCTTCCCTTGGCCTAAAATACTTGAAATGGGCTTATATCTCAGAGGGCCTGACCTATTCAGCACCAGACCTTCCCTGAGTGCTGTCCAGAAGCCATGCAAGTGGCCACGTGAAGGGTAACAGTGAACAGCTCTAGCAGCTGTGCAGAAGGACAGCAGGCAGGTCCCCAGGCAGCAGATAGGGCCCCACCTTGTGGCTCTTGCTTCCCAGTCCATGTAAGACTTGATTTATTTTTGGTTTTAAGGCCAAGAGGCTCTGCATGTCCCTCTCAGAATCCCTGGTTTCATGGGGTAGGGGGTGGGGGTAGGGGTGTGGGAGGTGATTCAACTCCTACTTACCTAACGTATGCTGAGTGGAGATAAATTAAATGAGTTAGCACATACAAGGTGGCCTACATCCAAGTGCAGGACTCACGGGAGACTCTTGGTAAATTGAAGATTATGTCCTTTCTAGGGGATCTGAGTCTGATTTCAAAAGACAAGGTGACAAATTAGAGAACTGAAGGCTGAGGTGTCCAACTCTGGTTTAGGTAATAATTTTGTCCCAGAGTCACTTTACATGGCTATTTCTAGGAACTGGCTGGATAGTTTACTTTCAGAAGAGCCAAAGCTTGAAAAAGGTGGAATTCTTAAAAGAATGCCTTTTAGCAATTTTGGCTACAGTATGCCAAGTGGATACTTGGTTCATCCCATTTCTCTCTGTTTGAGGAAAAATAATGTTTCCATATGGTATGGTGAATTTAGGGGAAAATATAAAGACATTAACAAATGGAAAATGTCTAAGAGAAGCTTTTAAATATTTAAAGACAGGAGGTAAAAAACAATGTATTCAGAATTAATTTGAAAACAACTTACAGAGCAATTGTTAATCTATTATTGCATTCTTTCCATAGGCCTCTAATACGGCAATAGTTTCAATCCCACTTTGTGGATGTTATAACCTGAGATTCAGGAAAATAAAGTGACTTGTCCAAGGCAGATTGTAGTTGACAGTTTGGGACCCAGCTGTCTCAAATCCTGTCTTCTCTTTCCCTCACGTAAACACACTGAACACACAGTATTGATAAGGAGAGATGATGATAACCCTTTAAGTCAACATCAAGCCCCCCATGGATTTTCAGTGAGATCGACATTAGGATTGCTTAAAAATGAGGTTTAATTAAATATGATCCCAGGTCTAGGCTTTGGTTACACACTCAGTAATTGAGCATCTACCTTCATTTCGTGTAGGTCTTAGCATATATAGAGGTTTCTAAACAAATGTAGTGTATTAACTTTAATAAGAAGGAAGATCTTAGTAAAAGGAACCAAAAGTGGTAGGTGGGGGAGAGGGGTAGGAGGGAGTAGGCAATGAAACAGAAAATATAATGAATAAAGAGAAAGAGTGCCAATGGAATATTCTCTTAGGAATTTCCATTAAGGGCATGATGTCTTCCCTAGTAGCCCAAGATTACAAACTTCAAGGCCAAGCGGGCCTTTCTTTTGGATCCGTGGACCATCCTCAATCCCACTCAACATTCCCCGTTCAATAGCTTCTCAAAGCACACTTTGCCTGTAGCACTGTTCTCCTTTAATTATAAAAACCCAGTTTATTATTAAGAGAAATGCATGCCATATGTTTCTGATTCATTTAGACTCAAATCCTCAGCTTGCTGTTGCTAAGAAAAAGGCAATATTCAGGAACTCATCTTAACAAGCAGTGTTAGCAGGAACACTCTTAAGAAACAAGTTTTGATTGTTGGGAAAAGTGAGAAAGTATGAACCCCAAGCGGTTTGGGTAGGATTTGGAACGCAAGCACCATCAACTGCAAAGTGAGGAGTGTATTGTGAGAAGCGCGCCTTCCCCAGTCATGACTGAGGATCAATCTTTGTCAAACTGGAGTTAGTTGGGTCTCCAGGGAGCAAGGGGAAGTAGTAATTTAGAAGAAAAAGAGCTGTTACCTAGAGCTGCTGTTTACCTTACAGTAAATATGGGGGAATCATGGTTAATAAAATAGTTTTATATTTTTCCTTTCATAAAATAACCATAATATATGAAATCTATCAGTATTCCGGCTTTAAAACAAAACAATAGATTTTGTGATTTTAATTAACAAAAGAAGAGGAAGAAACACTGCTTCCCCTTTCATTGTTTGCAAACTTATACCATCTAATCATTAATTGGGTCTAATTTTTTTAAAGGAGTATTCATCTTTACTGTGAACTTTTACCCCCTTGGGCTCATTATGTTAAACGTTGCATTTAACCTACACTTTAGAGGGAAAAAAAGTAACATTTCTGTTGGTTTAAACTGTCAGATTGACTCGCATTATGCGGGACAGGCTAACTGAAGTAGGGGAAAGTATTTCAGTAAAAACAAACATCCCCAGGAAGGGATTAGCTCTAGCCTATTCCCAGAAACAAACTCGTGTTGTATTGATGCCTTTTGGCCTCTCCCACGGGGAAAGTGTGGGGACAGGGCACGTGGTAAAGAGGTTGGCAGGCTGGCAGCTACCATCATGAAGCTGGTCTTTCTGTCTTCTAATCTAGTGTCACTCGCACTGGAGAAACCCTGGACAAGATGACAAGGAACAAAGCAGCTGCTTTCATTCCCAGCTTTTTTTTCATTTCATTATGCTGCATCCAAATCTACCGTTTCTGTACTTTTTTTTTTTTTTCAAAGTATGCTGCCTCCCTGTGTATCTTTTCTCTTGAGTGCAAATCAAATTCTCCCTGTGGAATAAATTTCGTGACTTCTTTTCAGAATGTTAGATCTTAGACCTTACCAGCAACCTGGCATACAGTCAGAGCTCCCTAATAGTCACTGAATATTGTTGAGAGAATCCCAAGTAGTGGAAAAAATGGTGAGAAACAGGGCCATCATGCAGTGGGTAGTAGCCAATATTTAGGAATTAGGTAGTTGGGTTCAAATCCTGGTTGCACCACTGACTAGTTATTAGGTAAGTCCCAGACCATTTGTAAAGTAAGTATAAGGAACAGCTACTTCACATTGTGTAGAAATAATGAATTTATTTATACATCAGTTCAGATGCATAGCAGGCATCTAAGAAAGTTGCTGTCTGTTTATTTAGGGCATTATTTAGCTCTGTACATAGCCCTGAGACAGCTTGGGTTAAAATCCTATTTAACTGCTAATAAGTTAGGTCATTTAATCTTTGTAACCCGTAATTTCTCCCGGTAAAACAGAGGTATGGTACATACTCAAAAGGTTGTTGAAGGATTAAATGAGATTTTGTTTAAGTGTGTGTGATGATCAGTTAGACTATCGACCTCAGCCTTGTTTCTGAAAATATTCTTCAAGTATTCTTCATCTTGAAAGTATCTTCTTCAAGGAAGTTCAAAGCTTTTGGTTTACGAGATGGCATCAATGACTGTATATTCAGGGAAAACGAAGAAAAGATCATGATTTACTTCAATCAGTTGCATTTTCAGGGGCTTCAGGGAAAACTCAACAACTTGGTAACAACATGAACTTCAGCACTGCCTACCCCAAACTGCCTTGCTCCTCCATCGACCTTGGCTGAACATGAGCATCTCTTTATTGTTTCAATTATACAGTGTTGTGAATGCCAGAGTATTTGTCAACTGAAACTAAAAAATGATTTTTCCTACACTGTACTAACTTTTTGAACTTTGAGCATAAAATGTTGAAGATAAAGTTGTAGTAACATTTACTTTTGATAAAACATCAGATTTATTCTTGTATCTCAACAGTCCAGTCTATGATAGTAACACTCAGTCTCTGCCTCAGCTTCTAGCCACATAGTGACTTTAACAATGAGCCCTTCAGCACTAGGCCAAAATTTGTGCACCTTAAAGAACATGTAGTACCTTTTGAATTATGTGTAGTCAATTACCAGAAAATAACAAGCACTCCACGTTTCAATATTTTATTATTACTAGTTGTGAGGATAAAGGGAGGTTTTTCTGGCACCCTAGCCATCACAACATACAGCAGGCTGTCCACTGATGTATTGCAAATCTTGAGCAAGTTCATTTCCCTTCGTGGGATAGTTTGCTAACATGTAAGACAAAGGGACAGTTTAGAGGCCAGAATGTCTAACTCTGAACTTGACTCTCATCAAGCACTCTCAGTGTTCCCTCTACTCAGCACTGTGGGTGTAGTGCAGATCCAGGAAGCTGCGCTCATAGGTGAATTTCTGGACTACTAGCTCTTTAGTTTTCATCAAAATGCTAAGAGTTAGATTCTCACATAAGTGAAAAACCTGAAGCCATTAGAAAGAGAGAGGAATGGTGGACTCCTTTCCTAATGATGAAGCATTCACGTGGTGGGTACATGTTCCTAAGGAATAGCCCAAATCGAAGGAAATAGCATGTCAGTGAAAATATAAATTTTTTTTAAAATCTCATTTTGAAGAAGAACCTAGATGGAAAAATCTATGAGGAAATAAGCAGTGCCAAGAAGTGGCCCAGAGAATCAGTGCTACATATATTTCCTGTTCCTTTATCAAAGAAAATGATACAGACAAATTGGCCATTTGTTGATCCCTATGTTCCAAGCCATTACTAAGTATCTGACATACATTTCCTATTGATGGATCATTAATGACACTGCCAGATATGTATTAAAACATGCTTTTTATTGATAAGAGAGCCTAGGTTCAGACTGATAAAAATGCACACTAAGGTCATGTAACAGTAGAGCTTGATTGTTAGGTTTGCTGACCCGAGTCAGAATCCCTGGGTGTGCTGGATTTACCTTTCATTCATCCTGTGCTCTCAGGCACTTTTCTCATCTGCAAAATGTGGGTGGTGATAGTGAGCATGCCTGAGAGTTTAACACTTTTTCCTTAGGTAGCTTTTGGAAAATTCTCTGTGCATAGGTTGGCCAGTAAACCAAAAGAATCTGAATATATGTATATTAGAGAGGCAGGTCTGGGATTCATATATCATGTGAACCTCAGGAGTGGAAACGTTGGGTCATGGGACTTAGCCACTCTCCACCTCAAACTCATAAAAAACTTTGATGCCTAAGGGGTTCTTGAATCTGTGATGCAGATTAAAATCTTGAGGAAATTCTGTGAAAGCATCACTCCTAATACCTAGAGATGTCTCACATGTCTCCCGGGGTTCTGAGCTTCTGGATGAAGGGGAGTCTTTTCCCTTAGGGAAGACCCCGCTCTTGATGGATGTCTGACTGTATCAGGAATGCGGGGCGCAGGCAGAGCAGAGAGCAGCTAGTTGGCTGCGTTCTCTCTCCATGCAGAGCTCTTGCTGGCTGAACTAGATTTAGGACAAAACCAGTCTGCAAACAGCAATCTGTCATGAGTCGGAGAAGAAAGGGATCTGATTAGAAGAAACAAGTGGTGGCTTTTGTGTGTGCCTCCCACATCAGTATTTCTTCTGAGGCAGGGAGAATTGCAGCCAGGGAAATGAATAATGTTGAATTTACTACAAGTTTACCCGAGATTAAGGGTGAGTTGGATATAGCTAGTATCTTTTGTCCCAATATTGACTTAGTCTCGTTGTCACAAATCAGCTATTGATTTTGGGGGTCCCCATTAGTCTCAGGGAAGAGAGTTAATCCTTCTTTCATGTTTGTTTATATACCATATTTGGCTGGAGCTCAGGATGCACTTTTCACCTTGATGTGCAAGTAAAGAGGCAAAGACATGACCTCAGTACTAGAAGCCACCCTGGCTGGTCACTCTCCACTGTTTGTTTAATTTCTCTCTGACTTCTGCCTGCCTCTTAATCCTAGGTATTCGGACATGTTACAAAAAGAAAGAGACCCCAAGATCAAAGCACTCGTCATGATTTTACTAGGGGGCACCTCTGAAAGCATTTGTAGTCCTGTTTGAATGGCTAGTGCTGTGACCTCTAGAAAATACTTTGCTCTCCAAATTGGGGCTAACAGATTTATCACTCACCAGGCCCAGACCCTCCAGGTCAGTCTAGGGTTATTTTTGTGTATTGTGTGCAAAGGCATGGTAGGTCTATTACAGAAGCCTGAATAGCAAATATTTAGAACATGCTTTAGGGATGAAAGAAACTTTTGAAAACACAGTTTTGATTTTAGAACTCCCTATAAAAATGCTTAACTCGATTGTCATCTTCTTGGGATTGTTGTCCCTGGACAGATTTTTCTGTGAGCCACCAGCATTGGAACAGTTCAGTAGTGGCTGATTTTGTCTTCTGCTCTGTCAAATTTCAGTTTGTCTTCAGCTCTGTGGAAGACTAAATCAGATTCAAAAAGAATTCTGGAAGACAGTCAGATGGTTTTTATTTTATTAGTTGTATGAAGTATATTTCAATAAAGAGGGAATATCAACATATGCAGTATAAAATAGTGTTCTATTCTGCTTTTATTGAAAGGGCAGCAATTTTAATATTAATGGGAGCATTTCTGTTCAAATCTGTAGAATAAGGAATTGACAGGCAACATAATGCAGCAGTTTAGAGCACAAAATGTGGTAGACCTAATTCAAATCCTGAGTTTTTATCTATGTGAACCTGGATGAATTATTTTACCTCCTTAAACCTTCATTTCACAATCTATAAGTGGGAGTAATGTTGGTATTGACCTCACAGGGTTATTAGAAAGACAAAAATAACTGTATGTAAGGTACTTAGCATTATGCCTTACACATCAATAAAGGGTAATATATTATTATTATTATTTATTATTCAGTCTCCAAGACCTCCATTTAACTCCTTACAAATGACCATGACTTTTACTTTACAAAGGAGATTGAAGGTCTACTTTTGTTCACCTCAAAACATTTTCATATATCCACCAATTAATTTTGAAGAGTGTCAAAAATTTGCTGGGTGCTTCCTTTACACCAGGCTCTGTTCTAAGCCTTTATGCATGACGCTCATTCACTATCTACAATGACCACATGTCATCTCCATGTCACTTATAAGAAAATTGAGTCTCAGCAAGTTTAATAATTTGCCCAATGTCATATTGCTAGAATATGAACAAAATAATCTACCTTCAGATTCTATTTTCCCAACTTCTGTGCTATCCTGCTTCTCTTCAATGCTTTAGATTTTTAGTTCTGTGCATGATTCTCTTGCATCTTTATTTTTTTCCCTTTCTACTATTACTTTGCCGTCTTTCTCAAAGAATCCCTAGGTTTATGTCAAATTAAAAGAATGAGTAAATGAATAAATGAGCAAATTAAGTCTTTGTTACTCACTTCTAAAATCCTTATGGTCAAGTTTTTTCACTGCCTCTGAAACTCCCCTATTTCACAGTTAAATGGGAAAATTCCCCTAGGTCACAGTTAAATGGGAAAATTACTGTACTAGAACAAGAAAATAAAAAATCATTCTGGAAGCTGTTGCAATAGTTCAAGTGAGAGAAGTTGGTAGCTAGGACTAAAGTGCTAGTAATGAAGATGGAGAATATCAGATTATTTTTGAGGATATTTTAGAAATAAAATTGAGTATTCTCTGATTGATCTGATGTAGGAGGTGAAGGAAAGGGAAGAATAATAGATGGCTTCTAAGTTTTTGGTCTGATAATCAGTGGGTAATATTGCTGTTAATAGAGAAGAAGTACTTGGAGCAGGTTTGAGAAAAACATACAGAAATTGAGTGGACAATTTTTTTTTTCTGGGTGAGTGTTATAAGGTGGAGATGTCAAAGGATTATGAGTCAGGAGCTCAGAGAAGAATCATTGGCATGAAAATAATATGTGAAGCCATAGATGTGGTCGCTTAGGGAGAGAATATAGACACAAGAGAGAAGCATCCCAGGAAAGAGTGCTATCATTTAGGGGCTGAGCAGAGAAGAAGGTAAAAAGGATAATAAGAAGGAATAGACAATGATGTAGGAATAAAATGAGGAATGCGTTATTACTGGAAATTATGTATGCACTCCTGAGGTTTTTCAATCTATCCTACTGGTGAAAACTTCTGTATTTCTACATACCCTGCCTCCACTGGCTGCAAGGTCTTCCTCAGCTTCTCTGACCACAAACCCCTACTCTTCCTTTAAGACTTAGTTCAGTTCCTCTAGAGGCCTAATGTGATTACTTACCTCCTGCTTCCTAGACAAGCATCTGCACAGCACTGTGTCCCTACCTCTACCTTAGCCCCAATAACTGAGCACTTAGGATTTCATGATCTAACTGTCCTATGAATTTTGGTTCCACTGAGGTAAGCTCCTTGAGGGAAGTCACTTAGTTTTTTATTTCTGAATCTCTAGCAACCAGGGCAGTAACTGGAAAATTAAGTATTTAATTGTTGTTGGTTGAATAAAATGTATAAATGTCTTTCTTTTGATCTCCAGTATTGGATGTCAAGCTATTTAATTTCTGCTAGAAAGCTCCACCTAGAAGCTCAACATGGAGTTTCACCTGGAGTTCAAGTTCTGCATATCTTAAATTGATATTAGTCACTTCCCTTAAGACCTTCTTCTTCTATGTCTATTTATGGTGCCAATATTCTCACATCCTTCAACCTGAACCAAGAAATCACTTTTGACTCTTCTCTCTCTTTAGCCAGACAGCCCCTATTCCTTTCCATTTTCTCTCCATATCTCTTGAATCTGTATCCTATTTCTTTCCTTTATTTAGCATCTTGCCCAAGGTTACTGAGCAATTCAGATACAGAGCCAGGATTGGAATCCATTCCATCTGACTCACTAAGTAATATCACCTTTCTGGCTTATGCTTGGTTAACTGCAATCCTTTGATAATATGAGAGGCAATTCCAAAGAATATAACTTGTAAATTTCTGGAACCCATTGGGAAGGAAAATACTCTGTGGACTTTTGTTTTGTCTTATGCCTGAAATATAAACCAGCTATTTTATGAGGCATTGACAGAGAAATAGGTGGATGGACTGGTTTATTTTCCTCAATAGGATGCAATTTGATGACTGCCTAAGGATATAAAAGTTTATAAATGTAGCAAAGTATTTGTATCTAGAATATTTCTGTTAAAAATCATCAACTGTGTTAACTAGGACATCTTACTTTCACTCCCAAAGTTCTATTCTGCTTAGTTTTAATGTCTTCTTCTAAGATTAATTTCCTTCCTAGGCTTTTATCTTAGGCACAGGCTAAACTTTATCTGAATTGTTTTATATATTTTTGCTTAATCCTGAGTGACATCCAGGAATGTTTGCTGAAAAAATGAATAAATAATTGAATGTACATAATGCTTAGTAAGTGAATATGTAAATATATATGCACAACACTACGAAGGAGATGACTGATTTTTTTCTTCTTTCTTACCATTTGGCTGTCACGTAAAGATGGAGAAGAAGCTACCCTATCACATTGTGACCCAATGTCACCACTAATAGCTGCACTATCTCCAAAATCACGAGTTCTCATATCCTTTTTTCTGTCCTGTACATCAACTAAATTTTGTACCATACCATTAAATTCATTGATTCCCACCAGTTCATGTGATCCCCAACACTCAAAAATCCATATCTTAGGTTTCTATTTTAGCATAAATAAACTTACTGTGTTTCTTTCACAGAAAATATGATCTTTAAATATTTCAAAGAATCTACCCAAAAAAAGCCCCACCCTACTCAAACAAATAAACCACATCTGAGGATACAGAAGCAACATGTAAAAATAGTTTTAATTATGTACACTAGAAAAACAATTGGGAAATTAAAAATTTTAAGTAGTACCAAAAACATTAATGGGGTGACTGGGTGGCTCAATCAGTTAAGCTTCCAACTTCGGCTCAGGTCATGATCTCACAGTTTGTGAGTTAGAGCTCCGTGTCGAACTCTGTGCTGACAGTTCAGGGCCTGGAACCTGCTTCAGATTCTGTGTCTCCCCCTCTCTCTACCCTTCCCATACTCATGCTCTGTCTCTTTCTGTCTCTCAATAATAAATAAATGTTAAAAAAACTTAACATTAAAAAAAACATGAAATACTTAGGTATAAATTTAACAAAATATGTGTAAGACCTCTACACTGAAAGCTACAAATCATTGCCAAAAGAAAGAAGACATGAGTAAATGACAAGATATAACATTATACTGAATTGAAAGATTCAAATTGGAAGATGTAAATTTTCCTCAAGTTGAGCTGTACATTCAATGCAACCTCAGCCAAAATCCCAGCCAGGTGATCTTTATTTGAAGATATTGAGGACGTGATTCTAAAATTCATATAAGTATGAAAAGCATCTAGAATGTTGAAAGATATTTTTAATAAGAGACCCATATTGAGGTACCTAAAGTATCTGATATCAGGGCTTCCTATAAAAGCCATAGTGATCAGAACAGAATGAGCCTGGGCCTGGGGTAAAAATAGACAAATGGAACAGTGGAACTTGATACTTATCTACAACTCAGACCTCTCCTTTGAGCTCCACAATATATGTTAATAACTATTTTACATCTCTTCTTGAAGGTCTTAAAGACATCCTAAGCTCTATATATCTGAAACCCAATCAATTATCTTTTCGCCTAAACCTGGTCCTTTCATTCTGTTCTCCAGCTCCTTCATTTGCTGTTCCCCCCAAGTTGTGCAAACCAGACACTTAAGAGTAATCCTCAAGCCCTCCTTCTCTTTGATCCTCCACATCACTGGTGCTTTACTAGGGATCCTCAGCCTTATCTCCTAAATGTATTTTCATTTCACCCACATTTCTCTATTTCCACCGGCCTATTCTAGCATCTGTTGCTTAGACTTCTGTAAAAGTTTCCTAAACTAATAACCCACATCTATTCTTAACTATGTCCACGGTATATTTTTGAAATGAAAATGTTATTATGGTAAACCCTGCTTAAAATATTTCAATGTTTCAATGAATGAGTTTAGGAGAAAGATAAATTATAATATGGGTGTTGAGATTTTAGTCTAGTCCCTACTTGCCTCTCTAACATAATCTTGCACCTGTCTCTTGCTTTCTTAGAGAGTAGTGCTTATTTTTTGTTTTTGTGCAGAGGAATATTAGTCCTCACAATATCGTTGTTAACTTAATGAACAAAGGCATTGAATAACCTAATAATACTACAAACAAACATATAATCATCTTCCTATTTCTGCTGAAATTTGACAATAAGCTGTCGTTACATCTGAAGTTCTATCTTTTTGGACAACTGGTATAGTCAGGTTACTCATGTGTGCACATGCACCAGAATGATAGGTGTTTTATCGTTTCTTCCAAAAGTCAATGCATTGTTTTTGTGCTTTTGATATACATCATGTGTTCTATTTAGCTACCATTATGTCAAATTGAGAATGGAAAGATTTACCTTAAAAGCATATACCAGTGTCTGCTCCTGTGTCTATCACGTGTAGTTTAAAGGTCACGCAAATGTAGAGTTGCAGGATAACAGGTGAACAGTGTGTTACTTCATACTCAGTGTTTCAGAAGAGAGTTCTTAACTTCTCAGTCACAACACACATAAGAGAAGACATGTATCACACACTTCCATGGGATGCACCACAGATTCTGTGCAATTTCCTGAGTACTCTACCCGTTTTTCTCTCTTTAAGAACGCATATTCTAGACAAGTGAGTGAGAATTATATCCTGTAGGGAATAATCTTGTATCTGATTTCTAGTGTTCTAAAATTATATCATTCACAATTTTCAGACTTTACCTACCATTAATAACAATTACCTGCAGTGCATCCCACCAGTAAACTGGGAACAAGAATGGATTATGATACTAAGGTATACAAACTACTTTTTTACAAGGTAATATTAAAGTCTTTAACCATCACTGTGTTCTAACCTAAATTAATATAATAATAACCATGCTGAATACTAGAGGGTGAATTATGCACAAATTTATACACCAACATTAAAATATACCTTTATACGAAAAAGTTTCTCTGTTGAATGTGTCTGTATACCCAAATATCCATGCATGTCCCCAGTAATGTTGCTTGTAAATTCCTTACCCACAAATATCGGAGAGTAGAGGTGATGGAATTCTTGTTAATAATATATATTTTTAAACAGTTATAAGATTGGAGAAAGTAATATCCTCAGGGCTTATGTGGAGGCTGTGTGCTGTGGTTAAATTCATTAGTGACCCCATATATGGAGGAGTTAATAGGAGTTTGTAGCCTCCAATAGGTTAGCTGGCTTCCTCTCCACTCCACTACTGTCCCATTCCTCTGTGTCATCCCTGATGGTCAAAGCCTTGAGAAAAGCTGAGCATTTGTTTTCCCAACTTCTGTAGTGATCTCTTCTATGACATCATCTAGCCTTCTCTTGAAACCTGGAGCCCAGATTTTTCTACAGGAGTATCGGTTATAATGTTGTAAATCTTTAATCTCAAGAAAGGCTTTTCTAAAAATATGTTAAATCTGACTTTATACTACTGACACCCCAGATCCTAGTTCTGACTCCTGGGCCATACTCAACAAACCTCCTCAATAGCCTGCTTCTTCCTATGATATTTCTTTGTCAGTTTTCTTGTCTTTAATTTTAACTTTTTTTGCTGCTTAATCTCCTCAGTTCCATCAACTAGTTTCTATGGGAAATGTTTCTCTAACCTCTCAAACAATGGCCCTCAGAAAGTAGGATTCCCCGAGATGGAAGGTGATGTTCCAGATGGATAGCATTCGCAGTTTCTGTTTTCACCATTCAGGGATTCCTAACGAAGCATCATGCAAGCTGAGGCAGATCGGTGCGGGGACGGTGCACAGGCAGCGGGAGTGCTTGCGGCAGAGCACAGCATCCTGAACATTTGTGGCATCACAAGAAAGTCAGCATGACTGCCAAGTGCAGTGTGTTATGCTAAGGAGTTTGGTAATTTTCCTTCGGGTTATCCAGAACTTTCAAAGGTTTCTAAACAGAGCCACTGCACAGTATGATTCATGTTTTAGAAAATCTCCTTGGTGTTAGTTGCAAACGGTTTGCAAGGAATATAATTAGCTCAGGAAAACTAGTTAGGAGATTTGTCCAAGTAAAAGGGATTTGATAAAAGCAGAGATGGGTCCTAGGCATACATAAATATATGTATATGTATTTTAAATCCACAAGAGTGGGTAAATAATTAGAGGCTGCTTCTAAAATATACACCTTTAAGAGCACACTTGGAGTCTAGGTCCCACACTAATCTTACGGAAACACACCTACTTCCCCCATAATAGTTCAAAAGCAGATTTGCTCCACTCAGTAGACCATGTCCACTCAAAGTTGTACTTTAGGCTAAATTTATCTTGAGATTTTCTTGTTCTAAACATTTCTGCCATGTTCTTAGCATGTTTCTTTCTGTACTCTCTCTGCAGGCCAACACGGTCAAGATGTCATGTTTCCTTTATCTTGCCTCATGGGGAAAAAACAAGCCAGCATAGGTATCAAAAATAAATAAATAAATAAAGTCCAGCTCTACTGATAGACAATCATGGACTCATAATTTAGCTCTGCTACCAACTACTTTTATAATCCTAGACAAGTTTACCTTCCTGAAATTTAGTTTCATTACCTATAAAATACATTCAGAAGTCCTTTGAAGTGATATCTATCTATCTTCCTATCATTCTATCTATCTATCATCTGTCTAACTATATCTGTGTATATCTATACACATATCTATATGTGTATATATCTATAGACATATCTATCTATATACACATATATATATCTCCAAAGGAGTGATATATATTTGTATACACATAAGTTATATATTTATATACAAATATTATATATAACATAGCATATACACAATTATTTATATTTATAATATGTACATAAATTATATATTTATAATATGTATTATTTATATTAAATATGTAATATAATAGATTATTTATTATAAATAAAGTTTAAATTAATTTATATTATATTAATAGAAATAATAAGTATATACATATATAAAATGTATTTAATATAAATAATTTATATATTGTAAATATATAATTTTGTATATATTATTTATATGTATATATGCATATTTATATTGTATAAATATATTTTTATATAATGTAACTTATATATTATATATAAATAAATATACATGATTTACATATGTATTATATATAATATACACACACATACACACACACAGTTATACACGCATATATATAAATAGACACTTCCTGACATACACTACACAGTCAAGGAAGCAAGTTAAAAATATTCGCACCAAGGCATAGGTTTAAAATTTTTAACGATTTAGAAGAACGATGAGGTAGAGAAACCATTGATGACATCTGTGTCAAATCACATTTCAAAAATAAACACTCACATGGTCTCTGCCAGTTCAACTCCTTGGGGTTAAAAAGTTGGCAATGATTGCTCCAGTGATGGACATCTCATGGGACACCGAGTGGGAGAAGAAAACCCAGTACAACACGGACGCTTGGGAGCCTGGAAGTTGCGGAGGGAAGTGGCACGGCATCTCTGGGAGTGCTGTGGTCTCACAGTTCTGGTTTTGTCTCTTGAGAGTAGTGTGGTCTTTGCTTCCATGATGCAGGATAAGAACGACCCAGGGTATGTTTATTCCAATGAAACGCTAATGTCCGTGGTCTGTCTCTCCATGACTACTCCATTACCAAGTCAAGAGACACAGTGCATCCTCTGAATGAATTGTATTCGGTTCAGCTGTGAATTACTCAAACCTCCCAGGCTTGGTCTAGAAAGTGGGGGGATGCAGTAGATGGCAAAGCTTGGAACCAGTGTTTCGCAGAAGTGTTATCTGGCTTCTCGCCAGACCCCAGTGCCTGCTGACTTATGAGTGACACTTTTATCTTGAAGTGCAGAACTAAGCCTGATGGAAAGATTAACTGGGTTACATTCAGCTCAGGAATGTTTTAAAGCCTAAATAAGCTGGAGAATCCCTTTTGCTTGGACTTGGTGCTGGCTCAGCAGCTTGATTTCTACCTCTGCTGTCACCTGGCCCTTCTGTTCTTCTGTTGAGAGAAACTATGGGGGAAGGCCGGGCTTCCTGAGTCCTACACTGTATTATATTAGCAGGTTGTCAATGTCTCACCACCTTTCCTGCAAAACGGGTACTGTTACAGAATTAGCAGCCCGCACGGTCGTTTCATGGATTGTCGGTACCCTCAGCAAAGCCTGCTTTTTTTTCTTTTTCTTTTTTTAACATTCTCACATAGTGCAGCATGGGGAAACCACCCAGGGACAGTCATACAGGGTAGATGGAGAGTTTGGATGATTGAAAGGCAAGTACTCACGCCTTGAGCTCCCCTTCTGTATCACTGTGATCTTATGTGCTAGGGACAGGACACACAAGAGATGTCAAATGCTTTCAGTTCTATGAAGAGAGCATAGGACATGCTTAGCACACAGCTAAATAAGGAGGTGAGGGCCGGCTGGGTAAACACCATGATCTACCTACCCACGCAGGGTTCTTCTTTGGCAGGATTCCTCTTAGAAGTGAATCTGCTTGGTCAACCTCTCCTATCTTAATTTCAAGTGCTAGGGATTCCTATTACATCCACTTGGATTGATTCTACATGATTATGAAACCATTCTTGAGAAAACAAACTCCATATTTCATAAACACAGGAATATATGGATACCATTCAGCGTGTGATTTTATTGTATCTAAAAGATGCCTCCTTCAAATCTCAGAAATATATCCTATAGTGGCTTATTGACCAAATATGGATCCACTATTTCCAACTCTTATAATTACATTTATTGGTTCACTCAGGTAGTGAATGATTTCTAAGTGCCTACTAGCACTCAGGCTTGTATAAGTGGGGGATATCAAGTAGAGGAAAGCATGGGAAATATGATCATGTGTTTATCTATCTAATCTCTAGGATATAAACGCCTTGAAATCAGAGGATTCTTTTCCCAGCTTCTTTCTGTATGTCTAATTCATTTCTTTATATCTTCCATGTAATAGATATTGAGCAAAGGGTTTTTGAAGGCTAAGTGAATGGGTAATTGGAGGGGCAATCTTACTGAAGGAGAAGAGGATACATCTTTCTCTTTTATGCAGATCAGATAACTATTCAGTGGGTCTTGAGTAGGACAAGCAATTGCTCTGAGATTCCCCACATTCTGAATAGTAAAAGAATTTGTCAGTCCAGAATGAGTCTCTTCTCTGCATAATTATTCAAAGAAGTTTAAGGACATAAATGAAATAGTAGTCTTGTGTGTATGGAGGTGGCTATATACGTTGGTCATGTAAATAAAATTCAGGAGGCCATTCAAATAAATGAACCACAAATTCCACAAAATTATGTTAATGAGCAAAGATGGACAGGTTTTCTCTTCATCTGAATACCCAACATTTTTAAGCTAACTATTAAATACATAAATGCAGATAAGTTCAGATTACCCCATGTTCCCTACCTGGAGATCTCTGGAACTGTCAAGTCCACAATACCCCTGTAGAGACTTATTACCCCTTAGAAAAGTATATAAAATGCATACTTTGTGAAATAACTTTCATTAATAATATAATAAAATGCCTGATGATATAACTTTCAACTGAACAGAGTGTTTGATAGCAATGGAATGAACCAAACCTTTACAGAGCACCTACTTTATAAAAGGCCTATATCTGTGGGAATACATTAATGAATAAGATCCTCAAAGAGCTAATATTTCAGATAGCGAGACAAGGCACAGGCATCTGCAAACTTATCTGCCACTAAAAGATTCAAAGACAATATCACAACGCAGTACCTAGTTATGACAATTACTTTCTAAAAGGATGATAATAAAAACAAATGAATACTTTGGGGTGGAAGCCATCTACCATAATCATTCTCGCCTGCCTTGACCTTGAATTTTAAAGCTGATCTGTACATGGCCCATTGGGCTGGCTCCTAATGAAAAGAAAAGCTTAGGCCCTTTGCTCCTTCTAGTAATGATCTAATACTTTCTGTTTTGATCCTATTTGCTTTGTATCTTCTTTCTGTCCCCACATCTCCTGGTTTGGGGCTCCAGAGTTCTCCTTAAACATATGGGAAGGTTCAGGTACTTTTGTTTTTACTGTAGATATTCCTCTACCAACTGGGTCCAGACCCTAGGACTGTGCCGTAAATAAGCCTCATAGCTGATACACTGTGTAGCTTCTTTCCAAGTGTCACCTTTGGGACAGATGTAGGGATATTTAATTGTATGATGTTGAAAGCTCCATCTTTGTTTGAGATGGGTATTTTATTTCTACTATAATTCGAACTTGTATTTTTTTCTGACAGTGAAATGACATTATTCCTGTGTGAGAGAACGTGAAACTGGATTTTTCACATTCAAAGGGAGTTTCATTGCTACTTACTTGCAACAACCAAATATTTTCACTGACCCCTGGGAGTAAAGCCAACAAACACAAGTGGTCAGTTGCTTTATGAGTAGGATGAGGGGTGTGAGCTTGACGACTTCTCAGGTTCTTTATAGTTTTAATTTCCAAAGACTCTTTAACTTTAATTCCTAGGGAAGTTGGAACTATATTGATCTTAAATTCAAAATAAACCCATTATCTTCAGCCATGTAACATTAGGATTAGAAGGAATTCAGGTAATACACATGACACTTCTCTTCTTTTACAGACAGGGAAGAGGAGGAGGAGCAAATGGAAATGACTTGTTCAAAATCACCCATCAACTGAGTACAGAGATGAACTTGGATTTGAGGTTTCTTAACTCTATTCCACTGACCTTCCACTGTCCCAGGGAAGACAGTCTGGAGGAGTACTTGTGGTAGCAAGTGCTTAAGATTTTTCACAAAATACCTGACAAATTCACACGTGCTAAACATGGGGTTTTGATTTAAATACTCAGCTCTCGTAGAAGCCATTGAGATTGACAATTGATTCCTCAGCTTATGTCGGTCTACAGCCCAGTAAACTACCCAGGCATGATCCTGAGTCTGAGGTGCTCATTTTTGCTCTTGCTTTCTGGTGACAATTTAGCCCTTGCTGGAAAACTATTCCTAAATCACCATGAAGGTGCAGTGAATTTCACTTCTGTGCTTTTCCATATGTGTCTTCTAACTGAAACATCATATTCAGTATTTCTAACCTAGAAACCGTTTTAGTTCATATTCCATCACTGACCTTTTTAGAATTCAGGAATGACATCCAGAAGTTTTCCAAGAAATCTTAGGAAAGATCTGGCACTGTGGAGGCAGTACTGATGGCTTTAATCAAAGAACACTTAATGTATGTTGAAGGGGCTTCTCCAAACTTCTTTACTGGTCTCTCCTGAATTCTCAGATAATCATAATTTGCTTCCATTTCTTCTGAAGATTTAAAGTGATAACACATTTCTTGATGAGATCGTTCTTAAAAGTTATGAAGAAAAGGAAACTTTGAATATTATAAGACACGTTCATTTTTCCTAGGAATCATAGAAGCTTGCAGCCACAGACATTTTGCAGTTCCAATCCTCCCTCTCCAGCTACCATTCCTAGAATTAAAACCCTGGAAAAAGTACAATTTCACCAGCCACCACTAGTACCCAGTGTCAGCAGCTCATATAAAACCAGGGAAAATATAGTCAGGATTAAAGAAATCTGTAAAACTGTGAAGTAAGGCCATGGCATGTAAAATCCAATTCCTCTTACCAAGTACATAATTTATTGGGAAAGCTTTTTATAGGAAATCTGCTTGACACCCTATCCTTGGCAACTGCTTACTTTTTTTTTTTTTTTTTGGAAGAACAAAAATGGATAGAATGTTTCCCAATATAGGAATTCATTAACGTCTCGATAAATATCTCTATTTCCGTGCCTTATACTCCTGTGCCCTCAAGCACAACTCTCCTTTCCCACCTTTCTTCCTCAGTCCTAAAATAAGTCACCGTCCTATAACCAGTCTCAGAACTGGAATTAACAAGGGTTCACATCCATCCTCCCACCCCCGTCCTCACTGTCTTCTTCCTGCCCCTGTGCATCCCATGCCCACTATTAAATTTGCTGCTGCAAGAGAGAAGCCTTTGGTTTTTGGACCCCGATCACTATTCACTTTCACTTCCCTTCTCTTTCTGTGAGCGATGTCCAGCTTCATAGTGAGGGGGATTTGGTCTTTCTCCATCGTTATTTTCTTAAGAAAACATCAATTATCCACAATTTGGGACAGCTTTGCAAACAGAAGCAACTCTTCACTTACAGATCTCTTTTTTTTTTCAAAATAGTAGAGAGGAGTCAATGTCACAAGTGCTTTCTCTTGGCCAGAGCTCCCCTGTCCTCCCAGGCATATATTGTTCTTGAATATCTGAGCTGCCTGACATCCTCAGGTTACAGAAGCTTCATAAATGATTTTAGCTGCATGTTGAGTGGAACCATGTAAGCATCAGGTCTTGGTTGTAGAGATTAGCTTTTGATCTTTTAACAGTGCCGTCCTTTTCAGTTTCCAAAACTTCATTTGGTTTTCGGAAAAGGAATGCTCTGATTTATATTTTCAAAGGGAAGCCCTGAGATATGATATCATACTGTCATCTCTAGGGCTTCTTTCTATTCTGAGGAAAAGATAGGAAAAGCCTCATACTTTCATTTCAGAGAAAAAACTACCATTTCGCAGGAAAGCGTGTGGTAGATAGCATAATACGTGGCCATTAATCCATGAAGGACAAGTGGAGAGGACCCCACCCCAAGCCCTATGCACAGAAGTTCTAGGCCAACTGACACCATGATCCTGCCCTTGGTTTTCCAACTCTGTTCATACCCACACAGCTCCATTGTTTGCCAAGGAGCTGGTTCAGGCCAAGGATAAGCTAATCCCATGGTCACTGAAAAAAGCTGATGTGTAGAGCAGTAGTGCTGGGGTATAGATGTTGGTTAACAAAAGCCGTGACATCATACGTTTCTTATTTAAAATTTTGCACCCAAGACAATGTGCCCCCTGGCAAAACCTTAGGCTGTCTCTTCCTAATTTACGTATGGAGACATCATGTTAAAAAAGCAATCAGAGCTCATTTTTAAACTGATAAGAACAGATACTACACTTGATCTTAGCCAAAAGGCCAAGAAACGATCAGAGTTGGTTTTTAAAATTTTATTTCAATAAAATATCAAATATAAATTAAAACTCTTACCTTAGGATTCACATTTTGTCTATTGGTTCATATACTAACAGCAAGTCAGTCAGGCAGATTTTATTAGAATCTAAGTGAATCTACACTTGGAGTAGAGCAAGAAGGAAATATAAAATAAAAGGGAGAGTGAGTTAGAGCCAGTAGTCTTCTTCGTTACATCTTTATATCTGAACAAAATCCAGATCAATGCAGTGTTTTATTTTGGTGATTTGTTTATTTACCTTGCAAAATAGATTCTGTATTTCCTGATATACTACAATCCTGAATAAAAAAAAAAACAAAACAAAAACGTATAAAGCATAGACTGGCCACAGTTTTATTACCACCGTCATTATTACTGCTAGCCATCATATATAGAACACTTACTATGAGCTAAATATAGTACTAAATATTTTATATATCATTTAGTACTAATAACAACACTATGACCTGCTATTTTCACCTGGACTCAATGATGTTAAGTACTTCATTCGATATCGTACAACACACAATGGACTGAACTGCACATCAAAGGTTCATGCTGTCAGCTTGCGTGAAGTCTGTTTCCTCATGAAAATCCATTCTGAGCTGTATATCCTTATTACAATTTGTACCAACAAGAAAATTCTGTCTTTGGTCTTTGTGTCAAATTCAGTAGTTCTGGACCACTGGTGACTTTTTGGACTCACACATATGTCCATATATCAGTACTGATTCTGTCATACAAGTTGCATAGTAAAGCAGAACATGGGTCAAGAACCAAGAGGTAATTTGATCATTTTCCAGCTGAAAAAGTCATTATAATTAGGTTAAAAAATATTTATGAAAAATTCATTACATTGAAAACCATGACTTCTTAAATAAAGTAATTCTAGGGATAGTTGCTTTAATTTTATGGTGTTTTTGTTGTTGCTATTCGTTTTCTTTTGTTAGTTAAAATCTCCTACTTCTCTAAGTTATTCTTTTTTTGAGTATAATATTTTAAACGTAATGGTAAAAATATGGAATAATATCTATATAACATACACACTTTATATTCATCATTTTATAGTCAGCATTCCCATGAATGGTGTTATATTTCTGTCTGTAGATATTCATGCACTTTATGTTGTTTTGAATATTGATGGGAATAATTTCACATTTCATGTGTTTTGTTTCAAAATATTTATGTTTTTGAGAATCATCCCTGTCCATATACAAGATTCATTCTTTTGAAATGCTGTTGAGTATTCTGCAATATAAAAATACCACAATTTATTGGCCCATTGTCATGTCAATAGATATTTATGTTGTATCTACTTATCATCATCATCATCATCATTATTAGAACCAATGCTTCAATGAGCAGGATTTTGTACATATAATATATAAAATATACTAATATATACAAAGTACAAAGTACAATTGCTGGCTGGGATCATAGAGCATGTCCACCTTTAGCTTTAAAGCATATTGCCAAAACTCACCTGAGCCTGGGAGAATTCCAAACACCCCTATGGTACTGTAGCAACTAGAAAGTGGATTTGCTGATGTCAGTTAGCTTCCGGGTGTACACAGGGGTATATCCAATGCTGCCTCCTTTTCATGAACCTGTTGTAATAACATAGCTAATTTCTTGCAACCTATAACCTGAAGATAAGATTTCTGTATATATTGAGTTTTTCTGTTTCAGTTTTTTCCCCCTCTCACTCCAGTGTGAAAATAAAATGGGTTTTCTCTAACTCTGAGCACACTGTGGAAATAATGCTTTTCAATTAGGTCCCCATTACTGGTATAAGGTGTGGATGCTTTTGAGAGCTGGAAAAGCAAAAGTTTAGAATGGACCAGTGTTTCTCAGACTTTAATGTGCATAGTAACCATCTGGGCCTCTCATGAACTTAAAAATTTCTACTTAGTAGGCCTGGGGCTGGGCACCGGGTCTCTAGTTCTTTTGTTTTTAATTTTTTAAACGTTTATTTATTTTTGAGAGAGAGAAAGAGGCAGACTGCACGTGGGAGAGGGGGAGAGAGAGAGGAAGAGACAGAATCTGAAGCAGGTTCCATGCTCTGAGCTATCAGCACAGAGCCCGACATAGGGCTCAAACCCACAAACCCCACGAACTTTGGGATCATGACCTGAGTTGAAGTCGGACACTTAACCAACTGAGCCACCCAGGTGCCCTACAGTGTCTTTAGATCTAACAAGCTACCATGTGATGGCAATGCCTCTACTGGTCTGAAGATACACTGAGCAGGGAGTATGTGAAGATACACTTGAGGGAACAATCATTTGCCAATATTTAAACCCTTCCAGAGTTCATGCAAATTATCTTTTAAAATTCCTTATCTTTTGTGTTTCTTTAATCACCACCAGATTATGTAAGACCAAAATACTTTAGGACCAACTTCTTTCAAAAACTCCATATATTCTTGATAGACAAATGATTGAGTCTGTTAAAACATACCAAAGGTATATCTGTCAATCTCATTTTTCAGTGAAATAAATTGAGTGTGTATTTACTTTAGACACCGTAATATGTTAGTACTGCATTAATTTCTCCCTTTATTCATTGCGACATAATTGACATATAACACTGTGTAAGTTTAAAGTATACAATGTGATGATCTGATATATGCATATATTGCCTGTGTATGTATGTATATGTGTGTCTGTGTAGATGATGAGAGTATTTCAGATATAGTCTCTAGGCAGCTTTCAAGTTTATATTGCAATATTACTAATTATAGTCACCATGCTGTATGTTATATATGCAGAACTTTTTCATCTTGTAACTGGAAGTTTGTACTGTTTGACTAACATCTCTTCATTTCCTGTACCTCCCTTCCCCTGACAACACCACCTCCCCACCCCTAGAAACCACTATTCTACTTTCTTTCTTTTTATGAGTTTGGCTTTCTTAGATTCCATATACAAGTGAGATCATACTGTATTTGTATTTCTCTGTCTTGAGCTTTTTTACTTAGCATAATACCCTCCAAGCTTATCCGTAATTGTCACAAATGGCAACAGGACTTCATTCTTTATAATGGCTGAATAATATATATATATAAATATAATATATATATATATACATAATATATATCACACAACACATTTTCTTTATCCATTCATCCATTCATGGATGCTTAACATTGGGTCGATGTCTTGACTATTGTGAATAATGCTCCCAAAATGCTCCAATGGGGTTACAAATAGGTAAGGACTTGCTAATGCCATCTTATTGATTCCTGACTTCTGCTGTCCCCTTGTTTCTTTATTCTTCTCATGCTATTTTCCTTTATGACATTGGTCTTCGTAACAAGTATTTGGATATGATACCAAAAGCCCAAGCAACAAAAACAAAAATAAGCAAGCGGTACTACATCAAACTTAAAACTTCTGCATAGGAAAAAAGTAAGCAATAAATTGAAAAGGCAACCTATAGATTGGGGAAAAAAGCTGGCAAGCCATATATCTGATAAGGGGTTAGTAACAAAAATATATAAGGAACTAATATAAAACTCTCTATATATACACCCACACAAGCTGATTAAAATGTGCAGAAGACCTGAGTAGAAAGACAGAAACCTGGGGCCTACGGTAAATACATTAAGAATTACTATTTATGTTCCCAGTCTTCATGGTGCCAAATGCCAGGCAACATATATCGTGAGTGAGAGCTTTGAGGAACATATGGGGGTCGGCATACTGTTCCTTTTTCCCTTGGGTATTTAACAAAACATAATGAATTAGTACAAGTTGAGTGGACACTAATGGTCAAAACCACCTGACTATGTCTTTTCTTCTAATTAAATACCAAGAATTTCACCATTAAGACCAGGCTTAAGTAAAATGCCATGGGATGGGGGAAGTTGCTGTAGTTGCTATTTTTACACATTAAAAGTTATTTACTAATTATTCTTCTACATAAATATATAATGCCCCATTGAGAGTAGTGGCTGACCAGAATATTCGATAGCATTCTAATTAAATAATAAAAACACATATTAGTGACTTATTTTTTTTAATTATTTTTAATTATTTAAATTTTTTTTTTTATTTTTAAAAATTTTTAAATGTTTATTTACTTTTGAGATAGAGAAAGAGAGAGACAAAGCACGGACAAGGGAGGGACAGAGAGAGACAGAGGCATGGAACCCGAAGCAGGGCCCAGGTTCTGAGCTGTCAGCACAGAGCTGGACTCGGGACTCAAACTCACGAACTGAGAGATCATGACCTGAGCTGAAGTCAGACGCTCAACTGACTGAGGCACCCCAGCACCCTGAGTGACACATAGAAACTAGTTTGGCATAAATCTTGCTAATGCATCTGCCTTCCTATTTAAATAAATTGCCTTGATTTCAGTATTTTAAATGTACTCCTTTCCCCACCCTCCAAGAAAGAATTGAATTCTAAGTTAGAGGATAATAACTGCTTTTCGTATAGAACTGTGGCAAATTCTTCTAGCCAGCACAGTAGCCATGTAGCAGAAACCCAGAGCACACTCCCAAGGAACGAAAGCTTGTGAGTGTGTGTCTTTTTCTATGTAGAATTGCCCAGTTTGCACTGGACAATGACCAGGGCTTTTCTGGGAGTGGGTCTGGACCATCTTTGGTTTCCTTGCAGGACGTGCATTTCGGACTGTGCCGGGTCATATGCATAAAAGATTAATTATCAGAAAGGGCAGGAAGAGAATTCACCTTTGTTTCCTTTTCTCAGAACCCGGTCTCTGGTACTGGAGTATGTATAGAAAGAGGGGGAGCCCATTGCTTTGGATGTGGCAGTGGGAGAGAGTCATATCCCAAGCCTGATCTTGGTACAAAATGATTTTTCTGTGTCTGGCCAGCCCACTCTGCTTACCTACACCCTGTACACTTCTACCGCCTCCTGCTGATGCCTCTCATCAGTAGATCATCATTCTCGAATACCTTTGGTTTACTCTTCATAGGAAACCCACACTTTGCTATGTGGGAGGCTCTGTGTCCTTGATTCTCTACCTACCATGTGACTTAGCTTCACTGTATAACACGTGGTCCCATTCCCCACTTATCTCTGTCACATAAGACTGACAAAATGCCATAGAAGAAAATGACCTTTGCAGTCAGACGACCTGCAACTTTCCTTCATATCACTCTTTGAATGTGGAACTTTGGGGAAACTGCTTAAACTCTCTGAACCCTAGTTTCTCTATTAAAAAAATGAAGACTAGAAATATATTCTTTGCAGTAAAAATTATGTAAAGCATCTATTGTACTGTTTGGTACCATGTATGCCATTTATATTATTTTAAGATCTGTGTGTAGTTGGACATTGCTTTCAATTCATATTTTACCACATAACAGCTGGAATAGAGCTAAAACACTAAAACACGGTATGTATGAAAACTGACATAATCTAGCTTCGCTGCTTTCCAATTGTATGATTTGAGGAAATTCCTTAAACTCTCTCAGTGTGTATTTTATTATCAAAAATTTAGCACAATCACAGTACATATTCCAGAGAGTTGTGTGAAGATGAAATATGATAATGTATTAAGGTACTTAACAAAGAGCCACACCCAATAAATATTCAACCAATATTAGAGACCATCCTTCAGGAAACAGAGAATTCAATCAAGCCAGGAGTAATTGTTTCTATCAGTTAGATTGGGCTCCTCCTGTCCCTCAGAGCTCACTGTCCTTTAGGTAAGGTATTGGTGTGGGGGGAAGGGGGAGGACCTGAGAGATTCTCTGGCCTGTGGCTCTTTTATGCACAAAAGTAGAAACTGAAGCTCGGAGCCATGGGGCCTGGCTCAGGCCACACAGGGAGCTAATGGCCAAGCCTACTGGAGTCCTGACTGTTTCCAGAGTTCCCCAGGGCCTGACCTCTCTGCCACCTTTCATTTCTGCACCTTTTGACCTACAGGAGTGCACAGCAAGGCCTTTGACAAATAAACAGTGGCCCAGAGATTAAACTGCACCTGAAGCTGGTTATGCAGGTTCACTTAGCATTTGAACCAGCGGAAACTCAGCTGTACCCAGACTGCAAAGGGATTAACCCATTCTCAGACCCAGCCTGTGAATTATGGCCCACTTAGTAAGTACAAAAAGGGAAGGAAGAACTATATTTCATTAAAAGAAACATAAACCTGTGTAAATTTTTTAAACAGGAAAAGAAAAATATAATACAAATAAAACAATTGAAAAGAAACTAAATACATTTGGATGTGCAGAAGAAAAAAAAAAAACTCCAGATAACCTTTCTTCTGGCTATCTCGTACATCATGCACGAGAGGGAATATGATGGAATACAGTGGAAGTGTCATTTTCTGTGAGAAATCTTGGGAGCCATCTTGGGATTCTGCCTACTGCCATCAACTTTCAAAGCCCTTTGTAATCTTCTCAATTACTCCAGCCAAACTGGGCTTCCTTCTGTGCCCTAAACAAGTCAACTTTATTCCTACCTCAGGGCCTTTGCATTTGCTGTCCCTTCTATTTGTATAGAGGTTTTGCTTAGAAGCCACGTCCACAGTGAGGTCTTTCTGACCATTCTAGTCAGAGAGGCCCTCTCTGCCTTCTCATGGAAATCCTCTCTTTGTCTGCCTCATACTTATTGTTACTTAAATACTATTCGCTTACTTATTGGCTTTTGCGTTTATGGTCTTTCACTGTGTGCTTCTCCCCGTATAAACACTGTGAGCGGAAGGACATTCCGTGAGTCTCTTGGTCATTCTCGTAACCCCAAGGCCTGGATCAGTGCTGGCACATACGAAGCCTGCCCTGAGTACTGAGTGCATGTTTTGTGGAAACTGGGAGAATAGGAGTAAGAGCGAGGTGTGAGGGAGGAGGATGCAGTATTTAGCTAGAGCTAAACACCCTGAATTTGAACACAATCCTAAGAGCAGCGGGACTCTCTTGGAGAGAAAATGAGGTGTTAGAGAACGTAAATTCACAAGAGATTGCAGCTCCAAGCACTCCTGTCACACAGCCCCTCACCTGTGTTTAGGGAACACTGAGCTTTGAGCATAACACTTAGGAGTGAGGTGACCTAACACACCTGCCACCACCCCTCCACTCTGATGCCCTGGTGCCCTTGAGGCTGTAGAACAAATCTACCTTCCCACTTGACCTTGTCCGAAGGAATGATGGATGACAATATAATCTTATATATTCATATCATATATGATGCAGCCTCAAAGGAGAAAACCCATGTGCTTGTAATAACAATTCTTCACTGTTAATTTCCAGATATGTTTAAAGGACCAACAGAGCAAGCAAGCACACAGCTGTTAGAATCACCTTTCTTTCCGTCAAGTCTCAGGATGTGCCTCCTTCCAAACCATGAGCTGAACACAGTGGATGTAAGTTTCTAAATCTGCAGTTCACCAAGCCCTTCCTTCGGTATAATATTATTTTTAAGAATCCCTGATGGTTTATTGTGAAGGAGGAGAATTCCTTGGGTACATGTGCATAATAAATGGGTATTTTAACATCCCTTAACAACTACATTTCTTCCTATATCAGCTGTTTTCACACATTTTCTTCTTAGGTTATTTAGACTTAATTATATTTATGCCCAGACCCTAGCTATGGTATTAGGTTCCAAATGTTAAATAAAACATGTTTGTGCCATTTATTGTGAGATACTGTTTTTCCACATTTCCTATTAATTTTTCAAATAATTTTATTTAACTTGTATTGATGAAGGAGATGTATTAAGATATTTCAGCATTCTCTGCCTAGGACCCTTTCTTAGGCAGTAGCACACTCTAGCAGGTAGCAGGGCTTTGTGTGTACAAATATATATACATACATATATACATACATATATATATATTTAGGCTTTTATTTAAGTTAATGGATGAATAACCTCAGCTGTAAATATTTTCATTCAGAGAATTACTCTTGTGATACAAGCAGACATGTGGTCTTGTAGTAACACTTAAGCTGACTGAGCCCAGATCAAAGTAAATGAAAGAAAGTAGTACCTGTTCAGAAGTTTTAATGGTCAACTGGGAATTTCTCCCATGGTTAGTTCCTAATAAACTGAGATTTCATTGATATGGAATGACAGGAATTGTAAGTTTTGGTCCGGCTTGCTAGAATTTGCCAAGAGAATCCATGTCCCCTGGGCTTGAGAGCAAAGTACATAATTAATTCTCTTTCTTTCTTTCTTTCTTTCTTTCTTTCTTTCTTTCTCTCTCTCTCTCTTTCTTTCTTTCTTTCTTCTTTTTTTGTCCAGGCCTGTGGGAGTATACACAATTTGTCATAAAACAGGCTACTGGCATTCTCACACATTGAGTATATTTGTTTCACTAGAAAGACCGAAGAAGAAGCTATTAGTAAAACTATGTTGATCCTGTTTCAGAGTTGGGGAAATTGAGCCTTAGGGTGAAAAGGAGAAGGTTCAGAGGAATAGCTGATGTGTCTGAGATAATTATGTTTACATGGGTAAGAGGTGTCAAAGTGACATTACTCATGAGGCTGATTTGAACAGAATGTTGCAAATCACTTTCAAGATTTTTTTTGGACTTCCCCATATTTTTGGAGGTTGGAGTCAGGATTACTGGCTTTGGTAATTAATCCTTCCCAGCCCGCATTCTTTGCTACTGAGCATAGCAATGATTCAGGGGCCCAACCTGCTAAATCAAGATAATGCTTGACCTCTGGAAGCAGAAGCCTTTTCCTCACTTAGCTAGAGAAACTAAACCCAGGAGCACAATTGGTAAAATCAAGAGTTCTTATTTGAAGAGCTTTGGAGGGAACTTAGAATACCTATTTTGGGCATTTTGAGGTTATTGTATGAATATAATATAAAAAAGTTATCACCTCAGAGGACAGAGTTAGTTGGGTTTTGTGTGTAAGTACAGATATGGGGCCCTTAAAGATCTGGAATATGTTCAGGAGAACTGTTGATTTCAACATAAGCTTATCACAGATCATCTTTCATGTCTGCTGCGCCTGCCTGTTTATTTGCCTGGCATTGATTTCACAAGAACATTATATTAATATCACAGCAATGCATAAAGGAACTCCATCGGTTTGGTTTCACTACAGCTGAGATTGTTTGAAATTATTTTGTACAATAAACTATCTTTGTTTTACTCTGAAATTAGTTATGCCATTAGATAACCCGGATGACTCTAGCGAGATTGTGTAGATAAAATGATCACTTTGCTTTTCGTCAAAAAAAGGAAATAGGATCACTTTTCCACTATGAAACAAATTAAGTCTTTTTAAAAATATCTTCCTTCTTTATTTGTGCTCTCAAAGTATTGTGCTGGAGGAGATCCACCAAGTTTTATAAGGTGTTAAGTCCAGAGTGGCCCCTTTTGAAAGAGTTAACATCGAAGGAGCCAGCACTGGACCCAGAGTAGGTACTTTAAAAGAATGTTTGAGTGATAAATGAAATTGACTGGTGACTTTCTGTTGTTTTGAAAATTATATTTTTAGTCATTCAAGCAGCTTAAACATGAGATTTTTAAGACCAGAGAAGAGAAAAATTATGATCAAGTTTGCCATTGCATTTTTCCAGCTCCACAAGCCAATAGGAAGGCCTTGCTATTTCTTTGAGTTTAAAGATCAGGTTGACGTTGGATGAGCCAATGATGAGAGAACAATCTCCTGTTGTGAAAAACGATAACATAGTAGATATTTTCTGTTCACTGTCACTCCATCTCTGGCCTCCAGGACTATCTTAACTTGCTTTTATGGTGGCTCTTATCACTATGTCCTGTAAATGTTGAATTACTCTGCCTATCCCAGTAAATGGCACACTCCTTGAGAGCATCACCTGATTTTATATTCCTGGGGTGCACTTACTGCCTGGAACATACTAGGGACTTGAAAATAGAGGACTGAATGAAAGATTAAATGATAGGTTTTTGAAAGCTTTCTTCAAGCTATAACATCCCTTCAGTTAGTTCTTCTGTGTCTGCGATGCATGTATATATGTGTGTGCGTCTCACCCAAGATGTTAACAGCCTCATCTAATTATGATTTTCTTCTTACTGTGTTCATCCCAGTTTAATCTTACCTTGACTCTCACATACAACGAATGTCATACCTCATCCCCACCAGACACCCACCACCGCAGCTATACACACCCCCCACACTCTCTCATTTTTGGGCTTTAAAAGCAAGAAGAATAATTTCCAGATTTCTTTTATCCCCAACAGCCAAGCCTTTCTGATGTTGGACACCTGAACCCTTTGTCAGTGAGGCTGTTGCCTGTGGGCCGTCCTCAGATATTTTGTTTTTTAGGATCCAGCTAGACCAGCAGTTGTAAACATAGATACTGGCCCTATCCTCAAATTCTTTGCTTAGTTAAACCTCCTGTTCATGACAGTCTCATCTGAGGGCAACTCTCCGAAGGCTGACTTTTGTAGCCTGATGTCTGTGGGGCTCAGAGAAGGTGGGTGACACTCATGAATCAGAACCAAAACACAGTTTTCCTTTAAGTCAACTTTGCAGTCTTGGCTCATTTTGACGTCAAAAGCCCTAGGTCTGGAGGGGGGAAATGGGAGATGACTGTTCTTCCTTCCGTGCTATAGCACAACTTGAACTTTAGAGGGAGGATTTGCAAGTTGTTTTAGGTCTGAAATATTTGCTCCCTGACTTTCCAGTACACGTGTTTGAGGCTGAGAATCTTATCAGTAGATAAGGGCAGAGAGGCTGCCATCCCGCATTCCACAAACTCACTTCCAGATGGTTTAGAGACTAGGGGTGAAAAACTCAAGCTCTTCAATCAAGCCAACAGCCCACACCTTTATTGCCCCATTTGTTTAGCGGCCTGTCACAGGCCTTCTAACATCTCAGAATCAGCCGTGGGGGCAGCTGTTTAATTAACTCCTCAAGGCTGCATTTTGGCGGGGGCAATTCATTTATTATGAAAAACAAATTGAAAGCTCCGAGGGTTTTTTGTTCCTTTTCTTCCTCCGTGGTTACTGCTATCTGGAGCTTCCTGCTTAGTCCAAATAGCAACGATGATGGTTTTTTTAAAAGGAGCCACTTGGTCTTTTGTGTTGTTACTTTTTCTTTCTCTCCTTTTTATATTCCGAAATCAGACTGGCTATACGCCTTGAACGTGGAGAGATTTCTTTACCTTGGTACCAGGAAACAATGGCATTTACCCAGACTTTTTGTGTTTTAGTTGTAGAAATACCACAATTGCAATATTAACTTCTTATAACAATGACAAGGTTACATGTTGCTCTGTCCAGGCTAAATTGTGGTTGTAAATAATGTTTGTCCAACTGAATTCTAATAATGGTTTGGGGACTAAGGACACCTCTGTGCTAGGCCTCAAGAAATATACTGAAAGAGAAGAGAAGACCCTTTAAGAAATTTATAATCTCACTCTTTGGGAAAATAGATACTCATGTTTTTATTGCCTTTAATTTTTTTATTTGGAGATAATTTCGACCTAAAGAGGTTTGCAAAGATATTGTAGACTGTCCCCATATACTTCTCACCCAACTTCCTCTAATGCTAACATCTTACCTAAAACCATGATATCAAAACAAATAAATTGGCACTGACATAATATTATTAACTCAACTGTAGACTTACAGACTTTGTCCAGTTTTTTTTTCCACTGGTGTCCCTTTTCTGTTCCAAAATCCAATCCAGGATCTCATGGATTGCATTTAAATGTCATGTTTCCTTTGTTTCCTCTAATCCAGGACAGCTTCTTGGTCCCTTCTTGTCTTTCACGGCTTTGACACATCTGAAGGCTAGTGGTCAGGTGTTTTGTTGAATGTCCCTCTATACTCATCTTTTAGTGCCTATTGAGAATCAGCCTCTTTCAGAATGTGCCCTGGAGATGATATGAAAAGATTTAGAATGATACGGACTTTGAGTAAGAGCTAAAGGGTCCCCTCATTTTTGAGGTGTGGAAACTGAGGCCCAGAGAAGAAAACCAGGACTGGCCCAAAGTGAGACAGCTGGCTGAGGTAGAATTAACACCAACCCAGACCTCTTGACTTTGGAGGGAGTGCTGGAATTATCCTCCTTTCCTACTTGGAATCCTGGGGAAAGTTAAATTCCTGGGAAAGTCTGACCTCCAGGTGTGGTCCCATGATGCCCAGAGGACTAGGTTCTGTGTGTTTCTCTCAGCCCCAGCACAGAGTCTGCTCTACAAGCACAGTTAAGTTAAATTAAATTTTGCTCCAGGAGCCAAAATGGTGAGAATGGCTGAAGAGCTTTTGCCAGATATAAGCTAAAACTGCATGGAAGAGTAAGAACTGAGAAAGTGTGAGTAAGGTCAAGGAAAACAAAAAGCCAGATTCCTTGTGGCAATCTGAGATGCTTATAGCGGAGCCATAGTTGGTGGGCAGCAGGCCGCAGAAGCTCCTCAAACTGATAATGTTCCCCATCCTGTGGCAAATACTCTTCTTCACCCATATGCCGAAGGAAAGGACCTTGACATCAGAGCACTTTCTGCACATCTTAATTCCTGAGATCTGAGGGCACAGGTTGTGGCAGTCATGGATTATCTTACACTGTGTCTCAGTTCTGTCTCTTGATTTCACACCCTGTTTGCTAAGTAAGGTTCAGACAGCCTAGCAAGGTACTAAGATCCTCAAATCTCAGAATTGTAATATGTGAAGTTAACAACTTGGTCAAGTAGGGCAATCATTAGTCATCTAGATTCCTTGGGGGAATTTGTAACTCTGAATCATGGAGTGTTCTAGAAAGCAAGCTCATGCTTCATCATTAGTGGTCAGACATTAACACTTGGTTCCCACCGTTTTATGTAGTCCTCTTGGGTGTAGGAAGGCTTTCTCCTGGCATCCACGGATTGATGCCACTCCTGGCAGAGTGGATTTGCCCTTTGCTTTGGGGCAACCACAGAGTAAGCAGGGAAATGGCCGGGGAATTGAGAGTACAGAGCACTGGTTCCGGCTGTCTCATAAGTGATTATGCAACTTGGGAAAAGTGGCTACGCATCTGTGTTGCAGAGTTGTTCCTAGTTGTGCTCTTAATCCGGTTTCATGTACCAGCCACGTACTAGCTGAGTTCCTGGGCAATACAATTAACTTTTCTGATTCTTCGTTTCTTCATCTTTAAGGCAGAAATAATAACTTTAACTCCTGCAAAAGTTGGTGGGGATCAAAACAGTTATAGAAGGAAATATGCTTTGTGCAGTACCCGGTGCAGTGTAAGGTGCTGTTAATTGTAAAGCCGCCTCCTCCCATAGTGGCCCTGAGAGCTGGATCTGGTGATTCTACTTGAGTGGTGTCCCCATAATCACCATCTTCTGCAAGGTGAAGGTTATTTCTAAACCTGAACCGTCAGATTCTCGCAGAGCAGGGTGTCAGCCCAAGCAGGAGAAGGCCCCTGAAAGCGAGCCCTGCAAGGCCATCGTAGCTTGAAACGTTGTGAAAAGGTGACAGAAGTTTCCTCTAGCTCTTCCACAGGGTGGGAGACATTCTGTTCTCGATCTCCTCCTTCTTTTCTTACCCCAACTGTGCAGCGCTATTTTGGCTCTATGTATTTTGGGAGCCATAATGAGGTGCTTCTCATCCTACCTTGCCATTTTCAGACAGCCTTTGCTAGCTGCCTGGACATGGGACAACATAGCAATTTAAGAGCTATAGTGGACTAGGCTGGAAATAGAGAGGCCCGCACTGCAGTGGTGAGAGATGGGACTGGGGTATTTGTGTTCAGCCCTTCACAAAAGAGGAAGGCTAAAATGGCTTGCCATCACACACAGAAACATTCAGAGGATGAGAAACCAAATTTCCTCATGCTTGTACTACAGTATGTGTCTGGAGAACGCGAGAGTGGGTGATCTGCAGCAAAGAACCAACTTCAGTAGATCTAGAGTGGAAAAATGAGCTTTCTTCATTTGCTGGAGTGTAAGGGCTGTCCAAGCTGCCTGCTCATGATTCATTTTGACCTCAAGTTCTACCAACATGGGAATAAATTCGAAAAGGGTAAAGCTGTCAGTCACATCAGCTTCTGAGGCAAAATGCTGCCCATATAAACACCTTCAAATTCGGAATGACCAGGTCATCTCTTCTTTTCCTGCAGCATAAAACACTCTAGAATTTCAAAGCCAGTATTCCTAGACATGACTTTCTAAAGCCTGGGCACTTTCCTTTTTTTATTTGGAAACCATGAAAGAATTCCATGGTATAAGTATTCCCGTGCCCACAGTCTTGCCCCCCAAAATTACATATTCTCTGACACCGTAAAGCAGGATCTTTGTAAAAATATATGTTCAGATTGATATCTCATTCCAAGAACACCACATTTCCTCTTATAGCTGGGGCGAAAAGGAAAAAAAAAAAAAAAGCACTGCACACATTAACATGTTGCTCAAGTTTTCAAACGAAAAATGTTCCTGCTTCAAACCCAGGATAAAGGAAGTGCTTGTCTCCAGGAGCTGACACTTCCCTGGTCATATTTCAGATACAATTAGCCTCCATTGATGGCGGTGGTTGATCTATCAAATAAGCAGCTAATCTTATCTGCGGTTCACAAATGGCTCAGATGGTAGCTTGTGACTTTGATTACTGGAAGACTGGACCCCATCAGACGGCTTTGCTCCAAACAGTGGTCCTTTCAGCCTTCTGCTCATGGAGATCAAAGCACTCTCCCCTCTCCCTATCTGCAGGGAAGCTCATTAGAGGGAGGCTGTCAGGATCATAATCACGCAACAGTTTTACTTCTGGGTTATAACGCTTTCCCCTTCTTATCAGCCTGTGAGGTCCAAAGTGAGAAGGATGAAGGAGGTACCGATGACATCTGATACATTTAATAGGCTCACTGGTGACTGCCTGGCCCCAGCTCTCTGCCACCGCTGCCTCACTGACTACTGAAGAGCCTCCCTCCCCCTAGACCTATAGGGATTATTCTTTATTCCTGGGGGTGTGATATGGGGGAGGGGGTGCAGATCCTTTGTCTCCTAATAGTTGCTTTACTATTAGAACAAAATCAAATAAAATAGAAATTTCTAAGTCCAAAGATCTGCCTTTACATTTCATTTCCTTCATATAATGGCTGTGTGAGCTTGGACATTTTGCTATGATCTTCAGCTTCTCCTGTAAAATATGTAAATTAATACTTTTCTCATTGGACTTAATGTGCAGACCTCAAAGTTTCCCTCTCCCAGAAGCCTTCTATTATAACCTGAGTTCTCTTCCTCTCCTTCTCCCTTCACCTACTAGAGTTAAAGTGCCTCCATATAGTCACTTCTCCCTTTTCTGTCTTCCCAGAGATTACCTCTAACATTACACTTGTCATGCCCGATTCTCTGTCAGCTTGCTTTTTGCCTCCCCAATAGACAGCTGAGGCTCCATATGTCAAAGAATGCCTTCATCTGACACACAGTTGATGCTGAATGCTTATTGTCCTCACTAAATAAACCATTCTATACTAAAATGATTTGCAAAGCACAGTGTGAAGGGGTTGCCTTTATTATTGGATGTAGACACTTTTAGAGATTCATAGGGACTCCTGTTAGATGACCGACTTTAGTGTTCTAGGGTGGAGCCCAAGAATTTACAGTTCTAACAAGTTCTCACTCTCTGAGCACCACTGATATAACCCAATCTTTCTATTTGTAGATGAAGAAACTGAGGCTCAGACTTTGGAAGTGGCTTGGCACAAGATCTTATAACTAGTCAGAGGCACTCAACGTATTCTTACTTCTAAGTAGTTTATCAGAATAAATTCTATGTCACGTCTGTGTGTATGTGCTTGTACGCATGTGCATATTTTGAAACCTATACCAAATAGGCCTTTTGTTTGCTTTTAATTTATGTTGAGCTCCTTGAGGCTTCAAACTTGGGTCTTTTAATTCTCCATCTCATGGCCATTTCACAACCGTCATTTCATAACTTGCTGTTTTCCTGTTAAGAAGCAATATACTCATGCTGCCAAGACACTGGCTCAGTTATTATCTTTGTTTGTCTCTTGTATTCTGTCTATTCATTGATGCTTTTAGAAATATCTGGCAAGAAATGCCCAGGGGAATCCAGCTCACAGAAGAATCAAAGAAGGACTCTTAGTACCATGTGGCAGACTTGTGGTCTCTTCATCATGTAACCCAGCATAACCCAGGCCAGGGCTTGACCCATCCGTAACCCAGGTCAGGGCTTCACTGAGCCACCCAATTGGGAAGGTGGAGTTCTTGCCAACAGCAGTGACTCCCAACAGATTGAGCAGCAACAGCCATTGCCTATGGCAATGGGAAGTCTGGAGCTGGACAGGCCTCCGTTTAATTGTCACTTCCTCATATCCCTGGTGGCATAAAATGGCTTAAGGGATTTAACCTCTAGGAAACTAGAGTTTACTCTGTAACTAGGACACATACCTACTTCACGGGGATATTATAAGAATGAAAAGAAAGGATTTGTAAGCATCTTACCCTGTGTTGGGAACATACCCAGTACTTTGTCAACATGGACGCCCGCTTTCTCTTTCTTCCTCTCTTCAGCTTCTTCCCACCCCTCTCCCACTATCATTGAAAAACCGACATGGCAGAACATGAGTGAAAAATGTAACCCAGCTGGAAAAATAAGCAAAATACACCATCTTTTATTTATTTATTTTTTACCTATCTCCTTCTGAGTTGCTTACTGTTCTTTCTTCAACATTAACTGTGATTCTGCATGTGAGTGGAAATCCATTTAAAACTTTTAAGAAAGAAATATTTGTAGTTAAAATAATGACCTTTCCATTAAATATAATTTGGGAGGCATTAGCACTAATTGTAATTATAATGGAATTTATGTCTGACACATTATAGTTCATGTGATGAAAGAAAGCCAGGCACTCCCCAGAAATCAGTGACAAGCTTATCAGAATATTAATCTCCTTCAGTTACTCTTTAAGAGAATAAATAACTAATCAGTCACTGACTGCTAATATAATATATAACCCTTTGCTAAGATGGATGATAATTTAAGCTTCAACAGAATATATTTATTTAACCGACAGAAATCATGACCCAATTTTATTTGTTTTAAATGTCAGTGTGGTAAAACCAGACTAGCAATAATGCTTGGAAAATGGAAATTTTTGAGCAATAATTTTTAAATTAATCTTTGTGAGAAATAATAAATTCCATCTTAAGCATTCAACATATATCTGAAATGTCTGCTAATTATTCAGTTTTAGTAAGTGGTCTCTGAGAAGTATCTTTAATCTGTGTTAGGCCCATTCCTAAAGTTTAATTATTTTGACCATCAAATTTTATAGCATAATTTTAGTTGCAGAAGTTTTGAGGAATTGGGCAAATAAATGTTTGTTGACCCTGACCAGAACTAGCTGTTATGATTTTGAATAAATTGCAGGTATTAATCAATGTTATGGTAATCACTCTTTTCTCCTATAGTGGAATAAGGAGAACAAGATCCCATTAAGAGAAAAGAACATTCACCTAATGCTGGATTATTTGTTTTTTTATGGATTTACTACAACAGCAGGTGTAATCTCCATTGGCTGCTATTTCACCATGATTTTGGTAAGGTCTAACTAACAGAGTAGGACGAGTTGTGCCCTTACTTGCTGAGGGAGCAAGCCAGTCTCAGCCCAAGGTGGCAGGTGCAAACATTAGCAACATGATAGAGTCTATCTATTGCCATACGGAGGGACTTTTAGTCAGTGGAACACTCCAGTCCTCTCTACCCTTCAATCCTTCAGAGGAGGAAGGAGTTGCCCAATTTGTGAGTTAGGAAAAGAAATTGAACTAAGCATCATGTGCTTGTTTAGAAGCCTGCCTCTTTAGGGGCACCTGGGTGGCTTAGTTGGTTAAGCGTGCGACTTTCGCTTAGGTCATGATCTCACGGTTCGTGGGTTGGGTTCGAGCCCCGCGTCAGGCTCTGTGCTGACTGCCAGCTCGGAGCCTGGAGCCTATTTCAGAGTCTGTGACTCCCTCTCTCTCTGACCCTCCCCTACTCATGCTGTCTCTCTCCTAGAAATAAATAAAACATTTAAAAAAAAAAATAGAAGCCTGCCTCTTTAAAGAGAAAGTACCTGGTTCACTCTCCATTGTTTGGAGAGCAATCTTGGAGCAAAAGTTTCTGTCCCTTCAGGGACTCAAAGATTGTTAATCATTGCAAATTATTGACATTAAGTTTGTCTAAAAATGAGGTAAAATATTTGTAAACCTATTTAGTTGAAAATCTAAAGCTACCCTCTCTAAGTATCTTGTGAATTAATTTAGGATGAAAGGGGCATTTACTTCCTTTTTGAGCCCTCTGTCAATCCTCTACAAGACATGTGGGAATCCTGATTCTCCAGGGTCTGATGTAAGCAGCTCCAGAACATGTATGGATATTAAACCATGTCAGGACTCAGTAAATAATGGAAAAAATAAATAAATGGAAGAGAGCACAGAAGTATGAAGACTTCTTGTGATTCTTCTTTTCCTGATATTTGTCTAACATGGCAAAAATAGGTTCTGTGATGGAAATGATGCTTGGTATTTCATGTCCTATGTTCTTACCCATCCCCTTTTCCATCTACACCTCCATTGTAGGTGTATGTCTTTCCAGCCTTCCATATCTGATCCCTTGGATCAGAGTTGCTCTCAAGAGATGGGGTGAGTGTTTAATATAATGTGAACACAAGAACAAGACAGCTAATCTGTTCCTGGATGTTCGTGAACCCAGAAAGAAGGTGATAAAGACGCCTCTGTGGAGACAGCAGCCACACTTGTCATTTGGGTGTCTGCTTTATGCTGCCTCCAAATATAGATGAGCTTTGATGTTTCTTCTGAAAAAAAAAAAAAAATCTTCTTGGGAGTGTAACTAGGCCAACAAGCACAAGAATGGCTCTGAACCAGGCTTTGTTCTGAGGTAGAAATGGACCATGAAAGTCCCAGCTGAATGATGCTGTAAACATTTAGAGAAAGGAGGAAGATACTTGCTCCAGTGAGTTAGCTTTGGCTGCTAAACAATTTCAACTCACCCACTCTTAAAGCACCGGGCTCCTCTGAGTCTGCCAGTGGTTTACACAACTGCATGATTCTGCAGGGTAGAAATTCACCCAAAGAAACAGAGCTTGCAAACTCATCTCTCTAAGACGTGGTTTGTTGAGGCCTTCCCTGCCTGTGTTCTCATGGTTAGTGACAAGACTGGGGAAGCCTATTTGTGATTGAGTAATCCGTTAGAAATTTTAGCTCGGAGATAGAGGAGATGGTTATTCATTTAATCCCGTTCATTTACTCATCTATTCATACATTTATTTATTTATAAGATCTGTTTGAAGTGCTTGTTCTGTGTCACTTTATTATAGCTATGGGGGGACAGAGGTAAATAAGACATAAGTCACAGTGAGCTAACACGCTGGTGGAGGAAACAAAGATACAGGAGATCACAACGAAGTTCAACATGTTCTGTGATATTAAGAGCACAGAAATGACTCAGAAACCTTTCTGTCCTAGAGAATCCGTGAAGGCTTATCAGAGGAATTGGTACAGGGGGTGAGGTTGAGCTAACCAAATCCTTTTGTGTCCAGTGGATATGTTGAGGGAAGGAGAAAAGTCAACAGAGTTCCGTTTTTTAGGTATCTGGTAGGACTTCATCATGCCTGCTTATAGAGGATTAGTTCTTTAGGGGCCATTATGTATCTTGAGACAGCTGCCTGCTTGTAGGCATCCCAGTGTATATCAGACACTGTAGGTGGCAATTTTATGTCAGTTATTTTGATTTCTTACAACAACCCTGTAAACTCAAGACCATTATTCAATTTTCAAATAGAAACCAAGGTCAGGATGGATAAATAATTCACCCCAATGTACACACAAGGCATGTTTCCTCTCCGAGGCACAGAAAGCACTCAGGAGCAGAGAACTTGCCAGCAAGGCTGCCTGCAAGGCCTGACTGAACCTGGGTGCCACCCACTCTCGCATCAGGGCCCTTCACCCCGTATGAGCTCTCATCTTCAGAGCTCAATGGGCACCTGCTTATCTACAGACTCCCTAGCTCCTCTGCCTGCAGCCCTAACCACCCCCCCCCCCAATTTCAGTTTTGATTTAGCTCTTTGGCCCAACCCTGACTGTAACATGTAGCATAGGCCATGAGGAGGCTTCTGCCGCTCACATGCCAAAAAGCCTTGATCTCTCTCTGCTATCAAGTTCTTTCCAAAGTACGTGGGAAAGCATAGCTGTCCTCATCTCTCCCAGCTCTTTCCCCACCCATCTCCACACTTAACCATCTTTTAGGCAAAACACAGCAACCAATGGGAGTGGGGACTAGGGAGCCCCGAAGTAGGCTTCAGCTACAACTTGTCTCTGGTTGTTTCTTTGAGTCACAGATAAAACTATGTTTCATTGACCTCTTGCTTCTCAGAGGCAGAGTGGATATTGTTTGTAGCTCATTTTTCTCCAGGCAGTTTTAGCAAAGTATGCTTTCAGAGCTATCACATAACTGAAAGAGAGAATTAAGTAAGAATGGCAGAATTCTGGCAGCAAGTAGCCTTCTGCTCGTGTTTTTCATTGAAAAGCATATAGGATTACCTTATTGTTCCAGATATTAGCTTTCTGTACCCAACATACACATATTTAAACAGCATAACAAATGGGCTACATTATAAAGCACCTATATGTCACCAAGGCCCAGAAAGCCTGTGTTGTGCCAAGGCCTGGAGACTTCCTTCCAAGTTTCCGCGCATCTGAGATGCAGATTGTCTCAGGGCTTGGGGTGGGCCAGCCAGCCTGAGTTTAATAGCAAACATTCTCAGGGTTTTTTTTTCAGATCCGTGTATAAAACAACTTTCATTTGAATGTGACATCTGCCTGCAAAGGAGAGAATCCCCCGCGCCACCAGTATACCCTGCCAGGCCGAAAACTGGAGAGGCTCCCTTTGGGTTTTTCTTCAAACGCTGTGGCTCTGGCTCCAGACCGTCCCCTTGCCTGCTCTACAGAACATTATCAACCTGGGGTTCAGGGTTAAGGGTTGGGGTTGGGGTATTGTTAGTGTTTTCATCACTAGTCGAAATGTACAGTCTGACAATCACCATACCCGCAGATCAAAGGCAAGAGGAGGTGTTATCTGCCGCCAGCTGTGCTGTGACTCTGAGCACATTTCTGGTGAGCTGACCCCAAGGTGAGTTGCCGGGGGAAACAGTTCTCCAACGGATGACTGGGTGTGGGCTCATGTAGGATGGTGTTCTGAGGGCAAATTCTCTGTCCCTTCCTTTTTGCGTAGCCCTCTGCGCCTAGCCATAAAAGCATGGGATGTTTTGGAGCTGGTGTTTGATTGATGTGGGGAGAAGCATGTCAGTTTGCAGGAAGATTGGCCTGGTGCAAGTGAGGTGCTCTGGATTATCACCCTAGGTCTCTGCCACTGGTTTGCTTTCTGACTTGGGCTGAGACCCAAGCTCTAATCACACTGACCCCTCGCCCGGTGCCTTCATAGAGCACGGCCCCTCCCAGTTCTGCTTTCAACATGATGCACTCACTAATAGGGTATTTTGCTTTATACTCCTTGCAGGGCAAACTGAGCCTTTGTCCCCAAGGCTTGTCTTATGTATGTCTCCTTTAGGATTTATGAGCATTGTCTTATTCCCTTAGAAGAGGAATCTGTCCCTTCCTCTGTGCTCCCATTGTTGCACATATCTGCTGGAGTGTTTACTACCGGGCATTGTTTATGTGTCTGTCGCTGTCAGATGTAAGCCCCTCAAGGGTGACCTATCCACTCTGTTCTCCAGATGCCTATTCACCTGGCAGGCAGAGCTGAATAGATGTTAGATGAATAAACGCGCACATAAGAGAGCAGGCGGATGAAAGAGATGGAGTGTTCTCTGCATCCTTGGAGAGAAAGCATTTCCTTTGGATATAGGCATGTTTGTGAGGGAGAAAATGTTTCCTGGTCTTCGGTTTGCTCCCATTTTTTTCCATCACACCTACTTTCTAGAGGGGGAAATCTGATCTCTCAAGTTACTGTCTTCCCTCCCTCTTATATTCATACTTGTGGCTCAAGCCCTGTTAGCCTTAACCTTTGTTAAAGCGTGCCGTTTCTTACTAGAAAATGCTCTGCTCCCTCTCAAGTCATAATGCCTAGCTTCTTCTGACAATTTCTGATAAGCCATTGCTCTTCTCTCTGTACGAAATACATTTCCTACACTACCCAGATCCATGCAGCTATGCTAGCTCTCTCTCTGGGTCTTGGCCATTGGTACCCTACAAATTAAAAGACCTATGTAAGAACTTGAGCTAATCCCATAGCTACAGTGGAGTATTGCTGCAGCTGCTGGTCTCTACTATCGCTTGAGGAGTCTTATATACTATGTCGACTGACAAAGGGAGATTGACTGGATGCTCGAGGGCTCTGATCCAAGGAAGCCTGATGACATAATCCACGAGTTAATAGGTTTTTACCAGTGGTAGACAGGGACAGAAAAAATTCATTAGAGAAAGTATTCTCCCTTTCTCAACCCCATGTAGTATTCTGAGAACAGGTAGCTCATACGGTGCATGTCTCTTTCTTGAGATGATGTGAGAAAAAGAAAAACCATCCATGTTTTCTCATGAAGCTCTGCCCAATGGGCAATGCACCCCTGATCATTGCATTTGTTCTTCCTGCAGCTTCCCCTCTTACTTCTGTCCCGGTTCTCTGGGATGCTCTCCCAAGTGTTAGCAAGTAATCTGTTCCCTCAGTCTCTGTTTTTGACAAATCCTGGGCTAAGACAACTGCTTGGCCAGCTGGTTAGTTTGAACTCCTTTGTATTCCCATAATGTGGGGTGCGTATATATCTCACTTACCACATGACATCACAATTATCTATTTATGTGTCTCTTTCTTCTTCTGGATTGTATATCTGTTGAAGTCAGAGACTACATTGTACTTATTTTTGAATCCCTGGCACCTAGCACAGTGCCTGGCATAAATTAGAACTCTGAAAATAGTAAATATTTGCCGGATGACTGACTGTAAAAGAGAGTTAGATTTCCTCTGATCAGGGAGAGATTCCAACAGACCTAAGAAATATTTTAAATGATTCGCTATCTCATTGTGTGGTCTCATTTTGGCTTCACCTAAATTGAGTAAGGGATGCTGCTAGTAATTACATCACACTACAAGATTATAGCTCTGTCCAGTAATAATGATAATAATTACTACAATATGCTTGGCACCTACATATTACCATGCTGTTGGATATTTCACATACATAATCCCATTATTGCAGCAAACATATTAGGTTGTTATCACATACTTGGGAGTTTGGGGATATGTAGTTGGACAAGTGGCCCTGATTCAAGACATTCCTCAGAGTATGTTAAAGGTTGTTTTAATTATAGTTTTTAAAATGGTGTTTCCATAGTGGTTAATACTGCATCTACCAGAATCTACCAATTGGCACATAAATGCTCAAGGGCAGAGTGTTTTAAAAAGAAAAGAATTTCATCCTCAATTAACGCCAATGGGATTTTATAGCCAACACTCTTACTCCACTTTTTGCTCACTTTTTGCACGTCATATAGTGACATGAACTCAAGATCATAGAACTATTCACCTCTGTCAGTCTGCCTTTCCCTGATTCCACTGAGGTTATAGGAGTGAGCAAGATGTAACAGAGGGAGTTATGATCAGGACACATTATGGGATAATCATGGGACTAAAAGTTAAGATTCACCTGCTCTATAAATATTCTTAAATCACATAAATAATTTGCATGAGTTTTTCAGAGGTGCAATTTTCTAAAATAAAGGTTGTAACAAATTCTTAAATGGATTAAGGGTCACTGATTTTAGTTCTATGTGAACTTCCATCTTGAGGAAAGCTATGAAGAATGGGAACAGAACTCTGCGCCTTAGAGGTCCCTCTTGGACAGGCGAGTTCCAAAGGACAAGGAATCTCAGAAATAAACTCCCCAGAGCATTCGTGCTTTAGGCCCCTGAGTTGAAGCCTAGGTATAAAGAAACCCATAGTATTTGCTTTTCTCTTTCAAAACTGTATCCTCTCTTTAGTGTGGCTCTGTTGTCAGGATTTCATATTATGATGTAACCCAGCATAGCTTGTCCAAAACAATATTAGATTTATTCCATTTGTTAAAAGAAGATATCACTAGTATGTGGCCCTTTTGGCAAAATCGCAACTCTTAGTTCTAGGCATGGGTTCAATCACCTGTTGCTAAGATACTGCAAAAAATATTATCTGTTTTTAAATGTTCCTTTTTAATTGAATATATTGCTGCTTTGAAATATCAGTGCAAAGGTTAAATAGGTCTTTGAAATCATATAGTCTTTTTTAACTGGCAGAGATATCTCTGAGTATTTTAAAAGGAGCAGCTGCTGTCTCGCTGAAGTCCTTTAATGGAGTTCTAAAATCTCACAGAAAGGAATACTCCTAGAACAACTGCAGTATGGAAAGAGCAGAGGGAGACTTAATCAAAAATGTTCATCCTGAGAATGCCAGTCACATTCATTGATTCTGCATCAAAGGTATGAGGGAAAATGCATACGTGGGTCCAGAATTCCAATTAGCACCCCCGTTAGCCCCATTTAGTTCTTTTGTTTTTGTTTTTGTTTTTAATTTCAGCATGGTAATACAAGGCATATGTTCCTGTAACGGTCTGGGGCAACACCTCATAATCAAAATCATTAATATTTGTTTGATAAACACTGTATATTTATGCTAAGCTCTCCTATTGGCGCCGATGCAATTCTGTGGTCAAGTAAGCACTTGTGTGTGAAGAACATTTTTGATGTTTTGTAATGCAAATAGGTAACTGTGGACCATTAAAACGTAGAGAAACTCCAGGGTATACAAGATTCAGAATAATTTTAGGATCAACTGAGATCCCCAATAGCTGGTCTGTAGCCAGGTTGGGAGCCAGGAGTCCATCAGGCTGTAGGGAATGAATTGAATGCTCACACGAAGTCCAGAGTAGGCTAAGTCAGCAGAGACCAGCAGGGTGGGACGGAGGGCTACAACCGTGGCTAACACTTGCAAGGACTGATAAGAAGGAGCACTTATGAACAAAACAACTCCCAAGTCACATAAACAAGGATGCATACTATTCTGGAAGTGTAAGAAGTGTAATGAGATAGTGAATATAGAGCCTCTAGATTATTCTGACACCAATAATATGATCCCTGTCTCTCATTTCCTCTATCCCTGCAGATATGGCAAAAGGAAGCACAGTTACCTTAACCAAATGGAAGGGATTTCCCTATGGTAACATTGGGTTGGTGGCTATTGAGATGGCTTTAGGAGAGTATTTTTGTCAGTAGGGCCCTGTGCATCTAGGAGAGTAGACTGTGGAGTGCCCAGGGAATGACACTGTATGTGGTTGGATTTTCTTGCTGTACTACCTGCCTTGGGAGGTAAGATGGATTGTCTTACATTGGAATCATGTCATTGTGATGACTTGGGGATTTTAAGCAGAACTCACAGAGATTGGCTGTGATGGAGTAGATAAAGCTCTAGTCCAAGGAACAGAAATCTGGGTCTCAGATTTGCTTTACCTTTAGGAAATTAGTTCCCATCTCTGTCTTTGGTTCTTTGTCTCTAAATCAGTGAGTAAAACAACCTTAAAGGGCTATTGTAAGTATTAAATGAAAACTATATGTAAAAGCATCTGTCAAATAATATACACTCAAATACATGTGGATGCTTTAGAAATTCTGTTACCTGGAGAGACAGTACAATGAAAGTTAAAAACATCATTCTATGATATGGGATGCGTGGGTGGCTTAGTCGGTCAAGCGTCCGACTTCGGCTCAGGTCATGATCTCATGGTTTGTGGTGAGCCCCGTGTCGGGATCTGTGCTGACTGCCAGCTCAGAACCTGGAGCTTGCTTCAGATTCTGTGTCTCCCTCTCTCTCTGACCCTCCCCAGCTCATGCTGTCTCTCTCTCTCTCTCTCTCAGAAATAAATGAAACATTAAAAAAATTTTCTTTATAAAAACCATCATTCTATCATAGGCTAGATTTTTTGATGTTATGATAGGGAGATATGTTAATGTAATCATCTGCAAAGTCATTAGATCAAGAATGATTTAATTGTCCATCTGGAATATAACACTGAAAAAAATGCTAAAACTCCACTTCAATATATATTTATTAAGAAACATTTTCATCGTCATTGTTTTTGTTTTGTTTCATTTATTTTTAGAAAGTAGTGTCATTTAGACCCTCTGTGACTAGGAACCACACAAAGTCAAATCCATTAAAAGTAACCCTATACATTTAATTATTAGAGCAAGACCATCTAAATATACCCCCCAAGGATTCACAGTGAACTAAGGATTTAAGAGACAATAATTAGGTCAGCAAGTACAACCCTATTGTTCCAGTTTAACAAAGGATTGGGAATGGGAGAAAGGAGTAGAACTTAATTCTTATCTACCATGACAGGAAAATGAGAGGTAGTATCTAAGACAGGTGGATCAAGAGACCAATTATATGTATGTTGTTAAATGCCTGAAGAAACGGTTCTAGAGAGGGTTGGCTGTGAATTGAGGAAAAGGATAGGGAATGTATAATGTTTATACATAGATATCAATATGTACACACATATCACACATGTACTTACCTTTTATACTTTTTGACATTATCAACATTGTGTGTCTTTATAAATTTTATAAAAATGAACATAATGTTTAAAACAGTTAACAAGCACATTTTAAATATAATTGTAGTACACACACACACACACACACAAACACACACACACACACACACATTTCCTCTAGCAAACAGGAGACCATCATATATCCTTTGTTATCCAAGGTTCTCACCTTTATCTGTGTTTATTAATTTAGGAAAAATATTTCATTGATAGATATTTCAAATCACTCAAAGAAGACCTATTTCTTCTAATTAATATTTTAAATCTAAGCCCGTATATTCTTAGTAGGAAAAAATACTTAGTATGTGTATACATTCAAAGCTCAGAGTCCTTAATAACAGGCTTACTGTTTAATAACTTTAAACTTCCTCTGTGCCCCAATCATGTTATGTAGGATGTTTTGTTTCATCTTCTAATCATTATCTCCATTGTATAGCTTTACTGAGGTATAACTGATATACAAAAAATTTTCACACATTTAGTGCATACGTCTTGGTGAGTTTGGACATAGGCGTATATCTGTGATACCATCACTAAAACCAAGGCACTAAATACATCCATTACCTCCACAGATTTTGTTGTGTTTTGGGGGTTTTGTTTTTTTGTTTGTGCATTTGTTTTTATTTTGTTTTTGTTTGTTTGTTGTTTGATTTTTGGGTAAAAACACTTAACATGAGATCTATCTTCTTAATATATTTTAAAATTCAGGATATATATTGTTAACTGCAGGTACTATGCCATACAGCAGATCTCTAGGACTTACTCATATTACATAACAGAGATTTCATACCCATTTTTCAATGAAATAATTTCCAATTTCCCCCCTCAGCCCCTATCAATAATGATTGTATTTTCTGCTCCTATAAGTTTGGCTATTTTTGATATTTTGTATAAAGGGAATCATGAAGTATATTTCCTTCCATGATGGGCTTATTTCAATTAGCATCATGTCCTCTGGTTTGGCCCATGTTGGCACAAAGGATAAGATTTCCTTTATTAAGATTAAATAATATTACATGAGATATATATATGTATATATATAATTGTCTTTACCCATTTATCTGATGATGGATATTTAGGTGTTTCCGTACCGTAGTTATTGTGAATAATGCTGCAATGAACATGACAGTGAAGATATCTCTTTGACATTAATTGCTTCAGTTACATACCCAGAAATGGGATTTCTGGATCATATGGTAATTCTTTTTATAACTTTCAGGAACATCTATACTGTTTTTCATACCTGCGGCACCATTCGACATTCCCAACAGCATATAAGGATTCTGATTTCTCTGTATCCTCACCAATACTTATCTTTTGTTTGTTTGTTTTTATAACAGTCATCCTAATAAATGTGAGATGATACCTCACTCTCGTTTTGATTTAAATTTCCCTGGTGGTTAATTATGTTGAGTATCTTTTTTTATGTCTTTGCTATTTGTATATCATCTTTAGAAAATATTTTTATTTGATTCCTTTGCCTGTTTTTATATCATATTATTTGGCTTCTTCACTATTGGTTTGTGGGATATTCTTATATGTTTTGGATATTAACTCCTTATTAGATAAATAGTTTGCAAATATTTTTTCTCATTCCATAAGATGATCTTTCATTTTGTTGATTGTTTCTTTTACTGTGCAGAAACTTTCTAGTTTGACATAGTCTCACTTGCCTATTTTTGGTTTTGTTTCCCGTGATTTTGGTGTCAAATCTAAGAAATCATTGCCAAGACCAATGTCAGGAAGTGCTCCCTGATTCAATGTTTAATCTCCATTTTAAATATAAAGAAACACATCCAGTAAACAATGAAACATAAATTTAACTGATCTCTGTTTGAAGATCCAGCCTATGCATTCCGAAGGTAAATGGAATATAGCTGAGAGACACAGGTCAAGATAGTAAAACATTCATTAACAAAGGAAGCAATGATTTTATGGCCATATAGGAATGTCCTGGAACTCAGGGGCTTCAGATTCCATGCTTCTAATTCTGAAGCTATACATCCTCTCCCTTCTTCCATAAGGAAGAGTAGGCCCTGATATTCACAGGCATCTTGAAAATGCTGTTATTGGCATTACATGCATCATGGAATTGAACATATAGGCATTTCCATAATTATCATTGCTCTTAAAAATCTTTAAAGGCATTTTCTTATATCCATCCATTACCTTTACCACACATTCAAAAATTTTACTCCTACCTCTGTCTTCTCTTTGCTACACGTAGCTCCAACTCCCATTTGTATAGCAAATAGGAAAGGTGTGAAGGGTGTTCTGTTAGGGAAAGATATTCTGGTTTCTATACCTAAAGGTACCTAAAGACCTAACTGTTAAGCAGTCTGAAGGCATCTCTGATAAGTAATTTAACTGGGCATTATTTCTCTGTGTTCTTATTTGAAAACCAGTGTGCTATAGTAGTAGGTTTGGGGGTTGATATTCTTGGATTTGAAATTTATCTCTCTAGGTGCCCTGAAGCAGGTTTTCTCAATTTTCTCATCTTAATAATGATGCTCATACATAACTTTTACAGTTGTAGTAGAAACCTAAAGTATATACAACATAAAACCTAGTGTCTGGAACATAATATGTATAATATAAGAAGGTTGGTAATATGCTTATGATTGATATTAACAACAACAATAACAACAACAATAATAATAAACTGCTATCATAATTTGTCTCCATAATAATAATAATGTTGCTGTCCTTCGTATTAGATGTATCATGGAGTTGAGTAAACATTTTCCATAATTCTAATTACTTTTAACAACCTTTTAAATCATTTTTTCATATTTAGCCATTACTTTACTTCTGAATTTAAAGCTACCTCTGTCTTCACTAATGACTTGATCTGATGACTTGACATGAAATTAAAAGACTGTAATGCTTCTTCCAGTCTTGATTTCTGCAGACTAAGCATGTTTAAATTATCTTTCTAAAAAATCAGAAATAATAGAGAATGTACATGATAGAGTTATTGAATTTTAAAGCTTGAGAGGACTTTAAACCCAAGGCCGTTTGAGTAACCAGTAGCCCAAGCTGGTCTAAAACCCAGGTCCCAGATTCCTACCCAGAGCTGAATGGTAAAATGCACCTGATAGTATCAAATGGAAAATAAAAACATCAAAATGCTGTTAGGTTGAATAATCAAGAATGTCTCCATCTAGTGGGCACAACATGTAGGCTTTTAATTTGGGGGCAAATTTTGGTCTCAGATTCCCCCAGAAGTTCATGTTAGAGCAAGATACTGACATATCCCTAATGAGGACTTCACCAACATGGCCTTGCCACAGATGGAGAATTTCAGCTTGACGTTATTGCAACTATTCTCCCCTGTTCCCCAATAATTACAGGGCCAGTGCAGGCTTCAGTGAATCTCAACTCAAAGTGCCAGTTTCCCATAACATAGTTAGTCCTACCACCATGGGAGCTCCTGGAACAAATTTTATGTAACTATGGAGAAATACGAAATGCATGATTCTCCAACACAACTTTTGTATTCCCAGTATTTTTTTAATGAAGTCACTATTTTTCACTCTCAGTTACTTTGGTGTGACATACTGAGTGCTAATGGTTTTCCTTATCCACTGGCCATGGGCTTTTCTATGTACTAGAACCATAAAGGGCCAGGAATGTTGGGGGTGGGACTGGCTCACAGTCTGGAGGTACAAGCAAGACTTCTTACCTGTCACTGAGTAGAAGTCAGACAAGGCGATACATTCTTTTGGAGTCTTGACGGGAAATTTTTTGAGATATGGACCACTTGCCTTCCCTTTCTCTAATCTGAAATATGTATAACTTATAAATATATTATAAATAGGGAACCATCTTAGACACTGGGGGGGGGATACAAAGAAGAATTATTTCTCCTTCATATCAGAAGGGAGCTGAAACATTTACACATAAGTATTGATATAATTAGCAGTTCAGATGGTACATAATTGTTGAATCCAGAAGTGAACATCTCTCCACTTCCCATCTTGGCCCAATCAGAACAATTCAGTCATAAAATATTAGCTAGAAAGATATTCTGCTGCTAATAACAATATCAAAGCAGTAGTGGCTTAAACCAAAAGGAGTTTATTTTTCTAATAAACCAAGAAGGCTGAATTGGGCAACCACTAGTGTTTTGATAATGTAAGGGCCAACTTCTCTGTGATTCTCCCATCCCACAGAGACAAAGTGTTAGGGTCTCTATATTTAAAAGAGATCAAGAAAGAACTTGCATGCTTTTGAGAAGGCATTCCTTCCCTGGGGTTTGGTTGAGATGATAGTCCACCGAGGAATAATATTACTCATGAGATGATCACATATTCCATATGCTGATGGGTGTTTTATTTCAGCTAAATTGCCCCATCTCCTGTGTCTAAATCATAGCTGGTACACCTTCAGACATCACATTTGGGCTCATGGCTGTAAGAGGGTGAGGTGGAAACCAAATCTCTAAAAAATAAGGACTTTTCTGTTCGGCCTACTGGCTGAACCTGGATTGTGTAGGAAGACTTCCAAAGAAGGCTTGGAAACAGAGAAACAGGAATGTTCAAAGTGACCTAAGTCAATCATAACATCTTTTGGGGCACAGCACATTGCTGCTATGAACAAATGTGAGCATAGGTTGTCAAAGAATAAAGGTGGGGCGGGTGTTGTTGAGCCAGTGCCTGTACATGCCACACTCTTGTGTGTCCTTCTAGGTCATTTGCGTAAGTAGTGGAGTAGATACTCATAGAATTACAATCAATTTCTTAAGTGTTTTTTTTTAATCTACCAATAAATTAATAGATCCCAGAAGGCAAAAGCTGTGTTGTAGGATTTACCACATGGCCTAGAATGAAAATGTTGCTTAATGTTTTGTGGAGTTGCATTAAATTAAGTGCCTTGAAAAAAAAACATGTTGAGTTATGGGATTCTAGGATTACGATATTTGATTGTCATAGTTGAGAGGGGTGAGTGACCACATTGGGTTTGGGGTGGGGAAAAAAGGGATAAGAAAAGCTTCACATAAGATGTAGATTTTAAAGCACATCTTGAAGAATGCATAGGGTATATATTTTATATAACACCCTTGGAACCTTGAAAGTATTTTTCAATGATGAGCTCTCTCTGTATATTTGTTGAACTGGATTGTATTTGAGTTAAAGGAGTAGTCCAGGAGGGGACTTTTGCAAATAGAAGCTTGTAGGTAGAAAATGCAAACAGGATCTTTCCCCCACCTACCTCTCCCTTCCCATTCCCATCTCACCTTGAAGCCTAGAGTCACAACTGTTATTTTATGTTCGACCCATAGGTACTCAGGCTTTGGTCCTTAGTGGAAAATATTGGTGACTCTTTAGGGTAGAAAAGAGGGCTGTTTTCCACCTGCATATACTCAGAGATCTGGTATGCATCTAATATTAATTTGAGCCATGCAGATGACAGAGCTGGCAAATATAAGAGCAGTTACTTTTGGACAAACTGAACTAACTATAGTCCTTTACTGAGAATGCCTGTTATCCAGAGGTTGCTTGGATCTCTGGTTTTAAAGTCTTTGAGAAGATTCTCTACACTCAGCATGTGATAGCATGTCAGCCTCTGCTTTATCTCATTGAGGTCATGTCAGCTGAGTTAAATTTACTGGGGCATTCAGATGGAGCTGTAGACCACATGGACAGATACATTGCTAATAGTGTACCTATTGATTTGGAATGAAATAGCAAAGAAACTCTTACTGGGTTCATTTGCACGTATAAACACAGATCCATAGTCATCAAGGTTTTGTGATTCTTTTTAAAAATATTTTAATGTTTGTTTATTTTGAAAGACAGAGAGACAGAGCATGAGTGGGGGAGAGGCAGAAAGAGAGGGAGACACAGAATCTGAAACAGGTTCCAGGCTCCAAGCCATCAGCACAGAGAGCCCAGAGCCTGATATAGGGTTTAAACCCACGCACTGAGAGATCATGACCTGAGCTGAAGTCGGACACTTAACCGACTGAGCCACCCAGGCACCCCAAGTTTTTGTGATCCTTAAATGAAATGAAAATTCCTTTTTGTTAGAACCAGGATAGGATATGTAGAGAATTAAAGAATATCAAAGCTGTAGGAGCTCTTGGGTGGCTCAGTCGGTCCAGCATCTGACTTCAGCTCTGGTCATGATCTCATAGTTCCGTGAGTTAGAGCCCCATGTCGGGCTCTGTGCTGATAGCTCAGAGCCTGGAACTTGCTTCAGATTCTGTGTCACCCTCTCTCTCTCTCTGCCCCTCCTCCACTCATGCTCTGTCTCTCTCTTTCTCTCTCAAAAACAAAATAAACATTAAAAAATTTTTAGAAAAGAATATCAAAGCTGTAGAAAAACTGAGGTTAATATAAGAGTATGTCACCTCTAGGCAAGGAATCTTGATCATGTCCAATCAAGTAGACACTCTACTTGTTAGTCAAGCCTCATTAGTTCTTAAGTGGGGCTTTGCTTATATACTAGAACTTATCATTTAGACATCTGATTCTGTAAAATATTACTACTCCATTATTCAACATGGTTTTCTAAAAATATGTTCCATGTGCCAAGCACATAAAAAAATTGCTTTGGCTTTGAAGCAAAGAGTTTTAATAATTATTACATAAATGTGGCCCAACAAGGCAAGTCTGTCACTTCCTGTCTAGGCAGAGTCTACAATGGAGAAGACTTGTAGGAGTTAAAAACTATATCTGACTGTTGATAAGAATGATTGAAATAACTGTGTCTTAAACAATTGGGAGATTACTTTTCCCCTGAGTAAAGGAAATCAAGAGGGATACAGTCACTATAGTCACAAGAGAGTATGATAGATGTGTGCTATCATCAGTGTTCTGGGTCTCTTTTATCTTTGTGCTCCACGGACCTAAACACATGGCATCCATCCTCAAGATCACAAGATGGCAACTGGAAGTCTTACTGTTACATCTGTGCTGCATCAAGGAATAGGAAAGGGTGGGGAGTGAACAAAATGGTGTACCTCCCACCTGAGACCCCTTAAAGAACTTTTCTGCAAACCCTACCCAGAAACTCCTCCTTTAATCTCATTGACTACTCTCTAGATGCAAGAAAAACTGGAAAGTGTCTTGTAGCTGATCACATTGCCACATCCAATAATACTGAAAATTTTACTACTAAGAAATATGGAGGAAGATGGCTATTGGGGACATAGTTAACAATCTCTGCCACAAGTTAGTGTAGGATGAAGAGGGAATACGTAGACTTGGTTGTCAGATAAATGCCAGCATTTATATGTGGTGTCTGGTGAGCAACACCTGTAGCTGTTTTGCCTGTTTGTTTGTCTGTTTTTGTCTTTGGTTTGATTTCTTGACAAAATATTGCAAAGATATGTACAATGATAAAAATTAAAGGCATTGACAAAAATGTCAGTATCTGAAAAGAATTTCCACTAACTGTAAGACATATAGTATTAAGGAAAGAAAGAATAAATAATCGATTGGCCAGATTTGTGAAAATAAGACTACCTGGAAAAGACAGGAAGATGTTTAATCCCTCCATGCTTTTCTCCTGATGTAGACACCTCGTGTTTGTAATCAGTCAGAAAAATGCACACACATCACTCTCCCGTTCATTTCAAGGCTATGTCTGAAGCCATCAGAGGACATTCCTTGTGAACTTCTACCAAATATCACACAGCTCATCTCTTTCAGTCTTTGTACAAATGTCACTGTCTTAGTGAGATTTACCCAAGATGTCCACCACCTTAACACTCCCTATGGCCCTGCTTTGTCTTACTTTTCTCCTTGCTAGTCATTATCATCTAATATGCCATATAATTTAGTTATTTATCTTTCTATTTTTGTCTTCTTCTAGGAGAATATAAGCTGTTTGGCAATATGGATTTTGGATCCTTATTATTTTATTCAATATTATGTAATCAGTGCTGAGAAGAGCATGTAGCATATAGTAGGTGCTCAACAAACATTTAACATTGAACTACTGAACTTCTCATGTGCTCACTATACCACTTTCCTTCTTTTTTTTTTAAACCATAGCGCTTAACACCATCTTACTTAATATATTATATATTTATTTTACCTCTTGTCTACTTCTCCCAAGAGAATATAACCTCCACAAAGGCAAGGATATTGTCTGTTTTGTTTACTGTTCTCTTCCCAGCACCTGTAACAGAGCCTGGCATATTTTAAACACTCAATATATATTTGTTGACCTTCTGACAATCCTGCCAACTAGGTCTGTTCAGAAACAGCAACTCATTAAAGACATCTGGTCAGGAAATGTGGGTGAGAAAAACCATGATGCATTGTATCCTGAGGATATTACCCTTGAATTGGCACGTGGGACAGAAACAGGAAAGACACTGGTGGGAGACTTGCTGGAATTTACTGTTTTCACTGATTCTGTATGATTAGAGTATCAAAACCAAAACCGAAACCAAAATGGCACCTCAGTAGTACAAAGGCTAAATAACTGTATTACTGATAGAATATTGTAATTTCTCAAGAGTTATGTAATCAATGTGCACATTGTAGGCATTCAATACATATTTATATGTCTTAACCATTCTCCTTTTCTTAAAAATTCTATGTAGACAGGATTTGTATTATATCCTTTGTTCTGACCTAAGTTCCATACCTGAAATGAAGCTTATTGGATATCTAGTAAAGGACTTACTGGTTAAAGACTTGTTAAAAATCCATGAAGAGCCAAAGGAGAGATTGGAAATCTGAACTGCCTTAGGCCTTAACCCAATATCAAAAAACAGGAGAGGGGAAGGGAACATTTTAACCATTTTTGAATCAAGCAATTTCACCGTGAGTTATTCTTTGAATCTGTTATTGAGAGAACAGTCCATCCAGTGTGTAATGACCAATCCTGAGCTGCAGGTACCCAGAGGGAATGTTGAGTCGGTGGGTGGGACACAGTAGCAGCCACTGTCCAGTCTAGTACTGACAGACATCAGGATAAATGGAGAGCTGCCTCATCCTGGCATACAGTAAATGAAACCCAAAATTCCTCAAATCTGTGGAGCTTGAAATAGGAAAGAATGGTGTTAAATCAGTTCTTCCTTGACTCCTATTCTGTGAATCAGAGTGCCATGGGTAAGTGAAAAGAAGCATAAAGTCTCTGACTTGGGGTGTCTTAGGCATGTGAATGAAGTCAGTGGGTTCCAGGTCACAGACTATGGGCTTTGATGTATTCAACCCAAAGACCCTGGCTACTTTGCACAAGATTGTTTGTGTCCCCATTTGTTAAATTCACCTTTCTGATTTCATGCAACTTACTTTTATCACAGCTGTGTCCTTCTTAATCCAGCATTTCTTTTGAAATGTCCATCTTTCCTGAAGCATGGCTTTCTAAACTCTTAATCATATTTGTTTGTTTTAATTGAACAAATATGTTCTGTGTCTTGGGTACAAGTGATGGCTCCTAATTGGTTACATGCTAGCTTGGCTCGCAGTTTCAGAGGATGGGGTTTCTTTGGTTCTGGTTGGGTGTGTGGAGGGGGAGATAACTTTAAAGCTTGATTAAAGCAAGTTTCTCTAATGTCAGGGTTCCTTCTGAAGAAAGAGACATAATCTTGGAGGAACAATGGGGGCTTGCTTGCATTTAGAAAGTTAGAACAGAAGTTTAAAAAAACAACCCTTCGTCCAATTTTCAACAGGATTGTATAATGTTCAAAAAATGAAAAAAATCCCCCCCACTGTAACCACAGGAAGCCAAGCATTAAAGTCAGAAAAAAGAAACCCCCCAATCCCACCCCCACAATGAACTACACCATATTGTTTTCCTTTTGTGCTTGCCGATTTCAGATTTTCATTTTCTGTACATTAAAAAGCAAAGGAGACTTAAAAAAAATATTCGTTAGCGGTTTCTGTCTAAATCTCATCATCTAATTATTTTCACAGTGAACATTTGAAATGGCAGAAGCAATTCTGCCAAGAGCTTTCTCTCTCTGGATTCCAGGGGATGTTTCACAATAATTAGAAACCCCAATGGGTCTCTTAAGAACCCTTAAAGGGTTCCATATGCAGACTTCCATATGAAGTGGTACAATGTGTAGTTCTTCATTTTCCACAATAGAGCCTGACAGGTCTTAATGTATATTATTACATTAAATGAGATGCACATTAGTTGGTCAGACTGCTGGGTAGCTAGCCCCAATTCACTGAGAAGTACAAACCAACCTGGTAACCCCATTATCTGTTCCACCTCCACTCCACTCATGTATATATAAGGTACTATTAATTTATATGCAAGTACTCAAGTACTAATTGGCTTCTCCGAACTTGTCCTTAAGGGCAGCACTGATTTCACTGATTTTACTGGGATTGTAAGATGAATTAATGTATCTCAGTCAGGAAGTATTTGAGCTAAGCTAGGGACCTCTTTTCCATTGAACTGGTAGAGGACTTGTAACTGTTCTTTGGGCAGTGAAATACTGTAGTTACTGAAGGCCCAACAATCAGGTTGTCCTCTATTTAAAATATATGGCTTGACTAGATCTTAGCATTCTTTTATCTATTCCCCCATGGCATTCTCTGCTAAAGTAGTGGGAAACCATTATACATAGATAATATTGGATATATTGCCAGATCTCTTTATTTACCATATCTTACAAAGGAAGGAACACTGATTATCAACCTTCTCATGACTGAGAGAAGTTGAATTGGTATGCTTTTTTTGACAGTAAAATGCCATTCTTTACTTAAAAGTTGTACATGGTCTACTACTGGGTGGGTAAGAACTCTAAAATGTTTGGTCCCCTGCTTTGTGGGTGTTTAGGAGACTTTGATTCCTGATGCTTTGTGCATCCTTAATAAGGCCATGCTGTGTATGGCCCTCCAGAGAGCAAGGCAATTGGTAAAGAAGAAGAAAATCTAGTTTATTTCCTTGAGGACTTTATGTTTTCAGTAGATTAATGGCTGCATTCTCACTTTAAAAATCTGTAAGATGTTCTAAAAAATTAAAGAGTCATCATTATTTTTATCTTGACAAGTTATGAAATGCCTCCTCTCTGACATTGTTATTTTAGTACAATGACCAGTGTTTACCATTTTCAGTTTGGGAGGAGAGGAGAGGTATGAAATATGAGAAAAGAATAGCAAGCCACTTCTCATTATCGTGTTACTTTAAAATTTTTCTGATGCATTTAAGATTTTCAGAAGAGAAGAAATGTGGCTGAGCCCAGAATTTGATATATGATTATTGGTTCCTTTCCCTTCTCCCTGCAAATAAGTAGTCAAGTTAGGAATGCTAAGTTTTTGGAGATGGTGCATATCAGTATTATTTTGAAATGCTAACATGGCACCCTCTCATGATAGAAAGAAAGCAGGGCTGGACTGATTTCTTGAAAATACTTAAATTCCCTGTAATGTCTGATGGTAACTGGATAGAAAATGAGGAATCCAAACAAAAAGATGAATGGATAATTTTATGTTACTTTTAGGAATCAGAAGATCAAGATTTTATGTGCTGATAGAAGTTTCTTAATAAACATGATTTCTTGCCAGTAACAGGATAATCGAAAGTGAGAGAGTACGGGAAATTGCCTCTTCATAGCTCTGGAGGCCATTTGGTTCTTTGACTTAAAACATTATCTGGTGATGTATAAAGGCTAAAACTCCTCCACCAAAAGCCATCAATTAAACAGCCATTAGCAGCTCGGTTGCCTTCTCTTGTTTCTGTAGCATGAAAGTTGAGATCCATAACTGAAGATAATTTGAATTAAAATTAAATAGAAACAAGAAGCAGAGTCAAAAGGAGGAAGTCCCCTGGGTGGGGGGTGTCAAAAATCACACTCTATTGGTGGGTCGTCCAATCAAGAAAATAGGATACAGTATTGTAATAGTTCCTCTGGAAGATGTGTATATGTATAAGCATTTGGAGCAGAAAAGAACCTAGTACCTTAGATCTCTAACTGTGAGCCCAGAGAGGTCCACAGGCTCTGGCAGAGAGGCTCACAGAAGATATAGAAAAAGCAAAGGTCTAAGAACATGAGTTATAGGGCTACAAAGTATCCCCCAAAAGAGACATCCATAAACACTCATACACCCACGAGTATGTATATACACCCCCACACCCCCACCACCACTATAACAGATATTTGGGGGGAAATATCTGACTGCAGTTTTGAACTCCAGCTGCTCACATTTAGCATAGAGTTATTTTCAGGGTGGCCAAATCATGTAACCAGTACTGATTCCCACTAAGGTATTTAGAGACCTGGAAATCAATGCTGACAAGATAATCTATTGCTGTGGCCAGTGAGGGAATCCTGCGCCTGGGATAATAAATAGAAGAAAAAAAGCCTGCACCAAACTCTGAGGTTTCTATGTGCCTTTATGATGCTTTGTGAGTGTGGGGAAAGGGGGAAGGTGGAAAGAAAAAGTATTTATTTTGTGATAGCCTATGAGGCCACTATTGGCTCCAATTTTCAGATAAAAATATATCGCATCACAGAGACATTGCCGTGATTCCCACATACTCATCAGTGGGGGGTGGGGTGGGTGGAGGAGTGCCTTGAGAAAATCTGTTTCATCCAACAGCAGCTTATGGTGTAGATGCTGCTTACATACACATCTGCTAACTCCAGGCTACTCACAGTGTGAACTGGTACTAACAAGCAAATGCTCTGTTACTGGTTTGCAATGACAGAATTGAGAAAACAAAGAAAGTTCAATAACAATGTCACATTGTAATGAGTTATATTTTTATAAGTTGTATTTTATGTTTTTGTTTTCTCACTTTCTGGGTAGTTTGTTATTACATTTTGTAAAAGTCTGAATCAAGGTGAAATTAGTAACTTTTTTTAAATTTTTTTTTATTGTTTTATTTATTTTTAGGAGAGAGAGAGAGACAGCGCGAGCAGGGGAGGGTCAGAGAGAGAGGGAGACACAGACTGAAACAGGCTCCAGGCTCTGAGCTGGCAGTCAGCACAGAGCCCGACGCGGGGCTCGAACCCACGAACCGCGAGATCATGACCTAAGCGAAAGTCGGACGCTTAACCGACTAAGCCACCCAGGCGCCCCGAAATTAGTAACTTAAACAAGGCAGACAAAACATAGGTCCCGAAAGTTTTGAGAAGTACTGGACTAACTGAAATGTTATAATACATGGAATTATAGTCTTCTAGTCTCTCCTTTTCCACATTTTAATTTTGGATCACTAGCTTCTTTGATAGCTGGATATTTACGTATGTGTGTATGTATCTATGTATGTGTGTATGTATGTATGTATGTATGTATTTAAAAAGTTGATTCATTTATTTGGAGGGGGGCATATTTGAAAGAGGGGGAGGAGGAGAAGTAGGGAGAGAGATCCCAAGCAAGCTCTGCACTGTCAGCACAGAGCCCAGTGCAGGACTCAGACCGACAAACTGTGATATCGTGCATGACCTGAACAGAAAGCAAGAGTTGGAGGTGCAACTGACCAAGCCACCCAGATGCCCCAACAGCTGAATGTTTAATACAGCACAACATAAAGAATGTTTACTAGATCACTGGTCCTTAAAGGCTGTTTGCAAAACAAAAATTTTTAAGGCCAAATACCTTTGGAAATAGTACCTATACTATGCTCACCTTAGAGAGTCACAATGCATGTTAGCATACTAAAGTTTCTAAGAGATTTTGCAATAAATGGAAAGTATCAGTTTAACACAGAATTTCCCAAACGTATTTGATCACAGAGCCCCTTGTGTCCTGTAACAACTTAACACAAATTAATTCCCTGTGAAACTCAGATTCCATGGAACATAAATTGGAAAATACTTCTGCTTATTCATGAGTGGAGGCTTCAGTGAGAGCTAAGAAGGAAAGGAATCAGGTAGCAGTACAGAGTGGTGAAGGGAAAAAATGGACAGTGCACATACTTTTTAATCCCATCTGAAGCAATGTGTTGATTCCATTTGAACTGGTATTCTAACATCAAACTCTGGACTTCTTCCTGTCTTTCATCTTCCTACCTGCTTTTTCTAAACACTCCTAACCTCTCAGCAGGCTCTTTCTTCAGATACTTATAGAAAGATTTCTGCTTCCCTTGAGTTTTCACAATTGAGCTAGAAATTACGTGAAATTTAAGGTTTTGCTAGTTTCCTGACCTTTCGACATCTGGTCCTCTCAGTGTATTTCCAGGCATTTAGTCAAACCCCACTGATTTGGACTAACAAGGGAAAAGGTCAGTCTAATTTGGTAAGAAGTCTACTTTATAGGATATTTTAAAAGTGATGCAGTTGTAGTTTTATTATTTTCAAAAGCCCTTGGTGCCGGAAAGTATGATTGTAGATGTAGACAGAGTTCCTATTTCATATACAGACATGAACGATTTGCATTAATTGAACTTAAAATAAGGTTTTATGTTCAAGTTTAAATGTTCTTTCCCTTTCACCCCCATTTATCATGATTATGGAGCCACTTTAATTTGCCGAAGACATTTTACTTCTAGATAAAGATATTCTTTATTTCAAGTCCTATCTCAAAAACAACTGTTCAAATCAGCAGACCCCAAAGAATGAAGCTTACTTGTATTTGGTGTCCATCCTTACTAGTAAGTGCAAGATATATAACACTGATGAAAGCGATCAGAACCACCATGTTTTTTCTTTCCAAATATTTACTCCAAAAATGAATCTTATTTTTTGATGCAAAAGATAAAGTACCTCCCACTGTCTCTCCTCTTATCTCTCTATTTTATTTTTCTCATAGTTATAATCATTGTTTGAAATTATAATGCTTCTTTATTTGTTTCCTTATATACTTTCCGCCTCTCCACACTAGCATCTTAACTCATAGAAGGAGGTAAGAAAGATCCAATCCCTATGGAATAACATGGGCAAGAGTCTCCGCAAAATTAGCAAGTACACAATAGGGGCCCCAACAGAGGAGCTATTTAAAGGTGGTTTAGAGAATAACAGTCTTGTTGGCTCTTCTTATTTCCACCCCCACCCTCACATAACTGGTTGCCTGGCAGAGAAAACAGGAAAAAACAAAAACAGCAAGAGCACTCACCTTTGATGGTACTCAACTTACCTCATGAGAAAGGCTAAGGCTTTGAAAGCTTCTATCATTTCTAGTATAATGCTCATCTCTCTCCACTTGCAGACTTTAAAGGAAAGCCTTCCAGTTGACAATTTTTACAGGAGACATAGATCTCCCAATGAGCTTGTTAAGAAGACCTATAAGAACATTACTGCAACCACCTACAAAATCAACAGTGTCCGTCATACATAAATATAATAGAAAATAAAGATTTTACCAGAAATATGAGCAAAGTAAATGGCACTAATGAAGATATTTTTAAATATCAAGATCAGCTAACCATAAAACAGATAATTCATGGAACATAACTAAACTTTTTTTTTTTAAGTCACAAAGATTAGATTCAGAAAGATTGTTGCCTCTATAAAACAAGAATAGTCTGTGATAACAAAAGGGAAAAATGAAAAACTATGAGGAATAAACACATTGTAGTGTCTGGAGTAATGTTAGTTTAAAAACCATGGTCTCCAAGAATATTTATTTAATGTCAGGAATAAAGTATTATAAGAAATATTAGGTACGAAAAACAGGTCATAAAACAGGAAACAAGACTGTTAAAAATAATAAAAGCAAAAGATACAAGCAAAAAAATATAGACTGAAAGGAAGCCAAATGGTTTTAAGGCTGTTATTTCTTGGTAGTGGTTGCATTTTCTAATGTTGGTACAGTGAACGTGTGTTACTATTGTAATCAGAGAAATGTAATATACATTTAGAATTCTTAGCAAGCACTACATATGAAATGCCCGTTAACTTCACACTATTTACTTTTCTTTTTTCCCTACTATTTACTTTTCAGTGCATTACTGGAGAGAAGTACTAGAACAACATCATGTCAAATAAATTGAGATTTATTTCTTATGCCTTAAAAAAAACTATGAAAGATCTCATGGAAATTAAAAATAGTTTGCTTCAATTTAAAGTTCTATAAAAGAGCTAGTAGCAATAATCGATAACCTTGGGGTGCCAGAGTGGCTCAGTCGGTTAAGTGTCTGACTTTGGCTCAGGTCATGATCTCACAGTTCCTGGGTTTGAGCCCTGCGTCAGGCTCTGTGATGACAGGTAGCTCAGAGCCTGGACCCCATTTCAGATTCTGTATCTCCCTCTCTCTCTGACCCTCCCCTGCTCACGCTGTCTCTCTCTCAGAAATAAATAAAACATTAAAACATTTTTTTAAATTGATAACCTTTACCAGAAGGGTGTTAAAAAGAAAAAGATAGATATGACAGAGTAGATAAACTGTATCGAGTACTAACAAAATTGACATTTAATAAAATTCTAGAAAAAGGGGGCAAAAACTGGAGAGGAATTTAAATAAACAATAGAAAATAATTTACCAGAGATGTGGAAAGATAAGATTTATCATTCTAAGGAACATCCAAATGACCTCAAGGTAACACACACACACACACACACTCTTTCATTATTTCTCCAATATCTTAGAACACAAAAGATAAAGAGAAGACCCTTAAAAGGTAAAATCACACAATCAAGCTTGCATCAGAATTCATATCACCAATAATGGATGCTTGAAGGCAGTAGAAGAACACTTTCCAAGCTTTTAAAACAAAATAGTTTGAATCTAGAATTCTATACATAACTAAGTTATCAGAATATGTGAGAAAAAAAACTACAGAAATTTTCCTATGCTCCATTTTCAGGAAGTTTCTAGATAACATACTCAAGAAAATAAGGTTTAAAAAAACTGAGTGAGTGAGAAACAAAACAAGAGGTACAAGATACATTGGAATTAGCTGAGAAGTACAAAGAAAATAAATCCCACCATGATATCTGGCCTAGTCAGGATGTACTAGGTAGAAAAAATATATTTTTTCAAGAATAAAAAGAATATATTTTTCAAGTGATAGATGGAATAAGCAAAATTTTTTATGTGGCAAAAGCATATATTTTTCTCAGCAAGAATAAGAGAAAGATAATTATCAATGTCTTATTTTTAAAAGTACATAGTAATCATGGCAAAAATATAAAGCAAATGTGTCATTGTTAAAAAACAATTTCATGAACTCAAGAAGTTTACCATGATTTCATTTATGGTTTCTAGTTTTCTGTTTGGCTGGAAAAAAAAAGCCTTCCCTACCCTGAGGTTATATCAATATTCTTCTAAATGATTTAGTTCAAAAATAAGTTTAAAAGTTTAGGTTAAAAATTATGTTTTTATGGGGCTCCTGGGTGGCTCAGATGGCTAAGCATCTGACTCTTGGTTTCTGCTCAGGTCATGATCTCACCATTTTGTGAGTTTGAGTGCCACATCGGGCTCTGCGTTGTCAGTGTGGAGCTAGCTTGAGATCCCCTCTCTCCCACTCCCCCATTCATGCTGTCTCTAGCTCTCTCAAATAAATAAATAAATTTTAAAAATTATGTTTTATGTCCTTTACATTTAGATTGCTAATCCATGTAAAATGTATTGTTACATGGAACATAATAGGGATGTAACGTTACAATTATGCCAGTGTCATTTTTTAAACACATCATTCTTTACTGAATTGAAATCCCACCTTTATGATTTCATTCCAGATATTTTAAGAAATGGTTTATGCTGTAGGCCAAAGAAAGCTGACAAAAGGTAAGAGGCTCATCTTCTTTCTTAGAGAAGAAATAGATATTTGGTAAATTGAAACAACAAAAAGGCATGATACAACATATGTAGGTTTCATGATCTAAGCCATGAGAATAAAAATAGAATGTATGATTTTTTAAGCCAGAGAAGACAATTTTAATTATCCCAGGAATGCAGGAAAGAAAATACAGAAATTTGGAAATATGAAATAATGTGGAAAAAATAATGACCAAGAGAACAGAATGTACACTAATTGAAAATTGGTTAATCTCACTAAATTAAAGACAGAGCCATTGAGATTAGATTAAAATTACACACACATACACATACACGCTCACACATATAGCAATTTGCAAAAGAGGCAAATGGACTTGACATCTTGAAACAGGCATTTTGTGGTTTACTAAATGAAGATCTACATTCATTAAGACTGCAGGAAAAGGTTTTGATAAAATCTAACATTTATTCCTGATTAAACAAAAAACAAACTTCTCAGCAAACAAGTGATAGAATAGAACTTCTTCAACCTGATAAAGGCCTCTGAGAAACAGCTAACATCATTCTTAATGGGGAAAGGCTCAGTGCTATTTTGCTAATATCAAGAACAAGACAAGAATGTCTATTCTCTTTCTTGCTATTCAACTGGAGGTCTGGCCAGCTGAACAAACAAAGAAAGCATCCAGATTTTGAAGGAAGAAGTCAAATCAGTTTTATTCATAGACACCATGATTATTTTTATAGAAAATCTTATGGAATTTACAAAAAGCTATCACAACTTAGAAGTGAATTCAACAAAATTGTAAGACACAAGATCAATATACAAATACCAATTGTACGTCTATAAACTAGCAATGCACAATAAAAAATTGAAGTTAAAAATAATACCATTTACAGCAAGCATGAGAAACATGAAATACTTAGAGATAAATCTCACAAAAGATGGGGTGCCTGGGTGGCTCAGTTGGTTAAGCGTCAGACTCTTGATTTCAGCTCAGGTCATAATCTCATGGTTTGTGGACTCTTCACTGACAGGGTGGAACCTGCTTGGGATTTTCTCTCTCTCCCTCTCTCTCTCTGCTCCTTCCCTACTTACACCCACAAGCTCTCTCTCTTTTAGAATAAATAAATAAATATTTAGGAAAAAAATGGTGTGCCTGGGTAGCTCAGTCGGTTAATCATCTGACTCTTGATTTCTGCCCAAGTCATGATCTCTCAGTTCGTGAGACTGAGCCTCATGTTGGACTCTGTGCCATCAGTGTGGAACCTTGCTTGAGATTCTCTCCCTCTCTCTCTACTCCTCCCCTGCTCCCACATGCTTCCTCTCTTTCTCTCTCTCTCCCTCAAAATAAATAAATCATCTTAAATGTTTTTGAAAAATGATGTCATGTACACTAAAACCTATCAGAATACTGCTAACCGAAATTGGGACCTAAATAAAAGGTGTGAGATATACTGTGTTAATGGGTCAGAAGATACAAATTTGTTAAAATGTCAGTGTTCCCAAAATTAATCTATAGTTTCAAAACAATCACAGTCAAAATCTCAGTGAATATTTCTGTAAAACCGGCAGGCTAATTCTGAAATTCATGTAAACCCAAAGTAGGGAATACCTTTGAAAAAGAACCTATGTTGGACCAATACTACCTGATTTCAAGACTTATTAAAAATTACTTTAGGGGCGTGTGGGTGGCTCAGTTAGTTAAGCGTCCAACTTCAGCTCAGGTCATGATCTCACAGTTCATGAGTTCAAACCCCACATGGAGTTCTGAGCTCAGAGCCTGGAGCCTGTTTTGGATTCTGTGTCTCCCTCTCTCTCTGCCCCTCCACCACTCATACTGTGTCTCTTTCTCTCAAAATAAACAAAGGTTAAAAAAAAATTAATTACTTTAATCAAAGTGCTGAGGCCTAAAGATAGACAAATATATCAATTGACCTGAATAGAGAGTCCAGAAATAGAATCACACTGTTTATTAGCAACTTTTTTCCCATAAAAATGCAAATGTAATTCAGTTTAAAAAGGATAGTCTTTCTCTTCTCTCAGATTCTCAGAAAATGGTGCTGGATTCATTGGCTATCCATATACAAAAAAGCAAAATGGACTTCAATTTATATTTTCCACAATTAGCAATCAACTCAAAATGGATTTTAGATTTATATGTAAAACTTAAGACTATAAAAACTTCTAGAAGAAAACAGAAAAGAAAATCTGTATAAACTTGGGTTAGACAATGAGTTCTTAAATACAACAATAAAAGCATAGTCTATAAATGAAAAACATGATAAGTTACACTTCAAAATTAAAAATGTCTGCTTTTTGAAAATTGCAGAATGAAAAGATAAACCAGTTTGGGAGAAAATATTTGCCAGTCTCATAGCTGGTAAAAATTTGTAACCAGAATATATGTATTAAAATTCTCAAAACTGTTAAGAAGAAAACAATAACTCAATTTTTGAAAATTGGCAGAAGATTTGAACAGCTAAGATACATGAATACCCCATTTGCGAATGAAAGGATCATTAGCATCGTTAAACATTAGGGAAATGCCAATTGAATCACAGTATCTCACTGTGATCTCACTACCTGCCTATTGGGATAGTTAAAAGTAAAAAGAGTATGTCAAGTGTTGGCTTGAATACACAGAAGTAAAAACTATATCTAGTGTTGGCTAGAATATACAGAAACTGAAACTCCCTACACTAGTGATAGGAATGTATAGAGGCACAACCAAGGGTAAACAGTTTGACATTTCCTAAAATGACCTGCTATATGATTCAGTCATTCCATTTCTATGTATGAACCTGTGAGAATTGAAAAACTATGACCATAGAAAGAATTGTCTATGAATATTCATAACAACTTTTATTTTAATAGCCCACATCTATAAACAACCAAAATGGCCATCAATAGATTAATGGATAATCAAATTGTCATATAATGAATTACTACACATCAATATAATGAACTATTAAATACATACGATGTAGATGAATTTTAAAATAATTATGCTCTGTGAGGCTCCTGGGTGGCTCAGTGGTTAAGTGTCTGAGTTCAGCTCAGTTCCTGATCTCAGGATTCCTGAGTTCAAGCTCTGTGTTCGGATCTCTGCTGTCGGCACTGAACCCACTTAAGATCTTCTGCCCCCTCTCTCTCTGCCTCTCCCCTGTTAGTTCTCTCTCTCTCTCTCTCTCTCTCAAAAATAAACATTTAAAAAATAACTATGCTCTGTTTAAAGTCAGATTAAAAAAAAGATACAGTGTGGTTCTATGTCTCCAAAATTTAGAAACTACAAACTATAATTACAGAACTTATATCAGTGGCTGCCTGGGAATGGGGGCAAGGGCTGGGGAAAAAATGTTACTTATATTGTGAAAGGGAAATTTGGAAGATAATGGGAATGGATTGATTCATAATTAAAACAAAAAGTACCATCTTTGAAAGAATCATAATAAAGCAAATAAACTAAGGAGCATAATTAGCTCAACTCTATGCCCGAAGACCAAAAAAATACAAATTAAGACAAACAGAAATTTGCTGCCCCTAACAAGTAGTAGACACTACACTTTTCACCACTTCTACTTCTAAACTTCATTCAAGCATCAGTGCCAGAAACTTGACCTTCTAACTACCATTTCCTGTCAATGCCAAGGATAGAGGCTTCTCTCACCTCTTTCCCCTCACATTATTAGCTCCTGTGTCAAAATATGACATGAGTGACAGATTAGTGACCCTATGTTCTAACTATGAGGGAGGCTGGGAAGGGGAGAATATAGCAATTTTACTACTCAAATTAAGATTGGTCAATGCACTTCACCAAGACTGATAATTCAGGAAAGAATTGCCTAGATATAGTAGACATTCAGAAGCTGGATGGCCAACATGAATGCCAAATACTCGTTTTTGCCAATTTATAGGTTATTTGATTTGTTTTATTGGACATGGCTCTGAGAATATTTTTAAAAATTTTTTTAATGTTTTATTTATTTCTGAGAGAGAGAGAGAGAGACAGCGTGAGCAGGGGAGGGTCAGAGAGAGAGGGAGACACAGAATCTGAAACAGGCTCCAGGCTCTGAGCTGGCAGTCAGCACATATCCTGACCCGGGGCTCAAACCCATGAACCACGAGATCATTACCTGAGCCGAAGTCGTATGCTCAACCGACTAAGCCACCCAGGTGCCCCTCTGAGAATATTTTTATATGCTCTAAATCCGTTAACATAGTAGAGCATATATTCATGTGGATTGATCTGAACTTTTTTCCTCCTGAGACATGATGTGCCTATTAAATATGTAGATTAAGCTATTTTGAAATTTCAGAAAAGCTTTCCCAAGTATATATTTGAATATTTTCTTTCTGTTCCATTTGTCCTGTACCTCTCCTCAGGGACACCAATTATGAATATATTGGCACTTCTTCATATGTATCTCGTATCTATCATCTTTGCATTAATCCTCTAAACTCTGAAAAGTTTTGATCAGGATTCCGAAAACTGCCTGCCTTATATCATTTATTTTGTAGTATCTATTTCTTTTTTTTATTCCCTCTCATGGTTTTTCATTTTTCCCCTTACAATTCTTTCCTATCCTCTGCCACAGTGGTGATTCTAACCTTTTATCCATTCATCCTCACTAGTTACGCATCAGGCTCTTTCCTCATACAGGACATACTTCCTTTAAATTTGTTAATCTTGTGGGCAATGTTTGGTAAAACTTTCTGCTCCTTTACAGTATATTTTTTCTCATGTGGTTCTTTAACTGTCTTCCATTTGTTTTGCTGAATTTCTCATTAAGAAAAGTTCTGAAGATTGGATGTTGTTTTATTATTTTAAAGCAATACCATAATACTAATACCATGAAAACTAGCAGTACACTTCTTTATTATTATTATTATTGTCCTTGAATGGAGGAAATTCTTCCTGGCAAGACATTTCTGAAAAGATGTTGTGGACAAGCGATCAGTGGGAGGAAGCTGTGGTTGGAAGAAATTTGAGTAGCAAGCAGGGAGCTTGAAAGTCTGTCTACAGAAACTTACTCATCAACACTGCCCCATAGGTAAAAGCAAGAGCCAGGAGAAAGGAAAGCTCTTCACTTACAGTTAAACTACATGATATTACACGATGCAGGTGTGTGAGTGAGTGAGTGAGTGAGTGAGTGAGTGTGTGTGTGTGTGTGTTGGGGTTGGGGAGTGTAGAGGGAGGTGATGTAATCCTGTTGTAAGTCTCAGGGCTATTTGATTCCTATTCTTTCTCTACCACCATCTACTTCTTCAGAAATGGCACTTATTTGTTCTTCTGCTATAGTTTGCCTGCTGTTCCATACAGCCCGACTGGATTCAGAGAGGATCCTGCTGTATGTGTATACACACTTCTTTTTAATCATCCAGATACAGAGTCATTGTGCTCATCTGGCTCTGACCCCACATCTTCAAAGACAGATCCTTTTCTTGGGGTCCCCTCTGACCATCATTCCCATTTCATTTCTCACAACAGGCCTTCTTCATATACTGTGGTTTCAAGTTATAGATGTTCCAGAGACTTGTCAAAGATAACATGCCCCTTTCTGTTTTATGTTCTCCTTTTTGGTGTTAGTTCACTCTGAAGAGAAAAAAAGAGCAAGTGATTTTTACTTTTCAATCTAAAATCTGAAGACATCTAAGAAGTCTTCTGAATGGTGATGCCAAGCTCTATGGCTAGGAACAGCTGAGGGCCCTCGTGTATGGTAGGTAGTCCACTTAAAAGCAATGCAAACCTTAGTGCCCTGGCTCATGGTCATGTGTCCCAACTACTAAGAAATATTAAATGTAGGTAAGAATTAGAGTAAAAAGCTCTGTCCCTCGCTTGATGCAATTATCATTCATGTATCCTTTATCTAAGAACCACATTTGTAAATGGAATATACATTAGGAAAATATACTCACTTAAAAATGTTAGTTTACTTGTGTTTCCTTTGCAGATGATAGCCCAGGACAGAAGATGGACTTGAGCAGGATTTTGAGGCCCTGGTTTTTCCTTTCCTTAGGCATACTTATTATTCTGGTATACTTTCTATTGATTGTTTAGAGTAGATATGATCACTATGCTTCCTAATTATTCTGGAACATGTCACTTTTCTATGGACAATTATTGTACATGCATGATTAAGGACTGATTAGGGGCTCTGTTTGAGGGATATGGTGATGAAATAAGCTCAGACTTTCATGTTAAAAAGGTCCCATAATGAAGATAGTTTGATTAGACACATAGCTAAAACACAAAGCAAGGCTCTAATCACCAACCCAATGGATTGTGATATGGTTTAAATAAGAATACTATATGATATCTGCTAAATAGTCAATGAATATTAACTACTTCTTTGCTCTTGTTCCTTTTATCATCTTCATTGGTAGTATCAGTACAAAGAGATAATGACAACAATTCTATGAAGGAAAGAAATGAAAGCATTTCTGTTGCTGTTGTTCCGAGATGGAGTCCATCAATATTGACAAGGACCACATTTGTGGTATTGGATAAACGATAATCTATATGGCAAAACAGAAATGGACTTAAAGACAAAAGAGAAAGAGAAGTAGGGATGTTTTATTTTTCATGTTTTTTTAATTTATTTTTAGGAGAGAGGGAGAGACACATGAGCAGTGGAGGGGCAGAGAGAGAGGGGGAAAGAGAGAGAATCCCAAGCAGCTCTATGCTGTCAGCATGGAGCCCAGTGCGGAGCTTGAACTCACCAACCGTGAGATCATGACCTGAGCCCAGATCGAGAGTTGGACACTTAACTGACTGAGCCACCCAGGTGTTCTGAAGCAGGGCTGTTTTTGATGCTACTGTCCTGGAGTGCATTGTGACAAAACCTGCTTTGCTATTGCGATGGTCCCATGCATTGACCTTTTGGTTTTATTTCACTCTCTCTAATTAGCTCACTTCAACTTTGTGTGTTTTCTTTAGCAGAGCGTTTGGCATCAGCCTAGTCCTGGTATAACAATTTTGAGAGGATGAGAGACGTGGATGGAAATAACCCATCTAAAGTTATGATGACCTTCTCCCATAATGTATTGTAATGTGGTGGTAATGATAGATGCAGTAGCTTCTGTATTTGAAGTTAAAAGAAAATTCAGTTGTGTTTTCTTTTCACCATCCACAAACCGTTATTTTGTAATAACAGAGGAAGAGTTTTCTATAGCAGCCTCGTCAGTGGTTCCAAACTGGAAATAACATCCAACCACTAACTGCTGTTTAATTTTTTTTGTTTTTACTTTATTTCATGCGTAACTATGTTTGCACAGCAGGGCTGCAAACGTCTGAGGAAGTGTCACTTTGAATAGCAGACTTGGATACCAAAGCCATCGTCTCTGCCTGGGGTTTTGCCTTTGGTGGGTGTTCATATTCCCAGCTGAACAAAAAGACTTTATTTAAATGAAATGAAATCTGTAGGAAGATAAAATATGGCAAATGGCAATAGTTGCCAAAATATGAATTTCATACTTGTGGTGCTTTATTTCCCAAGGACAGCAAGAGTTTCTAAGAGACAGTCCACGAAAAGCATCGCTGGGTGCTGGGTAACTCGGGAGGCAGAAGGAGGGGAGGCGTGGTGAGAATTTAGCACATGGGCAAAACCAGCAGAAGCCTAGATGCTCAGTGTATAATCTGTACATGTAACCAAACCCCAGATGGACTTCTTGTATTTCTGAGGGATGCTCCTGGTTTTTCTCAGGGGTTTCTATTTTGGGTGGTTGGCACATGGAGATGTCAGCGGATATTGGCAAAAGCCATGTCTCTCCCCAGCTGCACCAATGGAAATCATCACATTACAGTGACTCATCTTCCTTTGTCACTGGAGTTTTGTACACCATCTTCCCTGCCAAAAGCCATGCCTGGTGACCAGGAGCAGGGGCAATCCTGGGCGCCCTGGGAGTTTATGACCTTCTCCTTAAAGGAGGGGCCCAAACTCAAAGGAAATGCTCTAGAATCCAAATCCTTAGAGGTGAAGAACTTTTACTCCTTTGAGATCAAAACAGTTCGTTTGTATCAGGGACAAGATGGTGGGGCATGTGGTGGTTTGGAGTTCTNAGAAATGCTCTAGAATCCAAATCCTTAGAGGTGAAGACAGAACTTTTACTCCTTTGAGATCAAAACAGTTCGTTTGTATCAGGGACAAGATGGTGGGGCATGTGGTGGTTTGGAGTTCTTCTGGTACGTTTTAGGATATCATTCACCCTTTGCTTCTTCAGCTTACTTCTTAAAACAGAAAGAAAAGCATAGCATTTAAATTCATGAGTTTTGATAAAATCCCAAGTCAGCATTTTAACTACTTTGCATTTCAGTGTGTAGATCTGTAACATGTGAATAGTAACCACTTACTCAGGATTGTTGAGAAGACAAAATTAGATAATAGAGTTCAGTACTTGTAAAATTTTCCCACCAGAGTTCATAGATCCAGGATTTTACATCTAAGGATTACCTCCAAAGGAGCTCTACTAAGAAAGTTTTAGATGCACAACTCAGTCGCTCTGTACACAATGTGAATACTTTTCTTTTGTATATTGTGTTGTTCCAAAGGTATATCTATGTATTTAACAAAAACTCTACATAGAACTATTACTTCACTGAGCTTTCCTTATTCTGGTCCTGTAACAACTTCCCACAGTGTAGCAGGCATAAACATTGTGCTATTTCAGAACTCTATCCCCGTTACCATGATGGCTACAAGGCTTGATGATGGAGCAATTAATCAGGCACAGTCTTTGCCCATAGGTAGCTCATAGGCAGCTCATGGGCTGACAATGTGGTATAATAATGAGACTATGTGCTCCATAAACTAGCCTGGAGCAGGGTGAAGGGAAGAGGTGAAGCATAATACAACAGGCTCCCTGGAGGAGGGAGGTTTTGAGATGGGCCTTGAATTATGTTTGAGACGATATGCGTAAAGATATGGATTAGGAAGGAGCATGGCACATTTTGGGAATTAATAAGTGGCTTAAAGCATAGAGCATTTACCCTTCTGTCCTCTCCTTTGAATTTTAGTGGTCATTGTTGAATTCCGTGTTGAGTGAGACCTGTGAATCGTGACTTAATTGGTGTTTTGAGAATGAAAGGGAGCAGTGAAACTGCCTAATCTCTAATAGCTCTTCTGAGTTACTTTTTTCAATTGCCAGTGCTTGGCCCAGCACAGAAGGCACGGGTTAGCTCATGTCCCAGATGGGAAGTTTTGCTAACCTTATACAAGTGTATTAAACATGATCTATGTGGGTAAGCTTGGGGAATCCAACAAGTCCACATGAAAAAGAATTTCACTGGTGTTCAGAAGGTGGCTTACACAGCTCTGAAAGGGTTCTCAAAAGAAACCAGACCAATCCTTCATGTCCTAGAAGTATTCGGAAACCTAAGAAAATAGCTAATAATACCGTTCATTTCTGAAAAATGTACAAAGGGGCCATGCATTCTTTGGTGATGTGCTCCAGAAAAATGTTAACAAAAAGATGGTTTTTACTATTAAACCATCAACTGAGTTTGGCCTGTAAAACACCAGCTGGCTTACATTACTTGTAATGTGCTTTGGTGTGTCTCTGATGATAAATATGAAGGGTCCTTTAAGATATACAGAAATATTAAGCAACTAAACATGCTTCTCCCCCTTCCTTTGAAAATTTAAGGAGTCAAAAGAAACATGGAGTCCTTTCAAATGTAGGGAAATTTACATATGGCTAAATCAGCTTTGTTCTCACTGCAACGAACCAATGAAACCTTCTTCCTAGGAAAGAGATTGATTGAGTTTGAACTCCAAAGGTCAAGACTTTACCCTGGCATACATAAACAGATAAACAATCCAGCCTCAGTCTGTGTCCCAAATAGTATCTTACAGGTTGATTTTTTAGTTTTATTTAATTTAATTTAATTTAATTTTATTTTTATTTTTATTTTATATTTCCACCAGAACTGATCATGTAGGTAAGAGGTTGCATCCTAGTTTGTCCCAGGCACATTCCTATCACCAAATATTTGCTCATTCTTTCTGGGAGCAAAGCCATCTCTGGTCATTTTACTTCATGCAAATGTAACACGCCCCCCCCTCCCCCGCCGACCATGTCTGTTCCCTGGGACGTAGTACACACTGCTTCTGAGGTTGGTGACTGTTAAATACAATCCAGTCTCATAAATAATGATGCACATGTTTTGTAAGTACCTTATTTGCTCCGCTTTGCCTCTCCTTAACATGAAGCAGAGAACTTAGTACATGGTGGGTGCCCCAAACTATGTTTCATTTGGTGGATGACCAATAGACTGTATTTAAAAGTCATGGGATTTTTCGACTTGAGCTTCTATCAAATGACAAATAGGTCTCCAGTCTGCTCTCCAAATTCAATTTCCCTTAAAAGTTCATTATAGGTATAGAAACTTTAAAGAATCCATTCATTAGTTTATTTGTTGAATAAGAATTTTATTCCAAGCTCTGTACTGGGCTTTGGGGATAAACTAGCAGGCAGATATGAGTGACAGACATAATGAAAGAGTCACACAGTAAATTCAGAGGTTGATATAAAGGGGAAAAGAGTGATTCCTGTTACCTTTAGGCTCTTTCTTTAAATTCCTTTGCTTTTAGGAGAGTAACCAGAAGTTGGTTTGGTAAAAGAAATAGGTAGAACACTGAATATAAGCACAGAGAATTCATTCTGAGAGAACTCTGTGCTCTATTACATGAATAGAGCATGAAAAAAGACTAGGGAAGTGGGGGCATTACTCTAAGAAATTAAAAGCACTCTTCAAAATGAGGACAGGATCTCAAAGGCATAGTATAACCAATCTACCTCTGAAGTAGAGCAAAATGTTTGGCAATGTCAAAATGATGAAAGTCTCCNTAACCAGAAAAAAGACTAGGGAAGTGGGGGCATTACTCTAAGAAATTAAAAGCACTCTTCAAAATGAGGACAGGATCTCAAAGGCATAGTATAACCAATCTACCTCTGAAGTAGAGCAAAATGTTTGGCAATGTCAAAATGATGAAAGTCTCCTTTCTCTTTCTAAGCTTCCATTTTCCTGGGAACTCTGGGAAATGAATGATTTAGTAGAATGATCTCAGGATTCGGGGCTACGTACTTTCTGGCTGCAAATCCTGGTTCCACTACTTACTAGTGGTGGAACTTGGGCACGTTACTTATCATGGAGGCTCATTTTTCTCATCTGTAAAAAAAAATAAAAAGCAAATTATAATATTTAATTTGCAGAATGATTATTGCCTGATGGCCCATTCTAGGAAAACAGGATCCTAGGATCTACATCTAGATTGGAATTTCAAGAATCTTTTGAAAGAGAGAGGGATAATAGAGTGAAGGGAGAAGAATGCATGTGTAACCAAGCAAAATACCATATACAAGAAGAGAAGCAGAATACAAGAACTGCGTCCAAAAGTCAGCAACCATGGGAAGGTAAATAGAGTTAACGTCTTGGGGAGAGGCACCTGTAAGACTGGCAGATACAACAGGAAGAAAATTCTTTACTCAGCTGGTCCAGGCAATCATGAAAATTGATGGTTGAGAAGGAGAAATACCAAGGACACGGCCTGGTGTGAAGCAGACATTCAAAACCTGTCTCTTAACATATAGAGTTTTCAAAGTGGCACCAAAAGTTATAGACATTGTAAACAGCTTTTTAGTTTAAAACCCATCACACACATGATCTCATGGAATGCATGGCCCTATGTGGTGACCAAGACACCACCAAGACTTAATTTCCTCTCAATCTGTAGCATGGAATATGAAGCTCGGAAATCTGATTTGCTCAAGCTTCCACGACTATGAGAGAACAAAGCTCAGAGTTGAACAGTATATCTGATACAAATAAAATATTCTTAACACAACTGATAGTTCTACATTGGCTGAACAACAGAATCACCAGAGGGAGCTTGAAATAAAATAAGAATTTCTGAGCTACTCCAAATTTGCTGGATTAAAAAAATCTCTGGGTCGGGAGCAACATTTAAAATTTACTTCCAGTAATTTTGAGACAGCTGCTTGGCAGTGGAGGTCAAGCCATCTAGATATAACTGCTTTACTCCACCCAGGTGTCTGCAAAGTAAGGTATCAGTGCAAATTACCCAGTTAGAGCTAAGATGAAGCTATAAAAACTTTGAGTTTCCTCTTTAATAGACTGTAAAAGTGACCCTGTCTTCACTCTTGTTTTCTCTGACAATTTTTTTTTGCAGTTACTATCCAAAATGTCCTTTTAATATTTTAAAGCTCTTTCTAAGAAGAATTAGGAAACAGGTAATCAGTGTAGCTAATGATATTCTATAGATTCTGGGAAACTGATAAATAAGTAGTTTTATATTTTAATTTCTCACTCAAAAAACCTCATACATGGAAAAATCCTCTTGAATTCTTTAACATAAAAAGGCAAATGCACAATACTTTATAAATATATTTTATTAAATGCACAAGAAACTTTGAGAATTTGGGTAATATAATCTCTTCTTTACCAGCTACAATATATATAGTGAGACTTCTATCTTGAAATAAGTAGATTAACTGGGTGACCCAGGATGAGGTCCTGACCTTCTCAGATCTTCTCTTCCCTCATATGTTAAATATTAAACATTACATCTGCCTCATAGTGTTCTAGGAATGATTGAAGGAGATTTATATGGATGTACGTGTCTGCAACTAAATCAGTTGCCAGAGAGGTACTCAAAAAAATTTAGTTGCATCTGATCTACTCTTCAGAAAGATTTGCAATGAAATGGTTCTTTGGTTCTTATGTCTTTTTCTTCATTTTCTTATCTCTAAATGGAGCAGCGTTCAGACAAAATAATCTCTAGAATCTCTTACAAAGCCGACGTTCTAAATTTTATATTTCTGAAAACATTTTCTGTGTGACCTCTAGTTAACCAAAACTACTTCTGAGGAGTTGATTGGTCACTGAGAAGCCAAAGGGAATTCCTAGGTAATCAATAACATTACATTAAAGGATATATTAGATACAGTGCATAATTTTGTTTGTTCCATGAATTCCGAAGTTAATAAAAATTTTTAAAATGAACCATAGTGAATGCCGTTCTTTCTATGATATAGAAGAGACTTCTATATGTATGGTCTTCTGTTTATTCTTTTAGGGCAAGAATGTTATTGGCGGGTTGACATACCAGTTAATGGGAATATTGAGAAAATAGTGGGAACTAGGTTTCTCTATTGATTTGATATTAGATGAATTCTGGATTAATTATCATAAAAGTTTAATTTTTCCCCAGTGCCTATCACAGTGTCTGGTACATGGTAGATGCTCCACAAAATTTCATCACTGGAATTAACAAGTGCATTTCCTACCGAATTTCATTAATTGGTATGATGTAGTGGAAAAAGTATGAATTTGAAGTTCTCCTGATCCAATTCTTTTCTTCTTTTTCTCATTTTCATTCACCCCCTCCTCTCCCTCCCTCCACACTTCCTCCAAGGCTTGTCTATTTTCTGTCATGTTGTAGGATCCACTAGCAGTGCCTCAGGAAGTAGTGAAATGTCAACAGGCAGAATGGGACTGCTTCAGTATTGTATTTTCATCATTGACAATGGAACCTGACCTATGCTGAGCCAGTTTCTGATCTAGGCATTCAGTAAAATGAAGCTGTGTATGAAGAGTTACATGCAAAAAATGTTCCTACAGTGAGTTAAATTGTCAAGCAAACATGGTTTATAAATATTCCCATCCCATTGTTTTTGCAAGAATGCAAACCACACCTAAGAGCACATTCCTTATTTTGTAGGGAAATATATGGTGCTGCACTCTTTGCTGCCATGGTGCCAAGATTTATCCTTAAATTTATCCAAGAAGTCCAACCTTCTTGTTTTCCCCTTGTGCTATAGTATGATTCCACAGTGTGTTCTCCCATCTGTTGAAACAGAAAAGTGCTTGAATTTTAGGCTGAGATGACTAATATTCATGAGGAATGAATCCAAATTCAAACTAAATGCACATTTTTTGCATTTGTCCAAACCTAGCCATGAATTATCTCAGGCTATCAATAGAAGAAGAGGAAAGTTGCTATCTGTAAATCCCTATTTGTTTTCCCAAATTGCACCCTTGGCAATGGGTGTGACAGAAAAATGTTCAGTATTCCTAGTAGCTTAACCTGCCAAGAGAGATAAAGCCACTTTGATGTCCTGGGACCAGAGACGATACAGATTTTTACCCAAAATGTTTTTCACCGGGAAGTGGGCTAACATGACCTGCCTGTTTCACAGCCTTCTGGACGCAAGAGACAGACTGGTAGCCCTGCTGACCAAGAGGTAACAGGTCTGAAGTTAATAACGATAATGCTCTTTAAACTACCCTAGGCGATAATGACGGTAGTGGTAAAAACGATTAATAGTCAAAGCTGATGCAGTGATAATTAATACTATCAGTGCTTACATATTTTTATGTGATTGTTATGTTCTAGCTCTGTGCCAAGTGACTTGCACATATTATTCCATTTACTTCTTTTTTTAAGTTTGTTTATGGGTTCATTTATTTATTCATTCATTCATTTTGAGAGAGACAGAGAGAGCATCAGTGGTGAGGGCCGGGGAGTGGGGGGAGAGCAGAGAGAGAGGGAGAGAGAAAATCCCAAGCAGGCTCCGTGCTGTCAGCACAGACCCCAACACAGGGCTCAATCTCACAAACAGTGAAATCATGACATGAGCCAAAATCAAGAGTTGGATGCTTAACTGGCTGAGCTACCCAGGTGCCCCTATTCCATTTGCTTCTTACCCTTTCCCTGTAATGAAGCAAGTAAGACTCAGGGCAGTTGCTTGGCAAAGGTCACACGGTGAGTAGTAGGACGGAGGCTCCTGCCCACCTCTGCTTCCCAGTAAGACTTCTCTTCTACCTTTTCTGTGTTGCATATAAGCCTCCTTGCATATGCTGCTGCCTTTCTCTGCTGAGGCCACCATGCACCTCCTCCTGAGACAGCTTTTCCTAAAACACTATCCATAGCAGTACCCCCGAGGTATACCACACACACATAAAATCCACCTCTTGTGGAGGCCAGGTGGAAAGAAGACCCCAGAAGAGATCTCATTATGTTGCCAAGTAAGTTGCATCTGCTAAATTTTTTGGCTTTAGCAAAATGTTCTCATATTCCTCACTAGAGTTTCTCTTGCTGCTGATATGACTTTGGGGGGCACCTGGCTCCCAGTGAGAAGGTCAGAGGAGCTGACTCGGGCAGCGTTTCTCTTTCTCCCAGTCTCAGCCGCTTTCTTTCATGGGCAAGAATTTGTTCACACAGCCATATTTTCTGAGCACCTACTTTGCACCAGGGCTAGGCTAGATACTACACACCTAATATTTTCATTGGTCCTCACAAAAATTTTAAAGTTTTTTTTTTAATTTTTGTTTTCTTTAGGCTGACGAGGATAATTAGATCAGGAACATTTTTTGTAACTTGCCCCAGGTGCTGAGTGCCATCAAATCCATGGATCTCAACCAAAGGAATCTTTCCTTCCCCTTCTCCCAAGAGAGTTTGGCAATGTGTTCGAAGCCACTTTTGTTGCCACAGCTGTGGGGGGGGGGGGGGGAGGGGAAAAGAAATTGAGCGATGAGCATTGAGGAGGGCACTTGTTGGGATAACTGGGTATTTTNGGGGTGGGGGGGGGGGGAAGGGGACAAGGTTACTGTTGCTGTCTACAGGGTAGAGGTCTAGGATGCTATCAAAGCTCCTACAGTGCACAGGGCAGCCTTCCCCCCTCCCCCACAGGAAACGATTATCTGGTCCATAATGGATATAGTGCTACAGGTGAGGAACCCCAGATTAAACCAAGAGGTGTGGCCCGTCTGGCTTGTGACTTGGACTCGGCTTTGAATCAGGGCCTCTGGTTCTATTCCAGCAGAGTGTCTACTCTCCTGTCATGCGCAATAATGTAGGAGCTGGGGTCCTCCCTCCTCAGCCATCTGGCTCTCCTGAATGTTCATGGCTTAATGCCCCAGTGCTGCTACAACCCATACGTCTCTAGATGTACCAGACTCCCCACCTGCATTGTGTAGCACCAATGAGTCAGGAAACGTCATGACCCCTGATAATACTGAATACTCTTAAGATTCAAGGAGCCCTTTGCAGAGAGAAACTTTGAGGAATGGCCACAAAGCTGGCTCCCCTACACTGATTCTTGGCTAAATGCAAGGAGGAAAGGGGGCTACCCAGTTCTCTTCCAGAATACAGGCCAATTTCAGTGAGACAGAAAAGGACAGGATTCAGGGCAGCTGCTCTGTCTGGGAAGAAAAATGGAAAGTTTGACTGCATGTATATGCCATCAGGTGACCTGACAATTTTAAACAGAGAGGTACTATTCACAGTTATTCTATATAAATAGATGTTTGTTGGGGCAAAACTTAAACTGATGGTGTATAACCCTGGGCTTGAGGCCTTTGGTGAGACTTAATTTATTCACTTATCCCCAAAAAGATATACTACAGAGCACTTCTTTTGTGCTTGTCAGACACTGAGCAAGGCTTGGGCTATGTAGATTCCAATCCTGTGGGAGGGAAATCATAGGGAAATAAGATAGGAAGATAAGGAGGGGACGGGAAGACATCTAGCAGGGTAAGGACAAGTGGGAAGACCATAAGACAAGAGAGCGCATGAGGAGTCTGAGAATTGAAAGGAACCCAGTGTGGTTGCAGCGCAGATGACAAAGGAAAGATCTATGGTGAGGAGAATGAACTGGAAACAGAGGCTGTGGGGAGGGCGGGCAAAGTCAAGTCAGAGTCTGTATTCATGCTGAAGTCTGAGCCCTGCTGCTGAAGGATGTGAAGTCAGAAAGCTGGTAAGAACACAGACACCAGGGAGAATGTTGCTGTGAAGGTGCAGACAGGGGCGGAGGGTGTTTTGACTGGAACTGCAGTGGGGGGTATGCAGAGAGGAGGATGGATCGCATGGATGTATACTTGGGTGGACAGAAGGCCAGGAGTTGGTGATGAACAAGCTGTGATAAATGAGGGAGAAGGAGGTGAGAGGATACTGTCTGGCTTCCCCTCCAGGCAACTGGGTGGATGCCATTTACCAAGACTGTGCAATTAGCACTCTCCTCATGTGCAAAGCAGGAGTGAAATCCTCACCTTTTCTAACTCACCAAGCTGTTTTAATGACCAAGTGATGTAATACATATACCAGGATCTTGCAGGCTGTAAAGCATAATAAATGTCTGGGCTACAAGGTGATTGTTTGTAACTATTATGATAACATGTTCATCTCTGTGACTTTGATATCAATCCATATGTGCTATAAAACATCAACTCCAGCTCTATCTATGATAATATCACTTGGGTGCCTTACAGCTTCCTGATTTCATGGTTACAGAAAAGAGTTTACAGATCATATAAAATGACAAGGGAAAAGGTGTGGCTCCGTGTTCTCTAGCATGAACTTGGCCTTTAAATCTTGAAATTGACTCTGATTGCCATGAGAAAACCCAAACCAGCCCAGCTTGGTTGCTGACATGACTGGGGAATTGGGAGTAGACAATGGAAACTGTTTCTCGTGTATCATTGTACTGAATTGCCAAAGAATGGCTGGGTCTCACCAGTTTCAGCCTGGTTATGATCCAGATGGCTCTGGGTCACCAAAACCACAGGAAAGAACCTAGTGGCTTGCTGCTGCTCTGTAGTTCAAAAGCTATGTCCCTTCCATCCTTCCTTCCTTCCTTCCTTCCTTCCTTCCTTCCTCTTTTTCTTTCTTTTCTTTTCTTTTCTTTTCTTTCTTCCTTCCTTCCTTCCTCTTTTTCTTTCTTTTCTTTTCTTTTCTTTCTTCCTTCCTTCCTTCCTTCCTTCCTTCCTTCCTTTATTTCATAGCCTTAGAGAATAGAATAATGATGAGATGAATCCAGCCCATGTTACAAGGAAACTGTGCAGGCCCACTAGACTTGAGCTCAGGTCCAGCTTCGACACTTACTGCTTTGTCATCTTGAGAAATTCACCTTGAGAAGTATCAGTTTCCTTAAGCATTATTTGGGGACATAGATAATTGATCTATGTCAGTGTTCTGAGAAGCAGAGGAAATAATGAATACACTTTGTAAATTGCAAGATGCTGAAAATTGGATGGAAGGGTGGATGGACAGATGGATAGTTGGATAAGTAATATTAATATAGTTCAATTCCATTAGGAGTAAAGTATATATTTTATATCTCTTCATATATATCCTCACTTCCAGTAGGTGATAATATTTGTTGGAAAAATTACATTAAACTGGAAACTGAATGACCCAAGTTTATCTATCAGTACCAAATTTTACAACTATGTTCCTCATTTATGGAGGTGCAAATAATAGAGCCTGACTATATCTTAGAATGCTCTAGGATGGGAGGTTACCTCAAAGACTCTACCCACACATAATTTTTTAGGAGGGGTCAATGTGGGAGGCTGCTTTCTGTGTGAATCCTGGCTTGTCTGTGGTGATCCATGCAGGCAGCAGTGGTTTGGGGCCGAAGCCCAGACCTCGGACTTCTCCTCCAGTACTCTTTTTACTTAACCACATGGCCTCTCAGGAGTCTTTCTATTTCTTGCCAAACATCACAACCCTCCTTGAGCAGGCAAGTGAGGGTCAATGTCCCAGACCACTAGTGGTGATGTTATAAGTCTGATAGTGGCTGTATTTCATGTTCATTGCAATCACTGCTCAAACCAGGCAACATTACAGGTTCTGTTCACATAATTTGGAATTAATTTCTTTCGTTAAAAATATGACCTCACTTGTTAAGGTCATCACTTTATACTATTCATAGTTTCTCTGTTTTATTTTGTTTCATTTTTAAAATAAAGCAAACTGGTTCTATCACTTTACAGTAAAACAAGGAAGCTAGTGAGTATTAAAACAAGAACTATGGATCATTCCATTTGATGAGAGAAAGCCCTTCCTGGGACACTAGCTGATCTGCAGACCCTGAATACACTGATGTTGCTGTCTTTTTGGCAGAGTGATGTCAGGAGAGAGGAGAGAACATAGTGGCATTTTCTGTTTGTGAAAACATCTTGAACGCTTTTCAAACATTTTGAGTTTGTTAAAATCCAGACTGCCTAGTGCCAAGCAGTTTTGCCTAATTTCTAAACCCTTGAGTATTTAAAGGGAAATTTAATCGGTATTTTTCTGAATCGTTTCATTTAACTCATCAGTGTGCTGTTTCATAAGAGTCACTTGATGCCAAAGTACTTCTGTGCCAGTTTAGATATTTTACTCTGGAAGGCTCTGAAAGGCTGAGAGCAATAAAAACAACAGGGACCTGAAGGCTCTAGAATCTCACAATTCAAGATCTAGAAAGGCCTATGGGAGAGTCTTTCTCAAGAGCATTGAAACCACCCGCAAGAAAGGTGGAATGTCAATCCCAAAGCACATGTATCTTCCCCAGACATTGCTCTTTCTATTCAGTGTCTTAAAGTTCTGTGGTGAATAAATGTGAACTTCTATTTAGCACAGACTAGCCTATTAGTATGAATGTGGCATTTTCTAAAGTTTTCCGCAGAAATTGGTATGACTATGTATCTTTGCTGTGAGATGGCTTTTATTTCCTCAGGTTCAGGGTCCAATACCCTCATGGGATGGCAGTGTCCAGAGATAAGAGTTTACAGAAGTCCCTTGTCTTTTACCAGTTGCTTGCCTACCAACTCAGTAGAAACACTCAGAACCAGTTTCTGTTTCTGTGCATTCGGTAGTGTAACACACACACACACACACACACACAGGTATATTTTAATTCTATTTGTTCAAAGGTGTTTAGAACTGGATTTTGGGAATTGGCCAATGCCCACTACTAGGGGACGTATCAACACAACAAACTGACCACATTATGTGTGGCCACATAAATGCAGAGGCTGCTGAGGCAAAGGCTTCTTTAGTGCCTCTTTCGTTCCAGCCACAGTGCCCTGTGGTTTACATATATTCAGTCATTCATCTTCCTATTGATCCTGTGAGTTTGACAGACTTGTTTTTCTCTTCAATTTATTTATTTTAATTCAAGTTAGTTAACATACAGCGTAGTCATAGTTTCAGGAGTAGAACCCAGTGATTCATCACTTACATATAACACCCAGTGCTCACCCCAACAAGTGACCTCCTTAATGCCCATTACCCAATAGAGCCCATCCTTCTATCCACCTCCCCTCCAGCAACTCTCAGATTCTTTCTGTTTTTAAGAATCTCTTATGGTTTGCCTCCCTCTCTGTTTTTATCTTATTTTTCCTTCCCTTCCCCTATGTTCATTTGTTTTGTTTCCTAAATTCCACATATGAAATAAATCACATGATATTTGTCTTTCTCTGACTGACTTATTTTGCTTAGCATAATACACTCTAGTTCCATTCACATTATTGTAAATGGCAAGATTTCATTCTTTTTGATGGCTGAGTAATATTCCATTATGTGTGTGTGGGGGGGGTGTGTGGGTGTGTGTGTGTGTGTGTATTGCTTCTTCTCAACCATTCATCAGTTGATGAACATTTAGGCTCTTTCCATAGTTTTCTATTGTTGATAGCACTGCTGTAAACATTGGGATGCATGTGCCCCTTTGAAACAACACACCTGTATCCCTTGGATAAATACCTAGTAGTGACATTGCTCAGCTGTAGGGTAGTTCCATTTTTAACTTTTTAAAGGAATCCTCATACTGTTGTCCAGAGTGGCTGCACCAGTTTGTATCCCCATTAATAGTGCAAAAATGTTTCCCTTTCTCTGCATCTTCACCAACATCTGTTGTTTCCTGAGTTTCTAATTTTAACCATTCTGAGAAGTGTGAGGTGGTATCTCATTGTGGTTTTGATTTGTATTTCTCTGAAGATGAGTTGAGCATTTTTTCACGTGTCTGTTAGCCACCTGGATATTTTTGGAAATGTGTCTATTTGTGTCTTCTGCCTATTTCTTCACTGGATTATTTGTTTTTTGGGTGTTGGGTTTGGTAAGTTCTTTATAGATTTTGGATATTAACTCTTTATCCAGTATGTCATTTGTAAATATCTTCTCCCATTCCATTGGTTGCCTTTCAGTTTTGTTGATTGTTTCCTTCACCATGCAGAAGATTTTTATCTTGATGAGGTCCCAGTAGTTCACTTTTGCTTTTGTTTCCCTTGCCTCCAGAGACGGGTCTAGTAAGAAGTTGCTGCTGCTGAGATCAGAGTTTGATGCCTTTCGTCTACTGTAAGAGTTTGATGTTTTCCTGTCTTACATTTAGGTATTTCATCTATTTTGAATTTATTTTTTTGTATGGTGTAAAAAAAGTGGTTCGATTTTATTCTTCTGCATGTCACTGTCCAGTTTTCCCAGCACCATTTCCTGAAGAGCCTGTTTCCTTTTCCTTTAAATATTTTTTCCTGATTTGTTGAGGGTTAATTAGCCATACATTTGTGGGTCAATTTCTGGATTATCTCTTCCATTTATCTATGTGTCTGCTTTTGTGCCAGGACCATACAGTCTTGATGATTACAGCTTTGTAATACACTGTGAAGGCTGGACTTGTGATGCCTCCAGCTTTGGTTTTCTTTTTCAACATTACTATGGTTATTCAGGGTCTTTTATGGTTCCATATAAAATTTAGAATTGTTTGTTCTAGCTCTGTGAACTGATACCTGAATTCAGCAAAATTGCGGGATATAAAATCAAAGTACAGAAATAGGTTGCATTTCTATACACCAATAATGAAGCAACAGAAAGAGAAATCAAGGAATCAATCCCATTTACAATTCACCAAAAACCATAAGATACCTAGGAATAAACCTAACCAAAGAGGTAAAAAATCTGTATGCTGAAAACTATAGAAAGTTTATGAAAGAAATTGAAGATGACACAAAGAAATGGAAACATTCCATGCTCATGGATTGGCAGAACAAATATTGTTAAAATGTGTATACTACCCAAAGCAATCTACACATTCAATGCAATCACAATCAAAATAATACCAGCATTCTTCTAAGACCTAGAATTTGACAGATTTAAGCTGATTCTGTAGTGATGATATTAGTATTTAGTGAGGTTTGGTAAGTCATCCAAAATCTCCCAGCTAGTAAGTAGCAGAGCTGGATTTGAGCAGAGATCTGTTGCTTTCAAAATGTATGCTGTTTCCATTTGCCATTCTTCTTGCTGCAAACAATATTTGGTTATTAATCATAACTTAATAAAAGTGGTGCAGCCACATGAGTGATGTTCAGACTGATTAAGGGAACTTAATTCGGTACATTTTTCAGGTAAAATTTTAAATCCCTATAAAGGATAGGATTTGCCTAACTTCTGGATAGTTATACTCTGGCATTTCAATATGATTAATTTAGAAGTCAATAGTCATCCATTTTCCCATAGAAATGACATGCAAATGATAGTCATACTTCTGTAATAACCCATAAAATCCTGTAAAATTCCATGATTCTATGACAGGCGATACCTCTAGAATTAGGGCCATGACCAGTAGCTGGCCACTTCAAGGGCAGTGCCATGGCAGGGGCTGGGAAATAAAAATTGAGGACGTAAAAAAAGCATAGGGATGTGAGCAAGGTATGACAGTGGCTTCTGTGGGTTGCAGCAGCTTTACCAGTGGCATGGGGGCCTTTTGGCCAGAACTACATCCTAGTCACTGAGCTCCAGACTTTCCATTTCTTTGGTTTGTGATGATAATCTTCAAGGAAAGTAGCTTCTGTTGTTCATCAGGAATTTGGGGAAACTCAAAACTTGTTCTCTTTCTGTAAGACTTGGGATCTGAAAAGCATCACATCTCTGGATAGATTTATAAGCCTATTTCCTACATAGTTTTTCACATGAACACTTCCATTCTTCCTCTGTAGTCCTGTAACACCAAAAAGACATATATCTTGACCTTCATTGAAGCTTTGATAGCCACACATGCTTTGACACGTCATGAGTTCTCAGTATATATTTGTCAAGTGAAAATCTTCAATGAATTCTCCATTTGGCTACTATCAGCCTTGTGATTTTCAGGAGATTTCATCAGCCAAACTACAGAGGAAAGAAAGTTGCCATATTTTGGTACATTAGGGATGTAATTGGCTAGAATGCCTTCTTCTTTATGTACTGGATGTCTCTGTATCCATAAGGAACTAAACTTAGGCACCTATTCCTCCAAAAAATCTTCAACCATGCCACTGGTCTCCAACAGAGGCTGGAATAAGCATTCTGATATTATCGTATGATGATTATGTATCAGTACCCCATATTATTTTATTATGTTTTGCCTATCTCCTGGACTTAGAAGCCCTTGAGATTTATTCCTCTTGGAAATTCAATATCTAATCCAGTGGCTGACTCTTTGTGCTGTAGTGCTTAACTCATACAGGCAGAATAATATCCACTTTCAACCCCTGTGTCCCTAAAGATGTCTGTGTCCACATTCCCTCAACCTGTTAATATGTTAGGTTATATAACAAAATATAATTAAAGTTACACATGGAATTAATATTGCTAATTAGCTGACCTTAAAATAGCAAGATTGTCCGGATTATCTGGATGGCCCCAATGTAACCATAAGGGTCTTAAAAGGGGAAGAGGGGCAGAAGAGGAGGTCAAAGTGATGCAGTGTGAGGACTCAACTCTCCATTGCTGGCTTTGAAGATGGAGAAAAGAGGCCATGAGCTGAGGAATGCAGGCAGCTTCCAGAAGCTGGAAAAGGCAACAAAATGGATTTCCCACTAGAGCCTCCAGAAGGGAACACAGCATTGCCAACATCTTGATTTTATCCCTGTGTGTTAGACTTTTGACCCATAGCACTATAAGATAATTTGTGTTATTCTGAGGCACTAATTTTTGGTAATTTCTTATATGATAAAATACAATTAGGGTCTCCAAATTTACTCTTTGGGATATGATAATGGGCCTGTGCAGTGATATCCCAGAGAGTAATCTTCAGGCTCCCATGTATCCAGATGAACATGAGGTCTGGTTTCTCAGTCCTCTGTCATTTATTTGTCCAGGAATTCACAAAGGATTACCAGTGTCTGAAGGATGAATCCTGCTTGTGTTGCTTTCATTTTACTGAGATCAGAATTTAGGGCCATAAGTTTTTTTGACTGGACAATGATACAACTGCCATCAGAAGGAGTGTTAATGCCCCCAGAACCAGGTGTTATAATGTTTTTGCAAAATCTGCACCAGTTCTTTCATTATTGACCCCAATAAAGAGATGGTCTATGGAACAAAGAGTCAAGGGCAGAACCAGTGTCTGCAGGGAGATGGCCAGGCTGACATTTTGCTGCTGCTACTATCACATGTGTCCGAGTGGACCACTGCCCAGGAAACTGTGATTCTTTTAGAGTAATTATCCTCTACTTTCTGGGGTCACACTTATCTAAAGTCTGGGACCCTCAAATAAGCATGGCTGTCTTCCTTCAAATAGTGCTACTAGGTCCCAATGCTAAAGCAGCGTTGTCAGCAAGGGTCTCATTTGAAGCCCTATGGCTAAGACTTCTGGAGGTTTGTAAAGCTTCTACAGATCCCTGCCCTCTCTACAGTGGTTGTCCAAGAAAATGAAATAACTTTGTTATCCCTGAAAAGGGACAGTTCATTGGGGTGGAAGGACCAGGAATGGTGACTTAACCGATTCCAGAGAACTGCTGGAAGCACATTCTCCTAGAAGGGTTAATAACTTGCCAAATGGCTCACCTTCTTAGGCACTCTCCCCTCCCCCAAGTTAGAAGGTATAAATCATTGACTATCAGGATAATGAGAAGCAGATTTGCCTCTGCTAATTTCTGGGATGTAGAAGGTCTTTAGAAAAACCCTCGTAAGACATTGCTGAGTGTTATGAGCCCTACCACCTTGATAGAGGGCACATGTGGGATGCAGACCAGCAAGTCTGTGTTCCAAGTGGTGGCTGCTGCAGGGGATGGGGGAGCTGCACAGGTAATACCTGGAAACCCATCGCATGTTCTAGTAGACAAGGAACCTCCTTCCTACATTTTGAATACCAGAGCTAGAGATGAGGAAAATGCAGTCTATTGTTCTGTGCACGCTGAGTGTGTATATCCTTCCTTTAGCTCGAGAATGGCATCTCTTTCAAATATCTGTTTTCCTCGGCTCTGAATAGTCAGAAGGGGCTGGTCAGATCCCAATAACTTCCCTGAATATAGCTGGGGGTTCATAGGAACAAAAAGTGTATGGAAAAATCTACTTCATGAGAAATTAACTTAGTGTAGACCAGAAGGAAAGGACCCAAGAAAGAAAGAGTTCTCTGAAAAGAAACTTATCTATCGATTCTGAAGCATGATTTGTAGGAAGACATGACTGAGCAGGACAGGGAGTGACAACAGATGGAAGGTGTCTGGAACATGGCTTCCTTTGCCTGAGGCTCAGAAACTCTTCGTTGAGGTGATCTCTTCTCATTTCCCTGGCAGAGACGCTCTGCAGGTGCTGCCCTCCCTCAGAAGCAGCTGGCTGGTTTGTCCTCTGGGTACAGAGCTGGACAAGGGGAGCGTGGGGCCTTCTGCACGTGACCCTGATGGTGGATACTGGACAGACCACAGCACCCCTCAAATGTAGTAATCATCTTGTGATCCCAGGGACCTATCCCCCTTATCACGGTCCTCTGACACATGAGCCATTACATTTCAATGTGGTGTGCCATGCAGTGGCAAAAACGAACACTATTTTACATTGTACAGAGGAATGGATTATGGAGTGTCACACAGTCTCAGGATTGGTCTCCCAACTCTTTCATTCTGCCACATAGAAACTGAGCTTCAGAGAAGAGAAGACTTAGGTTACCCCTTTGTTGAAGTTTGAGGAATATTTTGGACCTTCCAAACTGTATTTGCCAATGCCTCTAGGTAGGGCTATCTCAAAGTATATATTTGAAAGGTGTGTTATCCCTCAGAAGCTGATTACTCATTGCAATGCTACTGGCAAACCAAAGACCAAGAGATGAAAAAGAAGCTAAGATATATTTTACACCATCCGGTTGCTCATAGTATAATAGAACAATTATCTCTGACACGGAATAATAAATGTTATAGAGGGGCATGCATATCATTAATTTATTCTTGAAAGAAATTTGCCAGATTCCTACATTTCCCAAAGTAGGAACGTGGCCATATTCCATATAATTGGAGTTGTCAGCATAGTGTTTTCAGATAACTAATACATTATCATAAATACCTGAGTTGTTATTACAAGGAAAGTATCATAAGATGAAAGAGAGACAAAATAATTCTAAGTACATTAAATTTTTGTTATTATAATGGAAAAACTATATTCTGAACACTTTAAGTATATATTATGAATATTATTAGTTTGATATAGCAGCTGACTTTTCTTTGAGTAGAAAAACTTATAATAACTACATTAATTATATTGGAAATTAGCATTACCCTCAAAAGTTTTGCCTGCCAGAAAACTATTTGGAAGTAAATATGATGAGGGTAATTTGAAGTTGGTGAAGTATTCAGTAGTTAAAATCAACAATTTTTTTGGTAACCTGGTGTGTGTGTGTCTGTGTGTGTGTGTCTGCGTGTGTGTGTGTCTGTGTGTGTGTGTCTGTGTGTGTGTAACAAAATAGGAACCAAAGTGTTGGTGAATATAATAACATAAGGCAACTTTGGTGACACAGGCTATCATCTGTGAGCCCTAACAAACATAACTCATGGCCAGAGCCACCTCAACTTCTCAAGAAGAGAGGGAGTCATGTGTTATGCAAAATACTTACACTTTTACCCCCCCGCCCCCACTTTCTTTACTCTACCAATAGTGATAGGAAGTGATCCTTGCAATTTGGGGAAGTCTCAACCCTCATCCTCAAAAGCCACCCATCTCATCCTGTATGCAGCAAACTTTTTGACCCCACTTTGTCAGCTGGCACAGCCCTCAAGTAGAGGGAAATAATAGGATGAGGAAACAGATTATTACCTCCCAACACTGGCTTCATGTGTTGCTGAGACGAATCTGTGCCCAGATGGGGTTAAGGTAGCATTATTAATGTCAGCAGAAGGATAAGATATGGAAGTTATGTTTGCACTTGGGCTGGGAAGGTGAGAGACAATACATAATCTGGTAGCAAGCTCCTGAAAACTTATTTTAGGGGCGCCTGGGTGGCTTAGCCGGTTAAGCGTCCGACTTTCGCTTAGGTCATGATCTCGCGGTTCGTGGGTTCGGGCCCCGCGTCGGGCTCTGTGCTGACTGCCAGCTCAGAGCCTGGAGCCTGTTTCGGAGTCTGTGTCTCCCTCTCTCTGACCCTCCCCTGCTCACGCTCTCTCTCTCCTAGAAATAAATAAAACATTTAAAAAATTCTTTAAAAAAAAAACTTATTTTAATGGAGGCAGAGAGGGGATGGAGATTGATATGTTTTTAAAATTTCTTCAAAGTTGATCTCCCAAGCAAAATCAGAGAGCAAGAGTTATTTTATGTTCAGCTGACTCCTGAATTTCAGCATTTGACTTAATCATTAATTTTTAAGTCATGTGGCTTCAGAAAACTGACATTGACCTTTGTTATGCTGATCCCAAATGGCTGCTTCTTATGTGGTTTATTTTCAGTATATATATATATATTTTTTTTTTTTCTTATACCCTTGGGGACAGCTACCACATTTTAATCTAGCAAAATCCCATATCAAGTGAAATATCTGTACCTATAGCTATAGCTAAACAAATTTGAGACCCACCGGACTCATTGCATCTTGGTTCAAGTAGTTATCCATCCAAATATTTCCTGTTCTGGCCCCGCCTAGCCAAGTGTGAAATGGGCATGTTTACTGCCTATCTGGCAATTCCTCTCAACTGACAAAGGTGACTGTCTGCAGCTTTCTTTCTGTGTGTGCGTCTAATCTTCTTTTTGGACCAGGCAGGAAGGGAAGAGGACACTCTGCTTTAAACTTTCTTCAAGTGTGGTCAACATAGATTAAGTTTCATGTGGTTGGTTGATTCATTGATTTATGAAGTTGGAATTATTGTGGGGTGAGATAGAACCTAAAGCTTTTGGAGAGAGTAGAATCTTGGGACCAGATTGGACTTCCATAGATGCACTGACATAGGAGAAGCCTGAAGAGATCTACAGCCAGAAGCCCACAGTACCCATGGAAGAAAGAGTGGGGCACACAGCTGCTAATCTTGCTCCCCTGCCCCCGAGTCCCCTCTACCCTGACCGCTGCTCCAGCTCTCCTGGCAGTGCTAACCTCTATAGAATTGCCCTAATAATTGTTTTTCCTTTCCATCAGAATAAGTGAGTTATGATTGCTACTCATGAGTAAGATATGGACTGTACCTAGCGTGATTGACATGTTCAGATTTCTTATTGAGGTTCTCTAAATAGATCAGGGAAACGTGTGCCCCTTTGCAGTGCTCAAAAAGCAAAATTGTACTATTAGAGAGTTGGAGGTCCTCATTGAATTACTCAGGGAGAAGTTTTAATCAAATTGCAGCTCTCAGGGTTGTGATAGAACAGATGATCCCTAGACAGGATGGTACCCTCTACATTCTCCACCAGAATTTGCTGTAGGTCATGAGCACCCCTCTGTTTTGGCCCCCAGGCACCAAGTAACAAATGCCATCCTGATGACAGAGGACTACTTGGATCTCTCCAAGCTGAGGTGGAATGTAGTGCCGGGAGCATCTGTAAATTGTTAGGATATTACATTTCAAAAGAAATAAAGGACACACAAAGCTGATAGGCCAATCTTTTCTGTGGTGTCTGGAAGCTTCCTCTCCTAACTATTAATTAATTAAGGTATAGAGTAGCCTAAAGGGAGGAAGCAGCCATAATTTTGATAGATGATAAAACAGGCAGCAATTTACCATCCTGTCTGAGCAAATGTCTCAGTTTTCCCGGTAGAATTTTTTTTTAAATCAAGAAACAAAGTAAAATTTCTTTAAACTATTTTGAATTTTCAAATAGCTGTCCTTTCTTTGCTACTTTTTCTTTGACAAAAATTTTAAAAAACTGGACTTGGAATGAAATAAACCTTGGGATCATGAGGGAATATGCTTGCACACTCAGACTTGTTTGTGGAAAACTCTACCTTGACTAAGATATGCTTAACTACAACAGGAGAAAGACAGGAGAGAATTCTGTGTTATGAGGATCATTAAGGCCTTCATCTCAGGGCTGGAAGGGGTCTGAAACATCACCAGTTGGGTTTTTTAATCTAATGAATTAATGCCTGCTTATACAGTTCATTCTGGTTTGGACCATTGTATTAGAAAGTTCTTCCTCCTACTGACGTTAACTCCGCCTCCCTAATGAGATTGCTCCTCATCTAACCACCACCCGGCCCCACCTTGTGTCTCTTCTGCTTAATAGTCTTTTAGGGACATGCAGACACTGACTCCTGTCTTCATTCCTCATCTCTTTGGGGCCAAGAACACCGAGGCTTCACAACTGTTCTGTATTTCTGTGTAAGATCTTCCTTCACTCTTCAGGCCTCTCTTCTTTACACCAGTTACTATTTGCCTAGAGAAATGCTTTCCTTTGAATGGGAGGAGCATGATACTCCAGGTGAGGTGAACACATCCCTTATTCTAAAAACTAGATATTTAACATCTAGGAAGTCTAAACATGAATTTTTAAAATGTCAGGAAGAGTAGGTTTCACTGATCATTGTGCAACTTTAGAATTTTCTTCAAGACCTTAAGATACAATACTAAATAAGTAAAAGTGATAAATTGCAAATGTACATATACAGATGTAGACATGTGTGCACACAGGGTGGTCCACTTGACAGAGGATCCTTATAAACCGCATTAGGTTCAGAAGCTTCCAGAATGCCTTGAATTCAATTTATGAGGTAGGCTTTCTTTAGGGGTCTACAATGCATAAATAACTATTGATTAGCTTTCTAGAGACAGGTTTTTAGTAGAACTCTGAACAAGGGCTTTAGAGAAATGCCCCCAATGGGGTCATTTTTGTTGACCTGGGACTACATAAAAATGGGAGTATTGAATGCTTAATGTCACATTTTATTGCTTGGTTCAGCTAATTTCTCTTGTGGGAAGCAAATGTTTTTGAAAGCATTCCAGAGCCTTTGTAGTGTTAAAGCTCATTACCTTGGATTTCATATGAGCCAAAAAATATACAAGAAACTAAGTGCTCTGAACCTCAGCAAAATTTCATGACTGTATAGAAGCAATGCTGTGAGTATCATGTCATGCAAAAGTAAGGTGAATTTAGCAATTTGCATTCTTATTAATAAGATGCAGTATAATAAATGTGGGGTGATTCCTTTATTATTATTTTATTAAGGTACTAAAGATAATTTAAAAAACAGATTAAAGAACACATAGGAAATGCCTTCTTTTAGGGAGATTATATTATTTTTCTGTTAATCCTTAACTCTCAATCTGAGTGTATGAGCTTGAAATAAAACTGTGCACATTTTACCTAAACAGAATACTTTTACATCTCAGAGTGTATTTTTCAGTTATCTCCAATAGACTCCATCCCACGTCAGATTCTTGCATATACATTATTCAGTTCTAACTCTTGAGGGATTGTTTATCCCATTTTACTGATAAGGAAACTAAGTCCCAATGTCACTATATTCTGACAAAAAAATTATCAGCAATTCACAAGAGCCAGTAGAATTGTGTTGCTCCATTTGGACCTAAAATACCCACAATCTAATCATAATCTACCTTCTTAGACCTGTTTCCCACTACTTGTCTAGAAGGCCCTCTACTACTAACAGTGGGTAAAGTAACAGACATCATTTTTGTGTATTCAAAATCCCACAGTTTTGCTCCCTTTGAAATATTCTGTTTTCTATTCTGTCTATGAAATTATCCAACTTCCAATCAGCTGAATGACTGTCTCCTCCTACAGGAAATACTCTCAGCTGGCCTCTGATGTGAGCGTTCTCTGTGTTCTCCTAACTTCTTGTCCATAAATGCTGAGAGGGAGGTAATGTATTTTACCACTAATGGGGCAAAACAAGTCAATATATAAAACAAAAAAAAAATTTAATGTTCGTTCTAGTCTATAGATAAGCTACAAAGTGTATTATAAGACTCTTTACCAAATGATATAAATCATGCTCCAAATTATTCATAAAGTCATTCTTACAATTTTTAAATCACTTTTTGATATTAAGGCATTGCTGGCATGTACATTGTTCTCATACAAGTGTCACTCGCTAAACAGTGACTTTGTTTGCAACTTGATTTTGACAGAGAGATACACAAATGTTTCCAGTAACTTTTTATTAAATAGATAGCAATTAGGTGATTTGGTTCACAAGTAGAGAATTCCTTTAAAAATCCATTCTAGGGGCATCTGGATGACTCGAGTTGGTTAAGCATCGACCTTGGCTCAGGTCATGATCTCAAGTTTTGTGAGTTTGAGCCCTGTGTTGGGCTCTGTGCTGACAACTCAGAGCCTGGAGCCTGCTTTGGATTCTCTGTCTCCCTCTCTCTCTATCTGCCCCTCCCTGCTTGCTCTCTGTCTCTCTCTCTCAAAAATAAACGTTAAAAAAATTTTAATTTCCATTCTATTATTCATGGTACTAAATCCTTTATCATCTTCAACTGAACTTATATAATCATATTAAACTATTTTTAGCCCATGTATTTCTGTCTGAAATATTAACATAATAAATATCTCTATTATGAACTGGGTCATGAAAATCATTTCTTAAAATGTTGTACTTATGAACTTGATTTTATTATATTTTTTCACCTTTATTCCACAGATTTACAAAATTTCTTTGTTTAAATTTCATTATACACATAAATTTATGATTTTTTTAACTTTTTGTCATCAAACCATAGACACATTTTCCTATATTAAACCATTTAATAGCTGTTTCTTCTGGAATGATACACTTTTTTTCAAATATTTCTTCATGTTTATTCCTTCATTTTTGGCTTCTCTTATATATTTTGTCAATTTCTCTAAATAATAACTAAAAGATTCATACTCTGTAAAGCTAAAGAGACAATTAAAATTAGGATTCCATTTATTAGATTACTATTTTCAAATTGTGTAATTTCTCCAATTTCAGAATTTTTATTAGTGTGACTATTCAAAGTTTGGTTCAGTTTCAAGGGTTTTTGCTATCTATAAGCTGCTTTGGGGGCAAAATATTCCTTCAATAGTCATGATTTCAAAAAATCACTAGTCCTGATTTCAATTCTATCTATAGATATCCATCTCTTCTGCCTAATGTTTACTGGATGCATAATCAATAAGATTTATTGATTTGTGTGTTCATTGCATTTTCTCTTCATCCAGAGGAATGACTTAAACAGGAACAAACTAAGACATTCAGAAATATTTTTCAACCTGTGGATGTTTGGCTCTTCTGCCTAGCCATGGCACCGTCTATACAGCCTAATCCTTTGATCTTTTGTTTCTTCATCAATGCAAGGGGGAAGTACTTTCTCGTGTCTATTCGTTATGAGGACTACCTGAAATGCAGTTGTATGTAAAAACATGACACACATTGGGCTTGTCACAAATTATGCTGTAATCATTATTATCTGTGATGTACAATTATTGTTTCCATATGCCCAGCATCTTTGCTTCCTTATTTTGATAGTAGAAACCCTTTCTTTGGAGACCTGCTCCTCCTGTACTCAAACTGTGGGTTTCTGCATGCTGCCAATTCCATGACCCCATCCCCAAGACACAGTGTGAGTACATGACCCAGATCCAGATAATAATAATGTTCCCTTCCTCTAGTGACAGTGATTGATCTGGGAATGGAAATATGACCCAAGCTATAGCAAGCAGCATTTTCCCCGTGATTCTCTTAAGTAAAGTAAGTAGAAATAGAACTTTTCCTCTCTGATAAAGGAGCATCATAGACGTGATGGCTGCAGACCCAGTTGTGACCTTGTCCTCTACGCTATCGAGACACTAGAGAGAGTAATAAGGATGTCAGGAAGAAGTAGTAGAGACAGCATCGTGGAAGGGGGAGTCCCCAGTCCCCAAAGTTTCCAGTTACTGCAACTCTTCCATTAATTTTATGAGCTTACATGTATCATTACAATGAACATGTGTCAAAGCAAGTTTGAATACCGTTTTTGCCATTTTTACTCACAAGCTTTTCTGACAAGTACATATGTTTGCATAAAGAAAAGCAGGATTATCAGAAAAAACAGCAGACAGGTAACTATGGTGGTGTCACCACACCACAGTAGAAACCTATCTACAACATGAAAAGGAGAGACAGAATACAGACTTTCAAAAGCAAGGACTGTAGTTAAAAAGAAAGGAGACAAGATAGAACAGAGATGCAGATCCTTGAAAGAGACCCACTCCCCCAGTGCTCCCATTGAAATACCCTGAGGAAGGTTCAATAAAACAAACAGCTTGGCATTGGAGATATCACCTGGGGAGAGGAACTGATGGGAAGAGAGCTGCCAAATGGGGAATTCATAAGCACCGCAACTTTCCCTGGTCTAATGTGCCATCTGCGTGATGTACATCTCTGAAGGTACTCTTAATCAAAAGTCAGTAAATATTATTCACCTTTCAGCTGTTTGGACTTATACAAGGGACCTAAGTTTTCTGGGACTCTCACCCAGATCTTCTCAATTCCAAAGCCCAATGTTTTGACCAGTTCATGGTATTTAATCATGTGTTTTGGGTGAGGGAGAGTTGTGCATCTAGGCCTTTTTGCATTGGTTAGGCTGTACTTTCCCTATTGCAGGGAGCAGACCAAATTTCCTAGACTCTGGAATCCTGGGAAGAAGCAACCCAGAGAGGTAGGCTTGGCTTGTCTCCTTTCAGCTGACTTTAGAAGAGCTCTTACATTACTCATGTTTCCATCCTGGATGTTATTTTCACAATAATTGGCTCCACTTGGGGCTGAGGGCAGGGAGTGAGATGGGGGAGGGAGGCATCTCTCTTTCAAAGGGTGATTTCCCTGAATCCCCACACACTGAAATATCCTCCATGCTCTAAGTCATTCATAGCTCAGGGTGAAATGCTTTGGGATTTTTTTTTTTTTTTTTTTTTTTTTGTGGATTTTCATGTTACTGTCCATCTTTAAAGAGCAGGGAGTCTCCTGTTCCCTGACACAGGGTGTCACATCCCACAGAACCAGTGGATGTTAGAGTCATATCCCACAGAACCATGAGGTATTAGAGTCACATCCCATAGAACCATGGGGTGTTAGAGTCACAGCCCTCAGAAGCATGGGGATATTAGAGCTGCATCTCACAGAACCATGGAGTGTTAGTCACATACTGCAGAACCATGGGATGTTAGAGTCACATTCCACACAACTGTGTGGTGTTAGAGTGAAATGAGACTAAAGACACCATCTTCCACGCAATTCATCTCACTACTCTTGGATATCAAGGGGAGTATGTCCCACACATGGTAGGGACAGAGCTGGGCCGACAACTCAGGCATCCTGATACCAGCTTCTCTACCCCCACTACACACTACACTGCCTAAGGATGCCTGAACTCAGTGGAGGTTTGCTCTGCCCTGACACTGATTCTGTGACGGGGTTAAGCACCTTGTTCATAGAGTGGCTTGTCTGTGCTTCAAACTGTGAGGAGAAGGTAGCTGTAGAGACCTTCACTCCTGAGGCCACAGGATCCTCGTGGTGGTTAAGATAGAAGCTACACAGAAGCATGGAGGCAACCGTGCACGGAAGCCCAGGTCTCCATCCAATGAAGTGGGTGTTGTTCTAGTTCAACGGACTGAGTAAAGAGACAGGGACTCCTTCCTATGTTGAGTTTCTCATCTAAGTCCGGCCTTTGCTCCTTTAGTACACTTACAGTGAACACTTTCTATGCACCAGGCCCTGTGTTAAAACTCAGTAAACAGCAGGAAAGGAATAACTGCATCCTCAGGAAGCTGTTTAGTGATAGAAGAAGTATCACAAAAAATGTGAAAACAGAGGCCAACTGTGCTTCTCAAGTCTAGGGATTAAGAAATATTCACTCTCATCTTTGATAGAGAAATAAAAAGCATTTGGTCTTTGTATTTTTCTGAACCAAACATGATCCTACACACACACACACCCACACACAAGTACCCGTAGAATATCTGCCAAATGAACAAAGGCAGTTGCTTTTCATGTCCACTTTAACTTTTTCCAGTTCCTGGACCTCAATGTACTTACTAGTAAAATAGGAGACTCGAGTCTAAGATGTCTCAGTTTTGCCCATGTGTACACTTGTATGTCAAGGTTAGAGCTCAAGTGATTGGCAGATGCGTGTGAACGTACAGACCACAAAGATTCCAAGGTTAAGGCAAAGGGTGTACTTCTAGATCACACATGAGAAACATCAAGGAATAGAAAGATGGAGAAATGAGTGGGGTAAGCATGGGATTCTTAAGTACTCAAACGAGAGTGACACAGGAGGGCACTGTGACCTAGAAAAAAGTCACACCATCATCACACACGAGATCATTTGTTCTATCATCAGCACTTTCATTGTAGGAAAAAAAGACAGGTTGTAACCACATATTCTTTAATGAAAAACATCTGGGTTTGAGTCCTGATGGATTTGGGAAAATTGATTCCATTTTCTTGAGTGCAAAAAAGAGATAATAATACCTGGTTCATAGGATGGTGGTGAGGAATCAGAGAAGTTCTATCAGTAAACTACCTAATACAATGCCTGTTACATAGTAAGCACCCATAAATATTATTATTGTCATCATTGCTGTTATTTTCACTGTGGAAATTTCTTCTAGAGAATAGTGCTCAAGGCTAAGACACGCTCTTGGGAACAAGCATGAGGTATTTGCCTGGTCTCCTCACTAGACCTGGACACAGGGTTGTAGACACCAGACCTGAGGTCTATTGCCTAAGCTTACCTGGATGTGGAAAGAGAGCTGGTGTCCTTTAACATAAGCACACGAGGCAGGCCAGCTCATGCCCCTCTTCTGCCTTGTCTGGGCATTCAGTGGTGACTTGTGTGTTCTTGAGGAGGAAGAACTCATCAACAATACTATGTTGACCCTTTCTCTTTCTGAAAGCCACACTTCAGCCTCATTTGCCTCCCACACAGGGATCTGGCTGTGGGCTTCTTTTGCTTTGTGTCTTCTAAACATGCACTGCGTCACATAGCACCTTTCTCCTGAGGTTTCCCATGTGACATCTTAGGCAAAGCCTAATAAATGCTATTATTTACAAAATTACATATGCATGTGTGTGTTTTATATACATGTGTGTTTCTGTGCACGTGTGCATGTATGTAAAACACTCTCTGATCTGCCTGGGATAGTTCCTGAGCCCCTGCTTGGGCAAACAGGCCGGTGGCTGATTCTGAAAAGTTCCATGTGTTCCTGGTCTGTGGGGTGGAGGGGGGGAGGGGGCATGAGGAAGGGGGGGGGAATGGGCAGGTCTGTGTGCCCAACCCCCACCTCTAGACTCAGCTTCAGTCAGGGCACCCTCTGGAGAAGCAAATTGGGTGGAAAGTTAAATCACTTCCACATATGCCCCAAATACTAATATGAATAAAATAAATGCGTAAAGATTGAAGCATATTATCATGTTTAAACCAAACTGTAGCTATTACCAGGCATAGAGGCCAGAGGTTTTTTAAAGTTGTTATTCTTGAAAAACATGATTGATTTTGAACTTTTTTTAAAATTTCAATGTCATGAACCAGACATCCATAATTATATTATTTGTCTTACACAAATGAAAAAGAATAAATTAAAACTGGGCATGTTGCAACAGGACTGTTGACATTATATACAAAGCCTGCTTATTGTCATAAGATACTCTTAACCTTCAAGCCAAATCTTTCAAAACTATTAGTGTTAAATGTAGCAGCTGTTGTCAGAGTTCTCCTGTTCTCTGTTTTATGCATTGTGCTTTATTTGAAATGTTTGTTATATTTGTGTATATAACTTTCTGTGAGCTGTTCCTTGAAAGCTCCAAGGATTAAACATGAAGGTTGAGCCAGTTCAAAAGGAACAAAGTTAAGAAAATTAAAGAAAACTTGCTAAAATGAATGTTTAAACCATTAAAATATTTAGTAAGGTTTGCCTCGAGCTGTTTCCTTTATGTAAAACATGATGCATTTTCTCTCTCTCTTATTCTTTTCTCCTTTAAAACAAATGAGGTTAAGGAAAACATACTTCTGCTCTGAAGTCTTTTTTTAAAGCATTAGAAATTTAATATCTAAATATTTTATGCAAATAAAAATGCTTGATTCAGGAAGAAATATCTCAAACACCCTAAGTATTTGGGCTAGTGGGCTATGGAAATATTACAAGGACATGTGGAACCGAAGAGATTGTCCTCTGAACTTGGATCAACCTATGATTTTACTAAGCCATTAGGAATTACTGTACGGTAACAGAGACTACGATTCCTGTGTATCTTCAAAATGCAAAAGAAAGCATGAACTTTGCAGAACTCAGGGTAGATTTAGGCATTCTGGTTTAATTTATTCCGCCCCTAATGAAGAGTGTTTAATTGACATGTTCAATTTCACACAAGAACTTATTCTCCCAGGACTCCCTACCATCCCATGCCATTTGGAGTTCCCCCCTTGACCACCACCTTGTGCAGAAATACCAGGTCATTGAGTTGTCAAGGGATCTATCCATTTGTCTGTCCGTCCACTTAGGGGGAGTATGGTATGGTGGAAAGAGCAACAAGTGAAACCGTCTTGCGTTCAAATGACACATGCTAGCTGTGCAACTTGCAAATTTATTTAATGTCTCTGAGCCTCATTGTCTCATTTGTAAAATGTGACTACTGTAACACCCACTTCACTCGGGCATCATCAGAATCATATAAGATAATGTACTGAAAATGCTTTGTGTAGTGCTTGGCTCAGAAAATGTTAAGAGAAAATATTCAGTCACAAATTATTGAGTGGGTGCTTACTAAAACCACTTACTTCCTACATCCCCTCAGATCTACAAAGCCTAAACTGAAATGGGAATTTTCTGGGCTGTACATTTGAGGATCACCAACCAGCCTTGCGTAGGGCAGAAGGTTCCAAACTTTCTTGAATCACAGTGCCCCTGGTGACTCAAGAATTTTTTCAGAGTATGTCTAGATCAAAAACAATACCAGATATCTCCATTTATTAATAGATCCACATAACTTGATATGGATTTATGCTCTAATGGTTTAGTAGCCATCTGAATATATATACATATATTCAATACTGTATATAAATTAGAAGAAAGAAAAAATTGGTTATTTCATTATTTTTTAATGTTTATATTTGAGAAAGAGAGAGAGAGAGCATGTGCATGAGTGAGGGAGGGGCAGAAAAAGAAGAGGATTCAAAGCCGGCTCTGTACTGACAGCAGACAGCCCAATGCAGGGCTCAAACTCAGGAACCATGAGATCATGACCTGAGCCGAAGTCAGATGCTTAACCAACTGAGCCACCCAAGCACCCTTTGTTATTTCATTCTTTAGAAAACCCTGTTACTCACTAATGGGATATGTGTGCTTGTTGACCTCTATGCAACTTCTCAAAACTTGGAATCAGATTGGATACTGCCATTCTCGTTTCCTGCCCCACACTGATTTTCATACAGTGCTCACTTTTCTTTCACAACTACCAAAAACCTGGCTTTGCAAAAATATGACGTCATTGAAAGGAATGTGATATAACCTCGTGTTCAATGGTGCCCCACCTCAGGCCAATAGTTCTCATGATGTGTGACAGATGTCCAGTGTCACTGTGCTTCCCTTGCAATTATTTTTCTAATTAAAAAAAAAAAAAACAGGTAAACCCTGTGCACCCCAGCGCATAGGCTGCAGCACCCCGGGGCACCTCCGCACAGTTCAGTAATCGTGGGCATGGCATATTCTCCGAATAAGTGTGTCTTGCATCCGCAAAGAAATGACCTTGTTTCTACATCGAAAACTGAATTGCACAAGTGGTGCCCATGAAAATACCGAAATAGTAAAGTCCAGAGCTTCTGTACATTTATATCCGTCCAGCAGATCAGGTACAAGTTTCAGTCCCAGTCGTGCGTATCTGGAAGCCCTCTGACCAGGGTGCGAAGGACGGAAGTCACATGGGGCATAAGGAAATTCAGGAGCTGAAGAAATTCGGCCGCCCACCAACTTGCCTGCCTGTGTGGATTAGTCATCGCCAAGTGGCTCTCCGACAGCAGGACGGATCATCCCAGCCCCCTCTTCAGGACCGTCAGGATACTTACTACAATAGCACGCAGAATCGAAGGGTGCCCCTCACAGTCCCAACCCAATACCTACCTTCCCCGTGCTCTTGCCTTCGAGAACTGTGCCTGAGCTTCCTGTTTCTGAACTTCACGGGCACATAATCAAGATCACACTTTCCCGTCTTCTATCACTCCTTCCTGCCCTTCGCAGGCCCACCCCTGACGCTGTGGCTCAGTGTCTCCGCAGTGGTATTTCTATTAGACACTTTCAGAGGTGCCGCAGAGGCGTGCCCTGGGCTGTACGTAGTCTGTTTATTCTCACACAATTGAACATACATTTTTGTTTCAATTTAGAAACTACCAGATGCCTGGAGCTGAGTTATATTCTGTGGGTGTGAAAGGAAAAGTCTCTGACATTTTCTCTTGCCCTGAGGAAAAAAATAATAACTTAAGTTTCTCTTTAGCTACACTTTGGGCTAACATCTTGCCTTCTACCAAATACAAATCCCATGCTTGAGAGTGAGACGCTCAGACCTTTAAGGCATGGGGCAGGTCTGAAGACAGAGAGAGAGGGTGAGGAGGTGGGAACTAGCTTCTCCTCCAGCCCTGACCTGGGGCCTGTGCACCGTGGAGGCTCCAACATGGGAGCTCAGAAGCCACGCTCCACTCTATCTGCTGATTCAGATCCCCCACAGACTTGCCAAAAGCCAATGTGCTCCTGGCTTCTCAAAGCTTTGATTTGGCCTCTGACTTACCAGGAAGATCAGTCCAGAGCTCCTTTTCCCACTCGTGAATAGCTGGAGAGCCCTCCTCTGACACAAACATGCCACAATCATTCTGCCCCAGCCTCAAAGTTAAGTGTCAGTTTTATACTAACCAGGGCATTTCATATATTGAAAGTAAGAGAAGTTATTAAATTTGAAAGAAGAAAAACAGAAATTCTACCAAGAATCTCATCAAGATGTTATCTTTCCTTCCATTTTTTTTTTAAAGACAAACTCTGAAAAATTAATCGAACTCTCTGGATATGTGGCATCCCAGCTTCCAAGTCTGTCTTAGATCTGTGCACTGCCAAGGGCCACGGGTCCAAGATAACGTGATTCACCCTTCTTTCTGCCATCTGCCTCTCTCTGCCCACAAGGCCTGCCAGTGATAGACTTGTACCGACCTCACCAACTATGTAATGGGTGTTACAATCTCCCAATGGTTTCAGAAAAGGAAAGCCTAACAGAAGGAGTGGGGAGGGGTGACTATTGGACCAAATAAGCAGGTACCATTGTGGTAAAGAGACAGTGTTTCTGTTTTTCAAGCTTTCAACTCTGAACTGAGTTGCAAATACTGGGGAAAGAACAAAAGACCACGATACATTTTTCAGGCCAGCAAGCTCACTCTATTCTAGAAGCACAGCAAGAATACATCCCACGTTATCTTGCTCATTATATTTTTGTAAGACTTCTAGTAAGTGGAAATTCTTCCTGGGTTTGGCTGAAGGATGAGCGTCAGTTCTAGTTTTTGAAGCTGTTGTTATTGGGGATGGCGCGTCAGACTCACGGCTGGGAGACAGTGAGGATTAAGAGATTGAGGGACTGCTCACCAGATGGCATTTAAAAACCGAATTTCATAGAATTCTTTAATAAGAGAAGATAGTATATATTTCAGGCAATTTGATTCCAGTATTACAAGAGTCGCGGGGTGGCACCTAAAACTTCCAAATTGGAGTAAGTTAGATCATGTGACCTATAGGAAGGATTCAGGATGCTCTTGAACTCTTCACTTAACCACCCATTTGGCAGAATTTCTAGGCAAGTATTGAGATAAAGAGGTGCATTTGAACCACGTATGATTTGTATATGTGATATGACTTCTAACATTTTCCCACTGGTATCGCCTTATAATTGTCCTTAAAGGTGGGTAGAGGGTGATAGCCTCATTTTACAGGTGAAAGTTTATTATGAAGGGATGGGAGAGATTAAGTGGATTTGGGTCCTGCCATTTATTAGTTGATCATTCATCCATTTAGATCATTCATCCATAGATTTACTCATTCAGGTATTTATTTTTCCTTGCAAAATGTATTGCACTAACCCCAGGTCCTGGGCCCCCCGAGCTGTGTGCTTTGTGCATTGGCAGTGCACATGCTTCGAGCTTCAGGAGGATGGTTGGGGCTCTGTAGCCTTATAGGCTCACAGATCCCCAGGTGTCCTGCTCTGGGCCTGGGCCCTCCCCAGATCCCCTGTTTCAGGTTCAAGGCTCCCCTCAGGTCTGCACTCTCATTCAGCCTTTTTGTAAGAGGCTATATATTTTAGAGCCTATGCTGGGTTTTGAGGATGGATGCAAGCAGTGGTATGCTAGTAAACGTTTAACAAATTGCTCTTTGAAGGGGGGTGGGAGGGTGGTTAATTTTAGTGTTTGCCAGTTTCTGTGGTATAAATATTCCCACTGTGGCTGATTTCTAACCACCTTTGTGACATCAGTGAACTCAGAGGTGGAGAAAGATGTACAATGAGCTCTCTAGAGTGTTGTGGCCAGCTCGAGCATACCACTGGACAGGGATGCCATAGAGGCACCTGGGTGGCTCAGTCGGTTAAGCGTCTGACTTTGTCTCAGGTCGTGATCTCGTGGTTCATGGGTTTAAGCCCCACGTTGGGCTCTGTGCTGACAGCTCAGAGCCTGGAGCCTGTTTCAGATTCTGTATCTCCCTCTCTCTCTGACCCTCCCCTGCTCACACTGTCTCTCTCTCTCTCAGAAATAAATAAATAAATAAAAACATTAAAAAATTTTAAAATAAAAAAAGAATGTCATATACTGGGGCACATGGGTGATTCAGTTGGTTAAGCTTCTGACTTCGGCTCAGGTCATGATCTCATGGTTCATGATTCAAGCCCCGCATCAGGCTCTGTGCTAATGTTTCAGAGCTTGGAGCCTGCTTCAGATTCTGTGTCTCCCTCTCTCTGCCCTTCCCCTGCTCACGCTCTCTCTCTCTCTCTCTCTCTCTCTCAAAAATAAATATTTTTTTAAAAATGCTATATACCTGGTAGTTTATCAGCAGCCAAAGTGTATTTTGCATAGTTTTGGAGGCTGGAAAGTCCAAGATCAAGGCACCAGCAGATTCAGTGTGTGATGAGGGCTGGCTCCCTGGTTCATAGATGGCGACTATCTCACTTTATTTGTAATATGGAGGAAGGGGCAAAGGCAAAGCTCTCTGGGGTCTCTTATGAGAGTGCTGATTCCATTCATGAGAGCTCCACACTCCTCACCTAATCATCTCCCAAAGGCTCCACCAACCAATACCAATACACTGGACATTGGGATTTAACATTTGAATTTTGGGGGGATGCATTCAGTCTCTAGCAACAAAGTATAGAAAATAGTTCTGTGTTGCTCATTGTATTATGCAAGGGACAGAACTGTAAATAAACATTTATAATATGTAATTTTATAAATGATGTAATAAAAATGTTTACAGGGAGAGGATAATTTTCCTGGAATGATTATCAGGTAGACTCTACAGCGGAGGTGGTGTCTGAATGGAGTCTTGAAGAATGACTATTAATTCCTCAGGCAGTCAATGTGAGGTAAGGGCTTCACAGGCAGGGAATAGGGGCATGGGAGTGTTCATGAACATAGTATCTGCCAGGAAATGTGGGTAGTTTTGAAGACATTAAGTGAATGTGTCCTGAGAGAGTCTTAGGAGATAAGAAGGAACATCACCAGATAAATTGTGTTAAGAATCTGGACTTGTTACATCATGAGGAAACTAAATAGGTGGCTTTAGATTTACTTTTTGCTTTATTGAAGCATAATCAACAAATAAAAATCATATATCAAAGGTGTACAACTTGGGGTGCCTGGGTGTCTCAGCTGGTTAAGCTTCCAACTTGATATCTGTTTAGGTCATGGTCTCATGGTCGTAAAATTGAGCCCCACGTTGGGCTCTGCACTGACAGTGCATAGCCTGCTTGGGATTCCCTCTCTTTCCTCTCCTTCTGCGCCTCCCCAGTTCATGCTTGCTCTCTCTCCTCTCTCCCTCTCTCTCAAAATAAATCTTAAAAAAATTAAAAAGGTATGCACCTTGATGTTTTGATATATGTGAACGTTGTAAAGTAATCACACAATCAAGCCAATTAACATATCCATCATTTCCCATAGTTACCATTTTCTTTTTCTATTTTTATGGTGAGAATGCTTAGAATCTTCCCTCTTAGCAACTTCTGGGTATACAATACAATATTGTTAACTACAGTCACCATGCTGCACGTGAGCTCCCCAGAACTTATTTGTCTAACATAACTGAAACTACCTTTTCTTTTTAATGGGTCACTTTGCCTTCAGTGTGGTGAATAGATTTAAGGGTGACAAGACATGTGGTAATGGGACAATCAGAAGGGCACCACAGGAACACAGCCTAAAAAGGAAAGAAGGACTTGATAATCAGGATGTAGAATCAACTGGGCAGACTCATATATGGAGACTTGAACTCGGTATCTTGGGTCCACTCTATTAATCCCTCCTTTCACTTACTGTGTTGCTTTTTGCATATTGCGGTCATTTCTGGGGTGACTCTGGCCAGCTAGGCAACCCTTCCTGGACTCAGTTCAGCCCAGGCTGGGGACCATGAAGGTAGAGCCCCACCCCCACCCAGCAGACCCTATCTCTCTTACCAAGTGCTGCAAAGATGGTTTGCTCCCTGCTTTGAAAGGCCACGCAGACCCAGGGCCACACTACAGAGAACATGTGGTTGCTATTTCATTTATGCTTTATCATTTTTCATTCTGACATTAAAGCTCCTCTGCAGCGGGGCGAGAGCGCTGTACATTGTAAGGCGTAATGTGAACCGAGGGCTCCTGCTTCGTGCCAGAGGAAACGTGATTCAGAAACAATTTGAGGGCAACTGCAAGGTGATGTGGCCCAGAGAACCAGAAGCTATTGAAACTTTAAACATCATTTCTGGACAGTATAATATGTTCTGCAGGGCAGCTTGGAAAAACAGGAAAACCCTCTTTGGCCAATCCTTGGAGAATTAGACATTTTTAAATATCATCTGGAGCAAATGTTCTTAAAGAGCCCACGCCCTTGCCATCAAAGACCACAAAGTTGAGATGGAAGCACCTTTATCCCTTGGGTGCTTGAGAAAGCTTGGTCCACGGGAGGGCCAGGCTTACCCAGGGTCTCATACATCCTTGGCTACAGACATGAGCCTCCTAACTTTTCCCATCACATAGCAGGCTCTCTGTGCCACTGGCCAGCTTGTGTCTATTGCTCTTTCTAATCTTGAGCCATTGAAAGGTGAATTTTCAAGGGAACAGACCTGTCCAGATCTTTTAAAAAGAGAAAGGCAACTGCCTTATTTACCCATGGACAACAAATTCAGTTTTTGTCATGTACATGTGTTTCTCCCACTAGGTGGTGTGTTATTTGAGCGTGCCTAAATCCAGTGTCTGGATCAGAGCAGATGCTTAGTAACTGTGGACCCAAGAGTGGAAGGAAGGGGAAGAGGAAGAACGGGAGGGCAGGGCGACAGAATCAGAGAAACATGGGGGGAAATATATTTTTAGTTTTGTGTTTTTACATATGGAAAAGGAGACTAATTAAGCATTCCGCACATTGATGTGATCAAAAATAAAAGGCAATTCATACTGAAAGGATTTTTTTTAATCTTAAATGCTGTTCATCAGTTTATCGCCAAGAAATTAAGTTTTAGCTGTGCACCATTAACATTAAAATATATCAAGATTATTGGTAAATCCAGGCTTCAAATCCCAACAACTAATCAAATGCAGTTGCTAGTCTTTTGTGAGACCCAGAACACCCCTCCTTTGTTTTCCTCTGCTTTTCAAACATAATATCCAGTTCTTCTGACAATGATGATTTGATAGGAATGGGCATATGATTCATTGTGATATGTGAAAGGGAATTTTGAAAAGAATGTCCCACTTAGATTTTTAATATGAACTTAAAAAAAAAAAGCATAGAATGGTTTTAGATTTACAGAAATTGTGAAAGATACTACAGTGAGTTCCCATATACTCTCACCAGCTTTCCCTTTATTAACATTTTGCATTAGTGTCATGCATCAGTTACAATTAATGGGCAATGTTGACAGTATTATTAACTCATGTCTATAGTATATTCAGATTTCCTTAGTTTTTGCTCAATATCATTTTCCATTCCAGAATCCCATCCAGGATACCACAGTGCATTTAACTGTCAGGTCTCCTGAGGCTCCTCTTGGCTGTGACAGCTCTCATTCTTCATTTTCATAGCAGTAAATAAAAACCTGTTTGCTATGCTTAAAAGTGGCAAATAAGTTTTCCTGCCTAACACAGTCCTGTGCTTGTAAACACAGTTTCCACAAATGTAAAGTTTTAAACATGTTTACTGTGTTACGGGTAAGCAAATGGCTATTCCTCTCCAAAGAGATAAACACTCACTATACCCCAACAGCATAAACATATTTTAGAAAGGACCAGAAATTATGAACATGTTGATAAAGATATGATAAAGAGTGATAAATACCATATATAGCCAGCGATGTAATAGTTTAGGTACCTTGGTTGTAAACAATCAGAATATGAGAGTTGCCCCCGCCAATGCTTAGGATGGGAGGCATTTCCTAATTAGCATATAGGTCCAGCCCCTGGCCGACCACAAGAAGCATTCACCTTGCATTGCTTCAAGGCTGCTCTCAACTTTCCACACACTGACCATAAGGCAACAGAAACCAGGAAACACACTGGCTGGGTACGAGTGGAGGCCAAAGCAATGATCTGCAGAGATAGGAATGGGCCTTATACCCCTATTCTTCCTTGCTTGCTCACATTTGCTACTGAGCTTGTTAAAGGAAACACATAAATGAAAACTGTTTAAGCTAAGTGGTATTCATATGCAGTTACTCGTGGTATTGTCCAGCCCTCAAATAAAATACTTATGCTGGACCAATTGGAGTATGTCCAAGGGACTTTTTTTTTTTTTTTTAATCAAGAAACCAGAACTAGCAAGAAAGGCCCTTTTAATGCACTGCTTCTAATCTATGAAGATGGAAGCCTGGAATTATCAGAATAGAGAAAGGAAGTTTATAATAGAAGCAACAGGAGTTGGGACACAGAGAAAAGCAGACAAGAGAAGTGGAAATAAAGGGTACTGATATCAGTGTCAAGTATTCAGAGTGCTTGGATTCTGTTGTTCCTGAAACCAGTCCTGTTATTGTTCTTTCTAAAATCCTGCCGCATAAATAAACATTTAAAAAAGGGGGGGGGGGATCTGGGTGGCTCAGTTGACTAAGCAACCGACCCAATTTTAGCTCAGGTCATGATCTCATGGTTCGTAAGTTCGAGCTCCTGTGTCGGGCTCCACACTGACCGTGTGGAACCTGCTTGGGATTCTCCTTCTCCTTCTATCTGCCCCTCTCTTGCTTGTGCTCCCTCTGCCTCTCAAAATAAATAAATAAACATTAAAAAAATAATAAAATAAGATCCTGTCCCATTCCCGTACATTATTGTTGCTTTTCCCATTTCTGTAAGGTTTCTATCACCTATAACTAAAAAAGTCCTGACTAATATATTTAGTAAAAATATAAACTACTTGGCCATTTGGTTTTATATTCTTATAACATTCACATTTTTTCCTTCTAACATTTATCACAATTTGTAATCATACATTGATTAAATATTATTTCCCCATTAGTCTATATCACATGAGAGTGAGGAACATGTCTGTTAGGTTCACCACGGAATACACAGTGCCTAGCATTATGCCCAGCACAGAGTAAACATGTGATTAATATTGATGATGAGTGAGAGCAAATAAAAGAACTATACTAGATGCCCAAGTTATTTTAATTATTGAACGAAATAATGGACTTTCAGTAACCTCTATAAAAATTAAATCAGGTAAGGGTGAGGGAGTAGGTCTCAATACCCAAGAATGTAGACTGCCAGCACTTATGGGTAAGGCATTCAGATGTAACATGACGGGTTATTTCATTTCGTTACTGTATCATATAATTTGCAGGGTTTTTAAGTTGTTGATATCTCCATTGTCTTATGCCTTGTTTTTAAAAATCAAATTTTCTGTCTTAGATCTGGTTATTGTACCCAAATAAAATGAGAATGCTTGTAATTAGGATATAATGTGACAATTACAACAAATTATAACAAAGGGTTCTTTGTTATAAGATATAAGGTAGGTAGCCAAATTAAAGTAAGATAGTTACCTGGATAGTAATTTATGCAAATGCACTATAAAAGTATGAGACAGTATGACTTTTACATGAAAAACATATTGTCTCTAAGAGTAACATTTGATAAAATTAAATCCAAATGAATGAGATAGGATTTCTGCAGAAGTCCCTTAGGGTACAAAGTATCTTCCAAACCAAAGTGAAAGAACAGAAATTTTTTTCCCTTAAATAGTCTATTGTCAAGTTGGTTTACATATAACACCCAGTGCTCCTCCCAACTAGTGCAATTTAATTGAAGGATTTGATCTAGGGCATAGAAAGAAGAACTAAACATAAAAGTTGTACAAACATCATGGAAGAAAAGATGTGTATTAGTTTCCTAGGATTGTAGTGACAAAGGACCACAAACTGGGTGGCTGAAACAGCAGAAGTTTATTGTCTCACAGTTCAGGAGGCTTAAAGTCTAAGATCAAGATGTTGACAGGCTTGGTTCATTCTGAGAAGTCTAGGAAAGAATCTTCACAGTGGGTCTCTCCTAGCTTCTGGTGGTGTGCTGGCAACCTTTGGTGTTTGTTGGTTTGTAGAAACACCACCCAGATCTCTGCCTTCATTTTCAAATGGCGTTCTCCCTGCACATATGTCATGTTGGATAAATGCCCACCCAAATGACTTCATCTTAACTTGATTATGTGCAAAGACCCTATTTCCAAATAAGGTCATATTCTGAGGTAGTGGGGTTAGGACCACAACACGGGACCATGGGAAGACATAATTCAACCCATAACAAGATGAAGCCACAGAGAAAGGATGCTTCACTTGGAGATTTAAAAGGGGGAGCAAAAGAAAGGTCGTATTTGTTACTCCTGCATGGTCCAAGGGAAAGCATACTCATATGGATGGGGCTTAGCATTGACAGGCTTAATTCTAAAGCAGAGATGAAGAATCATCTTTCTCCTGCTCCCGGCTCTGACCCCATGCTTACAAAGCAAAATTCTGGATACTATCTTCATGTTCCCAGTAGGGGAGAGCATGGCCAACCTGATGGCATAAACATTCTTATTCATTCTGGAATTTTAGTTCTCAATGTGAATTAAGGTCATTGTCTAGCCTATAAGTCAGTTTCTCTGAACTTGATTTAAGGTAAATGAGCTCAGCACCTCCAAGTTCCCTGGCCGAATCCACTTTCTGGACAGATCACACCCCTCCATATAATGCAGATGGTATAATGTTTCCTCAGGACTAATAATAATGCAGTAAAACTTTTCATGCAACTTAAATAATATTTACTAATAATTGCTTAATAGTTGTACATATGATCATTCCTAGATATATTTCTTTCATGTCTGTATTTCCAAAGCTTACACAAATGCTCAGTACATAATAGGAGGTAAGAATTTTGTTTGCTAATAATAGTAAATGTGCTAAAATGAGGATGATTCCTCGAAGTTACTGTTTCCTCTATCTTACATAACTTTTGTTAAATCTGGAAAAATATATATATATTCTGCCTTTCCTGTTTTAGATGCTTCTGAGTTACCACTGGTCATTACACTGGCATTTACCTTCCTTGCTTTGAATTCCTTCTTTTTTTTTCAAAAAGCTCCTAAGGTCATATCTGGCCTTTATCAGTCTAGATAGATGCCCTAGGATGGAGCCTAGAGAGACTTGATACATTTTATGTTCCCATATCACCCTGACCCTACCCACCCTTTATTAAGACTCATCACACCCATACATTATTTGTATAGCTCCATGGGGGTATAATTGACATAAATAACCTGGCATAAATAGTGTAAATTGTTACCTTTGACATATATATAAACTCATGAAACCACCATCACAGTCATGATAATGACATACCCATCACCCACAAAAAGTTATTTGTACTCCTTTGTAATCTGTCTCCATATTACACTCCAGTGTAATCTGTATCTATAGAGCATTGGTAGACAATTGACATTTTGAACAATATTCGGTTTCTAAATTATGAACTCAATATATCTCTGGATATTTTTGGTCTTTTAAGTTTTCTCTCAGCACTGTTTTGAAGTTTCAGGAAACAGACATTGCACATCTTTTGCCATATTTATCCCTAAGTATTTTATAATTTAAGTAAATGTATACTTCTACTTCAATTTCTGATTATTCATTGTTTGCACACAGAAACACAGTGGATTTTTGTATATTGATCTTCACTACTGCAACTTTACTAAACTCACTCATTCTAGTGGCTTTATTTTGGAAGATCTCATCAAACGCTCTACATGAATAGTCATAGTGTCTTTGAATAAGGACAGTTCTCATGCTTTTCCAGTCTGGATGACTTTTATTTCTTTTTCTTGCCTGACTTTACTGGACAGAATTTTAAGCATAATGTTGAATACAAGTGAAGAAAACTGTATAACACTGAGGGTTCATTCAGTGCTTTTAACTTTGCTTTCACAAAGCTTCCTAGTTCTTGCTTACTAGATACTCCTTCCAAGGCCCAGCTTCTGTTTTTATCGGTAATATTGGCAGAATAATTCTCATTACATGCCTGCTTCGGAGACAGGTGTTCCATTAGGCAACCTATGCATAGTGTGCAACTTCATCTTCAAAACAGCTGCAAAAGGAGACAGCTTGCACAATGCCTACCACTCAGCATGGGGCCTGAAAGCCTCTGAGGGACTCTTAAAATATTCACTTAAGAGATGAGTGATTATTTGTGTTACTATCTTTATTTCCCAGATGAGAAAAATAGATCATTAGAATGAAGTTAAATAGCAGTGATGAAACCAGGATCCAAATGAAATCTCTTTGAATTCAAACTTTGTGGTAGACAGGCTTACCTCAATTTCCATCATCATCACCTGGGTAAATCCATTGCTGAATCATCTGTCGCCCATAGCCTCATGCTCTCACTGATAATATCATCACTCTGTAAGAATCATATGGAAGCCACTATTTACATCATTTTTTTAAGCTGGGGGAAGGAGGATCTATAACGGATGGGTGTGTGTGCGTGTGTGTGTGTGTGTGTGTGTGTGCTTGCGCTCACGCTTAAATGTTTCTTTACCCTCTGAGAGGCTCGGTAATTGTTTCTTGAAGTTATCATTAGAAGACTGAGAATAGGTGCAAGAGGGTGGGGAATCTGTGGCGATACCCCCAACTTCCACCAATGCAATATTTTTATCTATATTATTATTGTAATGATACTTCAGATTTCACTTTGAATATGATAGACAGGTAGATAACTGTAACAAGAGAACCTTCACAAAATTCTGCCTTAAATAGAACCTAAGATGTAATTCTTTTAGGAGCCCCTTGAAATAAAATGTAGAAGTAGGGCATTAAGTCATTCTACAGCTGACTCAGTAAAACTAAAACCAGCATTGTGTGCAATTAATTATTAATTGAATCCCTCTTTTAAAAAATCTTCGTGACAGACCCTACCCAACCCATCAGCTTACTCACAAGGGCTGGTCCACAAGGAATAGCTTGTCATTTGTCATCACCACAATAAGGCAAATGAAAAACTTTGCTGAGAAAACAGTGTCCCTTACTTTCCTCCAAGGGCATAACTATCTTAAATAAATTGCCCCATGCTTGATACACACTTGTCAACCATGTCTTTAGGCTTTTGAAAGACTGTCAGCAATTGCATGAGTTGAGGTCAGGTTTACACTTCTGCTGTCAACAGTCAGCAAATTGTTGAGACTGAATTACCCTTATTGCTAGTTATTAAATCATTAAGTGTCACAAGTTTATTCACCCTAACAGTGTTCAGTACAATTGAATAAAATATCTTGAAACCACAAGGTCTTAATGAAGCTAACAAATTATCACTCTTCTAAAAGGAACTCACAGCAGACGCATGACTTATAACTTTAAGAATAACTGTTTATTTACTAAGAATAATTGTTTATTTATAGATATGAAACTCCTTTGCTATCTAATACATACTTGCTGACTTCACATAACTGCCTTATTTCCATTAATGAGGAAACAGAGGTAAACTGAAATTTACCATGTCTCATGGTAAGGTATATAGGTTAAATTGCCCTCAGCTGCACGTTTCAGAAAAGCCCACTTCTAATTTCCTTAAATAATAAGGAAATGTATTATTTCTCATGGAAAAAATCTAGAATAATACATTGGATACATTATCTCACTCATCATCCACAATATCTCAACTGGATCTCTAGAGAATTGAGCCCTAATGCCCTAGGTCATCTATGGAACCTAATGAATTGACTTTTCTCCTGTGCATCTAGAACAGTATACTATTAAAATGACCCTTGAGACAATTAAGAAAATAGTCACATCATTTCACTTTCTTTATTTGGTGGTTCCAAAAGAGAATCCCAACTGAGGAAGGCTGAATAGTTTGGCTTCCTCCTCTTCCCTTATGGTTGTAAGACACATCAGCAGTACCTAGCATCACACAGGATAGCTTTTGGAGGGAAGAGACCTTTCTCCTCTAACCATTTCTTAGAAGTAAGAAAACAAGAAGCTCCCTGCACACTCTGTTCTACATTTAATTGGTCCAATGGTAAATCCACTGAATCTAAACTGTTTTCATATAATGAGCTTCCACAGAGAATCAAATAGCTCTTGCAGTTCCTAAACCCTCAGTTGTTTCTCAGAATGGTATTAATAATAACCCAGTGCTATGAGATCAAAATGTGACACAACCATTATTTCTGATTCTATAAGCAATAAATACACATCTGAATAAAAAGTCTAGAAAGTTCCATTATAAGATAATACAATTTAGGGATATTTTAGAATAATCTTTCTAATATGTAGTTGTTCCGTAGCCACATATAACAAAAGTCACAAAGACTTCAATACATGGAAAGGTTTTGGCACAAGTAAAAACATTCATAATTTGCAATAAGGAGTCATCTCTAAAAGTTGGCAGCAGTGATTCAATTATATATACTTTATTAAACTATAGGAATATATTACTAGAAATTCACATTTTCTAATCCACATCCATGTATTGTGTGTGTGTGTGTGTGTGTGTGTGTGTGTGTGTGTCCATCTGTCCACTTATTTATCTCACAATGTCTCAAACAGAGCCAGGGTGCAGATTAGAGAACCCACTCCACTATAGATTAAAGAGAAGGGGATTCATTGCAGAATATGATCTGGCTTCCAGCATTCTTTGGAGAATGAAGAGAAAAACTCTGCTAGAATAGATCCAGGCCAATTCACAGACTCATTCTCAGAAAGCCACTTAATAAGTTGGGAAATTACTGTGATGACTGTCGGCTCCAGAATAGGCAAAAGTATTTGTGTATATGGACCTCCTTCATTCTATATTGTTTTGCCTGCCTTAATGTCTAGATGTTTCTTATTCCTCAACCGTACTGTTGTAAATCAAAGTCTGCTCTAGCCCCAGCATTTTTTCCTCTAGCTTCTTTTAATCCAATATCTCCAAATATATCCCATTCTAGGATCAGATTCAAGATGAGGTTGTAAGGATTTCTCTGCTCCAACACTAGTTTGGACTTTGGACTTAAACACCCTCTAGTTTTACTCTCAACACTTAGTGACTTTTCTCCTGAGGACATGAAATTTCTTACTCTCTTGGTGTATATCTTTCCATAATCCTTATCATCTTCGCCTCCACCCTTCCTGCCTGACAGAAAAAATTGCAGAGGTGCAGTGTGGGGTGACAGGAGAGAGAGACAATGTTTTTCTTTTCAGTGCTTTTTGTAGTTCTTAATTTTCTTGTCCTTATATAAACATGGCATAAAGGAAAAGTTTAATAAAAAGATTGTCTCTGTACCAAGAGCTGGCATTTTAATAGATCCCTTTTCTATTTAGAAGGTAAGAAAAGATAAGAAAAACTATTTCCAAATTCCAAAGCTAGTTCCAACTGCTCATGACTGAAATGTAGATTATAAGACATTTTAAAACATAGCACTTTATTTAACAATTAAGTTTGTCCATAGTAATACAAATAATGTATGGCCTATCTTCTGAAAACATGGGATAATGCAACATTTATCAATAATATGTGTTTTAGAAAGAGATATACAAGAATTCTATAGTGGCTAGGAAATCTGCTACTGCTGATTGTAGGCAAACCACGTTCTAGAGATGCCAGGATAATTAAAGTATTACGTTGACAATCCCTTAGAGACTTACACAGAGTTAGCTAGCTGCAGAGAACTGGGAATTAGGAGACATTCTAAGATTTAGCCAGTATCACTACTCCCCTAATGTTTAACATTGCTTTACAGCAGCAGCCATGTAGGAAGGCTAAACTGCATTTGTTGAGTAACCTCATTTTATTTCTGTGCAACTGATGCTTTCAGTATATCTGCCTGGCCTTGAAATGTTTTCTGTTAAGTACCTAATGCAGCTTTGTGCTACTTTTGTATTGAGTTTGTACACTGATACATATGTGGATAAGGGTGAGGGAAGAAAAACATAAGCTTTGGCTCATGTCATAGATGAGCACAAACAACAGAATTTCTCCCTTTTTTTTTTTTTGATATATCAGGGTTTAGAAAATGTATTTCTCACATACCCTTCTTTAAAAAATGACCAAAGTCATGATCTTGTGCTTCATGAGATTGAGCCCTGTGTGGGGCACTGCGCTGACAATATGGAGCCTGTTTGGGATTCTGTCCCTCTCTGTCTCTGCTCTCTCTCCCACTCATGCTCTCTCTCTATATATATCAAAATAAATAAATAAATAAATAAACATTTTTTAAGAAAATAAATAAAAAATGACCAAAAATTCACTCACTAAAATTTAATAGTTTAAGTTCGGAGAGATAATATAGTATTAATGTAATGATATTAAGTACTGGAAGTAGAAGCTAAATAATAACTTTAAATTTGATAACACAGAAAGAAAATACCAAAATGTACTCTTTAGAGAAAACACACACACACACAGGTTCATGCATGTAACAACAATAATGTGAGTTCACAAAAAATCTGGTTAACAAAAAAAATAACCAAAACTCACATATTAATCAAATAAGTATTTCTTATAATTAATAATAGCTTAACATTAAGTTATGGGAATAACATAAAAAATCAAAACAATAGTTTTCTCATGCAGATACAGAAATCAGTTTGAAGATGACCTGGGAAATGTTTTATTCATATTATTAATAAAAATATCCTGCCCAACATAAATGTTCAAATCACATAGAAGGACATAATAAAACTGTGATAAGACATTTTAAAACAATAAAAAGAAGAGAGATGTATTCTCTTCCTAGATGGGAATATTGGGTTTTATAGATGTCCGTTCTTCTTAAATTAATATTTACTCACCAGAAATAATAAACATGACAACAGCTTGATATATAGTTAGTTAGTTAGTTAGTTATAATCTTAACTCATTTTATATGCCACAATTAATTCTAAACTAATGTAAAATGAGTAACTGAAGGAACCAGGTTTAAAAAAAAGGAAAGTAGGTACCTGATCTTGAGGTACATGAGTACTTTTATGTGAAAGAAAGGAAGAAAGAAAGAAAGAAAGAAAGAAAGAAAGAAAGAAAGAAAGGAAAGAAAGAAAAGGAAGGAAGGAAGGAAGGGAAAAGGAAAGGGAGAGGAGAGGGAAGGAAAGGGAGAAGAAAGGGAAGGAAAGGGAGAGGAGAAGGGAGGAGAGGCGAGGAGGGGAGGGGAGAGGAGAGGAGGGGAAAGGAGGGGAGGGGAGGAAAAGGAAATGACAACCACAAAGTAAATAAACAAAATAAAGTAATTATAATAACAATGAAATATTTTAACCAAAAAAATATGTTTAACATATATTATACACCTAATCTAAAATACAAAAAAGCTTGGAAAAATATTTGGAGCACATATTAAGCCTAATACTTTAACATTTTATATATCCTTAGAAAAAAATTTTAAGTTTCATAGATGAAAATGGGACAAAAAAAGTCATGAAGAACAAATTTTAAATACCCCGAATTCATACAAAAACAAATTTTATCCCCCACGAAATGTATAAAAATTTAGAAGATACCATTCTTTGCCTGTCGTATTAGTATAGATTAAAAATACCTGACATAGTGGACATGCAAGTGAATAAGAACTCTTGCACACCACCTAAGCAAGTTGCAAATAGTTTATCTGGGGAAGAAGGGGTAATTGGCATTGCTCATACAAGACTTTAAATGTGTTTAGAATGTTGCCCTGATAATTCTACCAGGAAAAAAAATCATCCTGACAAAAATCAGAACTATGTAAATATATTTATGTACATGTTTGATTATTACAAGAAATATTAGCAAAAATCTAAAAGCCTAAGAAGAAAATGGTGTTTAAATAAATTGTGAAATAGTATAGAATGCAATATACTACTGGATTTAAGAGATGTGATTTCAAAAAATGTTAAGAATGTGAGTGAGGAAAAAGGCAATAACAAAAGAGCTATGTACAAGTTTATGAAAGCCCTCTAGCATGGGGAATGACTGCATTAGACCAAAACACCACTTAGGAAAACAACTCTTATTGTTGGAGATGGACTTATGAGGGATTTTGATTTTTTATACTATTTATACGTTCTCAATATTTGTCTAAAACATATATTTCTTTTTAAAAAAACCCTGAAAAATAGCAGCTTAAATGTAACTTTTTTTGTTTTTTTGTTTGTTTGTTTTTTACAAATAGTTTATTGTCAAGTTGGTTTCCATATAACACCCAGTGCTCATCCCCACACGTGCCCTCCTCCTTGTCCATCACCCCCCTTCTCCTCCCCCCCACACCCATCAGTCCTCAGTTTGTTCTCAGCATTCAAGAGTCTCTCATGGTTTGCCTCCCTCCATCTCCCCAACTATTTCCCCCCTTCTTCTTTCCCTTGGTCTTCCTATGACCCAGCAATACCACTGCTAGGAATTTATCTAAGGGATACAGGAGTGCTGATGCATAGGAGCACATGTACCCCAATATTCATAGCAGCACTCTCAACAATAGCCAAAATATGGAAAGAGCCTAAGTGTCCATCAACGGACGAATGGATCAAGAAGATGTGGTTTATCTATACCATGGAATACTCCATGGCAATGAGAAAGAATGAAATCTGGCCATGTGTAGCAACATGGATGGACCTTGAGGGTGTTATGCTGAGCGAAATAAGTCAGGCAGAGAAGGACAAATACCATATGTTTGCACGTATAAAATGTAACTTTTATCTCTCTGTGTTGTCGATTGGATTTTTATATTTTTATCCAGTGAAACAATAGGATCTTTAGACGTCAGAATGGGTCTCATGATTTTGGTAAATAATTTCTAACAACTTGGAGGATCTGTATTTTTCTGTAAGAATTAACTATATCTCACATATTAATCAGTTGTACAGGTTATTTTACCCATTATGGTTTTCTCTGTTTTTGTATGACTTCAGATCTCTCAGTGTGATATTGGGATCCAACAGAGCGGGGTGGGGGTGCGAGCCTGTGGAAGGAGACAAGCTGGCCTCAAACCTGGTCTCTGTCTGTGGTCATCTGATTGCCTATCAGAAAATTACTTATCCTTGCCAAGGTGTTGCTTTCTCATAAGTAAAATTGGGGTAATAACATCCACCACGTGGGATTGTTTTAAGGATAGCACGGGATAAAGGATGTAAAGAACATATTATAAGTGTTCAACAAATATTAGCCATTATTTTCACCTTTAAGGGTACAATGAAGCCAAACAGCCCAAAACTGTGTCATTACACAATATTCAGCTTCAGTTATAATTATTACATAGTATGAATTTATTCAGGAAGCGTTTGGCTAGGCCTCGGAGTAGGTGAGCTCCTCATTTGGACTGCACAAACTTTGTAGTTTCTGGTACCACTTCACTGGGGAACTTTTCCTTTTTGAGAGAGTTTGAAAGGAGCCCAACCCAAGCTGGGGAGAACAATGAATGGGAACAGGGCACCTACCCTAGTAGACCTCACACTAGAAGTGGAATCTAGAGAACTTCATGTTGCAGAGCAGGTGTTGATGAGTTGGGTCATCATTGTCAGGAGCAAAAAAAAAAAAAATTGTAGTGAGTAATACTGTGCCAGGATCAAGTATTTATTTTTCCACATTTTGCTTATTTATTTATTTATTTATTTTCTATTATATTTAATTTATTTTTTTTAATTTACATTCAAGTTAGTTAATATATAGTACAACCAGGATCAAGTATTTTTTTTTAAAGTTTTGTTGAGGTATAATTGATATACAAGTACTTCATGTAGTTAATGTATACCATTTGATGAGCTTGCATATAAGCAAATACCCTCAATAACATCACGATAATCAAGAGAGTAGATGTATCCAGAAGAACTAAGATCAGGATCTAAAGAGAAATCTGTACTCCCATGTTCACTGCAGGATTATCTATAATAGCCAAGATAAGGGAACAACTCAAGTGTCCACTGACCAGCGAGTGGATAAAGCAAACATTATGCGTGTGTGTGTGTGTGTGTGTGAATATTAATCTATTAATCGGTCTTTAAAAAAATAAGGAAATCCTGCCATTTGTGACAACAAGATTGAATCTGAGGACATTATGCTAAATGAAATAAGTCAGTTACCGAAGAATAAATACTACATGATTTCACTTAGATGAAGTATTTACAATAATCAAATTAATAGAAGCAGAGCATATAATAGTGGCTGTCAGAGCCTGGGAGATGGGGAAAATGGGGAGTTGTTGTTCAATGGGTATAGAGTTTCAGTTATGTGAGATGGGTAAGTTCTAGAGATCTACTACTGGGCAGCATAGTGCCTATAGTTAATTAATAATACTCTACTATACAGTATTGTGAACTTCAGGATCCAGTACTATCTAAGAGGCAATCTCCATTGCTTAAAGAAGGGGATTTTTTGGTGCACTTGAATGCTGTGTTCAAATCTAAGGAGGAGAAGCAGTGGCAGGAGTTTCTCCCCCCGCCCCCGCGCCCCCAGGCAGCATAGAGTGTTGTACTTGGGACAACTGAAAAGAGAAGGGAAAAAGGAACCTTGGGGAAAGAGTAGGCACTGTCTTTAAGATGGAGTGTAACTGGAAACTGCCTCTAGCCAAGGTCAAGGTCAAGAGTAATAGAATCCTGGCAAAATGTGCTAGTTTATCTTCCCCCAATGAACTGCTGCCAAACAATATACACAGTGTCGCACAGCGCGGGAGAGTGTCTGATGCATCTCCAGAGTATTTATGAGGACTTCTGTTTTGAAGATAGTTTCTTAGGTAACAAAGTAAAAACATGTATGGATGAGCTCTCATTTATCAGTGCCCTGGCTTCCTGTAAAACCTAAACAGCAAGAATTTTGATATTTTCTCCTGAGCAAAGCAAGTTCTTGAAAGGGACAAATGGGGTGGGGGTGGAGGGGAGGTCCTTTGAAGATGGGGTATGCCCCACGACTCAGCAACAGCCTGAAAAAGCTGTATTCAGATGTCTTGACCCTCTGCTCTAGTCCCAGCACTAGTAGAGAAGAGATTACGGCAGCTGTAAATCAAAACTAAGCTGTTTGTACTGGCGCATGAAGCCCCCTGATTGGGGAGCGAGCAGTATTTTACTTCACTTACTCAAGTCACCTTTCGATGTCGCATCATTACGTGGTTCTCCAACTTCATTCTGCTGCTCTGATGGCTGGAAGCTGTTAGACTAGAAATTCTAGATGTCAGTTAAACTCGAAATTCTTTGCTTTTTAAAACAACCCCTTTTGTTTTGTAACATGAACTGGTCCTGTATTTCCACAGACTGATCTTTGTCAGCAAGGAATGACCAGAAATTGCCTAAGAATCAAAGAGAACGCTTACGGGGAGCAATCCAGAACATGGGGGACTCTGACACGGGCATACAGGAGGCATAGCCAGGAGGGGCCAAGAGAAGCATTTTCTGGGTGGCTTGAAGTACTTGTTTTATACAGCAAAGTGTTTTCTACTAAGATGCCAAAAAATTTTCGTGCTTTAATGTTTAAAATCATATAATTTTATAACAAAGTAATATATCTTTCATTGATAACAGGCAATTAGAGTAGAAAGATTCCACTTCATAAAGGTACAAAAATCCAATCTGATTCCAAAATGTAAAGATCAGTTATATTTTAGACTATTACTCTTCAGGTGGTTTGAAAGAAATATATGTTCTAGACAAAGAAATTGAGACCATATTAAATAACATTACAAAAATAATTACTCCTAATACCACCACCCAGCAATATAAGTTGTTATTGCTTTCCTAAATATTGTTTTGGTCTAACACACACATCCCTCATGATAGAATGCTTTAATAAAATTGTACATAATTATTCTATCACCATTGTTTATATTAGTCACATCCTTAAAGTTTTTGAAAACATCATTTTTTAATTCAGTAGTATATTGCATTATATTAATATTCCATAATATTGTGAGTACCCATGAAACAAACAAAAAACAAATGAACAGCTTTGAGACTCCTGACCTAGTTAGTCAAGGTGGGAATTCCCAGAGGTTGTGGGGCCATTCTGAAAATGTGGAAAATGAGTCTTAGTAAAATTAAAGGATTTTTCTCTAGATCCAAAGGCCCGGGGTTGGGGAGGGTAATCAACTACTGCCCCCCACCCAACCACACCCTGCCCATAGTTCAGGCTGTGTTTCCATTCCTTTGTAAAGGGTCCTCAAGGCAAACACTGATCACAAAATCTGTGAAGGGTCATTCTTGTCTATCAAGCTGACAGGCCAGCAACTATGGAAAGAAAGAGGGAGAAACTGATGGATGGGGGGGAGGGGGGATGGGCATGGAGGAGGACACTTGTGGGGATGAGCACTGGGTGTTACGTGGAAACTAATTTGGCATTAAACTATTTGTAAAAAAAAAAAAAGAAAGGAAGGAAGAAAAGAAAGAAAGGAAGGAAGGAAGGAAGGAAGGAAGGAAGAAAGAAAGAAAGAAAGAAAGAAAGAAAGAAAGAAAGAAAGAGGGAGAGACTACAGGTGGGTTGTTTCAGGCTTGGCAGTCACGTCACAGATTGAGCTGCTTGACTCTGTCACACGCTCTGGGCTTAGCATTTCTACCTGCTCCTGTGTTCCTGAGGCGGCCTTTAAGGGACATGCTCGCTGAGAGAAAGTTCACATTTGGAAGCCATTTGCTTTTACAAAATGTTTACTGTCCCTGCCCCTGACAGTTATTACTGGAGTCATTACTGATGGAATACAGAGAGAGGAGGGTTTCAGAGAACTGACATGTGGAAATGTATTTGTATGAGGGGACAGAGACAGGAAACAAATGTGTATCTGCCACTAACATGATTTTACCTATTCTGAAATATTGGCTTTCTCATCACATCCCATAATTTTGAGTTTACAAAGAAGCAGCCATATACAGTATTCTGTTTCCCCAATAAAGATAAAAATGTCCTTTTTTTTTCCTTCCCTTAGTACTTCTCTAACTATAACACATTTACAATTGGCAGGAACAATCCCAAACTGATTATTGCTTGGCAGATTGCTCCTGATGTGTGTATCTTCCTGAAGTTTAAGGTGTTTTAATGACGGGAAACCAATGGTTTACGTACTATCAAGAAAACCTATGACACAGTGCTTTTAAAAAATTCCCTTCTTTTTATTTGTACCATCTAAGTGGACCTCCTTTGAGATATAATTTATGTAGTTTTTTAATTAACGTAAAGTAAAACTGACCCTTTTGGATTAGACACTTCTGTTGTTTGGCACATTTACAGATTGGTGTAACCATTACCACAGTCAGGATACAGAACACCTCCATCGCCCCACGAACCGCCTTGTGCGGCCCCTTTTCAGTCATACCCTCTCTCGTACACCCAGTCTCCGGCAATCACTAATCTGTCCTCAGTCACAACAGTTTTGCCTTTTCTAGAATCTCATATAGATAGAATTATGCAGTGTGTCTCTCATCTTTGAGACTGACTCCTTTGACTCATCATTATGCCTTTGAAATTCATCCACATTGTTTGCATATTGATAGTTTGCTCCGTTTTTCTTTTTTTCTCCGGAAGAGCATCACTCTGCTGTATGGACATGCTAGAGGTTGTCATCCATTCACTGTGAAGGCCATTTCCAGCTTTCTGAGATCATGAAGAAAGCGGCTGTAACATTTATATGCAGATTTTTGTGGAAACATAAATTTTCAATATTGGGATTGCTAGTTCACACTAAGGCATGTTGATAAAAACAAATTGCCAAATTGTTGTCCAGAGTACATGTACAATTTTGTATTTTGTATTCTCACTAGTAAGATATGGGATTTCAGTTGTTTCTCATATTTTCTAGCACTTGGTATTCTCAGTTTTTAAAAATTATTTTAGACATATTCATAGGTGTGTATCTCATCTTTGTTTTAATTTACATTCCATAATTAGTACCGATGTTAAGTAGCTTTTCTGTTTTAGTGTTTATTTCCCATTGATATAATCTATTTTGTGAAGTCATTTTTAGTTGGGGAGTTTATTTTCTTAGTGTTGAGTTCTGAGAGTTCTTTATATGTTAGAGATATAACTCATTGGTTGGATATATGATTCCCAAATATTTTCTCCCAGTCTGTGACTTCACTTTTCATTTTCTTTTTTTTTTTTTAATTTTTTATTTATTTCTAGGAGAGAGAGAGACAGCGTGAGCAGGGGAGGGTCAAAGAGAGAGGGAGACACAGACTCTGAAATAGGATCCAGGCTCTGAGCTGGCAGTCAGCACAGAGCCCGACGCGGGGCTCGAACCCACGAACCGCGAGATCATGACCTGAGCGAAAGTCGGACGCTTAACCGACTAAGCCACTCAGGTGCCCCTTCACTTTTCATTTTCTTAACAGTCTTTCTCAGAACAACATTTTCAATTTTGATGAAGTCCAACTTGACTGTTTCTTTTATTGATTGTGCTACTTTCTATCATGTCTAAGAGATCTTTACCCAATTCCAGGTACCTAAGATTTTTGTTTATATTGTCATCTCAAACTTTGGTAGCTATACATTTTATATTTATTTAGGGTTCATTCTGAGTTAATTTACATACAAAAATACCTTGAGGTTTATTTTTCTGCATATGGATGTTAATTGTTTCAATACCATTTGTTTAAAGATTATTCTTTTTCCATTTAATTTTTGTGGGTTTTTTTCTTGGTCAAAAAGTGAATGAACATATTGGTGAGGCTCTCTTGCTGTACTCTTTATTCATTGAGTTATATGTCTATACTTTTGCCAATTTAGATTATTGCAACATTAGAATAAATCTTATAATTGGATAACATAAATACTTCAAATTTCTTCTTTTTCAAAATTGTTTTGGCTATTCTAATTCTTTTTTTTTTAAATAGTTTATAGTCAAGTTGGTTTCCATATAACATCCAGTGCTCACCCCCACAAATGCCCTCCTCCATGCCCATCTCCCCCCTCCCCCACCACGCCCATCAGTCCTCAGTTTGTTCTCAGCATTCAAGAGTCTCTCATGGTTTGCCTCCCTCCCTCTCCCTTCCTACTTCCCCCCTTCTTCTCCCCCACGGTCCTCCGTTAAGTTCCTCCTAATCCTCCTATACGTGCAAACATATGGAATTTGTCCTTCTCTGCCTGCCTTATTTCGCTCAGCATAACACCCTCAAGGTCCATCCATGTTGCCGCACATGGCCAGATTTCATTGTTTCTCATTGCCATGGAGTATTCCATGGTATAGATAAACCACATCTTCTTGATCCATTCGTCCATTGATGGACACTTAGGCTCTTTCCATGTTTTGGCTATTGTTAAGAGTGCTGCTAAGAACATTGGCTATTCTAATTCTTGTGTCTTACAGTATAAATTTTAGAAAATGTCTGTACAAAAAATATTTCTCACTTTGGAGTAATTATAAAACTATTGCTAAATTTGAAGAGAGTTGATGTCTTAACTGTACTGGGTATTTCAATCCATGAATGTCTTCCAAGTATTTAGATCTTTGATTTCCTTCATCAGTGGTTATTATTTCTCAGTATGTAGATCTATCTTATACATATTTTGTTAAAGTTGTACCTACTTTGTGATGGTGGTGGTGTGGGGGAAGCTATTGTAAATGATATCACAATTTTTACGTCGAATTCCCATTATTAATTTCTATATAGAGAAACAGGATTGATTTTTGTGTGTTGTCCTTGTGTTCTGTGACTTTGTTATACCCACTTATTAGGTATAACTGACTTTTTTTGGTAGAGTCCATGGGATTTCCTATGTAAACAGTCATGTCTTACACAAAAAGACAGTTTTATTTCTTTATTTCCAGGATGTAGGATTCTTAATTTTTCTTGCCTTATTACACTGTCTAAGACTTCTAGTACTATTTTCAATACAAACAGTGACAATAAGAGTTTTTTTGCCTTTGCTTCCTTCCAATTTTAGTTGGGAAAGCATTCAGTCTTTTACCTTAAATGAGTTATGTTGTTTGTAGCTTTTTGGTCTAAGAAGGAGTGCATGTAAGACTTTCAGGCAACAACTAGGATTTTTATTCCTTCAGAAACTTGTCCTTAAATGGATTTGTGAGTGAAACAATGAGAGAGGCAGTTGCTTAGTCATTCTAATAAGAATAACAGCCAAGTTCATACATGGACCAGCAAGAACTGCCACCATGGCCATCTGATGTACGATGACTATAAGACATCATGAATTTTAAGATGAATTCTGATTTCAGAAATGTTAAAAGGTATAAAGGTATATATTAAATATTAAAAGAAAATATTTCAGAAATATTAAAAGGTATATCTTGGAGCTGGTAATATGTAGTAATTTTTATAATATGCTTTTAAAAACTCAACCCTATTTCATGAACAATTTCTCAGATCATAAAAACTGCTTATAGTTACATTATTTTAATAGTGCCTAATATTTCCTCATAAAGAGCAATCAAAATTTATTTAATCAGTCTCCCCTATTGGAATTTTGGTTTCAATTTTTATTTTATGTGATTATATATGATACACTGATAAGGATTTTTAGCGTTTGGAATTTGCACTTATAATTATATGCCTGTGAGATTCAACTAAAACTGGATTTGATCAAAGGTAATTTGTCTAATTTTTAGCTAATTGTCCTTCCAAGGGTATGGTTTTGTACCAGCAGAGAGTCAAATGATCCCTGAGAAAATGAGTCAGTGTTGAGAATATAAACTTGTATTCTAAGGAGACCTTTGGTTGCCACGTCACGGGACATGAAGTAAAATTTAAATGATCAGAATTATTTTTTGTTCATCTGATCAAGAGTAGAGTACAGGCAGGGGATTATTCTTTATTTTCCCATAAAACTTGCTGGTAAGATGAGAAAAAATCAATTTCAAAATAATCTTCTTGTTAAAATATTTCCCCTGAGGGGCTACTGCTACAAATTGTAAGCTAAAATAAGATGTTTACTGGATGAAGCATGAGGGTTTTTATATCTGACACAGAGCAGAGGTATTTAATAGAAAAAAAGATACATTTTTGAGTTATACAAAAATTGTAAAATTTTTATTTTTACTAAAATTTGTAAACCAAAACATTCCATTAACTCCATTCCATCACTGTATGGATTACAGGAAAATTTGTTAACATGTCTTGGATAGTAATATCAGTTGTATTGGAGTTAAAACAAATATGTGTTGCAATACAATTTGCTCCAATGTTTAGCTTTACTTAGAAACAGAAAATGTTAACACAGTAATTTCAAACTGTTGATACTGGTTTGTATTTTGGGGACCAGCACTGAAATTGATATAAACAAAAAGTACTTACATTGGATTTTTAATTCATTCTGTCTTGTGGTTCAAGCTGCTGACTATTTAAATGAGGAAGTAAGAGGGAAAAGATTAGGAATAAGTGACAGCCACATTTATGCATTTCTTAGGAAGTATAATTATAAATTACACGGAAATTAAATTAAAAAATGTACACATTTTTAGAAAGGGAAACATACACAGATGCAATGTGGTGTAGAGAAAGACTAGGATTGAGTTGGGAATCTGACACATCCAAACTGTGACCTAACATGTTTCCTCTCTGAAACAAGATATCTGGCTAAGTTCCAAATTTGTGAAAAATCAATAGATAATTGGTTGGAAAGTCTCTACTTTGAAGTTTTTTTAGTAACATTATAGACAAGTGAAGTATTATTAATGAAGGACAAGAATATTCATCATTACTACTTACAGTGTGACTTTGAGGAAATAATTTAACCTTTACAAGCCCTGTTCTTTTATCTGGAAGATTAATATTTACCCCATAAAGGTATTTTAAAGGCCAAATGAAGTAATTCCGTGAGACTGTAAAAGATGCAGCATTAGGATGCTTTCAGACACATTTTCATAAGAGGTACCTTTATTTGGTTGGCATAGGATAGTGACTTGCAAATATTGGCTAACCTCCTCTCCATAGAAATTCTGGAAAGCATTTATCAGCTTAGAGTCTATACAGATCACCAAAGGATAATTGGAGAATGTCTAGAACTCTACTGGGGAATGTGTTCCAAGGCCCATGGAAGCAGTCTATATAGGTACAACACATGTATATACCACACTTACAGATGTTAGTCAGGCCATGAGATGACATTAATAGCCAATCTCCATACCAAGCAGAAAGGAAGTTTTTAGAAAAAAGACTTCAGTTGCGTTTATGTCCTTACCCATGTGTAGACTATTTTCTATTACTGAGTACCTCTTTAACATCTAGGGATATTCATACTATTCCATGCTAGTTACTTTACTGGTCATGACTATTCTCTTCATTCTGGACAGCTTGGTTTGTACTGATTAAATGATTGGACAGTTGTCCAAAATTCTGTTTGTAATTGCCCTGCATCTATTTTTTTCATCATAGCCTCATTCCCTATATTTCTAAAACTGTCTTTGTTCCCTTTCTAATGCAATACTCCATAAGCTTTGCGCAGTGGCAGTATCATAGCCAATGAGGTTCATCTGAGGCGCGATTATTGCTAATTGAAAACCTAATGCAATACCCCATAGAACCTACAAGTGCAAGCAATGTAATACTCTTGACTCTGCCATGCTGCAACTGTGTTTGAGTGGGTAGCCTGGATAAGGGGACAGAGGTTTTGTTGACTGCTGTGCATATTGGTTAGAAGAAAAGAAGATGTCTCAGGAACTCCCAGGACCCTCTCAACTCCAGAGGCCTCTCTACTCCAGGGTTACATTTAGTATCAGGGAATCAGACAGATACTCCTTCAGTTATATCTCCTTGTTGCCTCATTTAACCTTTTAATCTCCATGCATACATGATGTTCAAAAGCACTTTGTAAATTAAAATCCTATAGAGAAGAATGAATTGAGTTGTGATTGTAGTTTTAAAGTCAGACCCTGTCTCTGTTTCATTTAAAACCTTAAAGTAAAAAATGCCACCTTCATTCTGAAGGAATATGGGAGCCAACCTAAACAAGACTACATGTGGGCTACATGGAAAAATGTTAGCCTGAGTTTGACTTAAATCTTGTCTCAAGAGTCCACTTTCAGGGTGAGGAGGCTCAGCAGACAGAGGCTGAAGGTTTTGGTTTTTTTTTACAGAGGTTCCTTTGCTGTGTATGATTGGACATTTTAATTAATGAAATAACACAGCTTTGTGAATAGCAGAAAACTAAGAAACTTTCATTAATAGAAAGTAAGCAGAAATTCATGGGCTGTGTCATATTTCATGAAAGGTATGAGGAAGAATAATTCTGAAGAGCATATGTGACTGGGCCAGGGGTGGGTAGGAAGAACACAGTGGTTTCTGATTAGCACACTCATGTCCCACTGGTTCAAACCATTGCTTTGAGCACCAAGAGCTCTAAATGATTAATGATAAGCAATAACAAGGACATGGACTCAGATGTTACTGTCTTCTTTCTCCTTCATGGAACAGAGCTCTCAAGACCCTAAGACCAATGGTTAATATTGAGCAAAACTGACTAGGAGAATTGTGAAGAAGGTATCTGGTGGATGGTACTTCAGCAAATGAGTGACAGGCAATAAACCTATTGCCCTCACCTTGAGGAGAGCCTCCTTTGTATCGTTGTCCACGTTTGATTTTTAAAAAACTATCTGTTGGTCTCAGAGAAAACATTTCTTTTGAAATGATTTCACAAATACCAAGGTCAAGACCTCAGACAGGGAAAAAAACTTCCCAAACCCCAAGGGAACATTCCTCCTAGGACTGTGATTTCTGCTGAAGAAAGGGAGGTGTCTGAGATAAGCAGAGCAGACTGTGCTGGAAGAAAATAAACATGTTTGTTGTTCCCCTAGTGAATGTATCTCCTAATATAGTCCTGGACCTTGAGAACTCTGGCGGCCCCTACCCTGGCAGAGAAACTCAGAACTCTGTCCTTTGGAGCCCTGACGACTCTGCCCAGTGAGAATCCCCGAGCTGACACAAACCCTCCCAGAAAAGAAGGATGGTTCCAAATGGACTGGTATAGGAGCAGTGCATCACAGGTTCTAGATGGTTTAGGAACTGTACACTCTCACGTCACTGCAGAGGTTGAATTGAATGGATGGCCTCCTCACTGCAGACCCCTTACCCCAGGCTTCTAAAGAGGAAAAGCTCACTACTTTGAGATGCCTTCCTCAAGATTGCTCTTGACTTAAATTAACTGTAGGCAGTGTTCACCATCCATGGACCACTTGCCAAAGGTGAGGCTTTACTGGGCACTGGGAATGAAAGATAAATACAACCAATGGTGTAACAAGAACAATAAAAGTAGCAATAAAAACAGGCAGAGTATGTAGAGAATTTAAGTACAATAATAGCACAAATTAAAAATAAGTCTACTTTTGATTATCACTGTGCATCAACAGCTCTAAATAATATCAGTAGTAAAATACTCCTCCCTGACAAAAAGATTTCATTGCTCTAAATTCTAAACAATTGTTGCAAGTACTACAGGATCTTATATAGATACTGATATAGTGAATATATAATAATACATTCATAATGATTTATTATTCATAATATTTATTATTTTACATGTAATACATTATACATGTTTTATATATTATATTTATACCTGTTCGTATATNTTTGTTTATGAAATATTGATATTAATGTATATTAAATATTATATTATATATTATACAAATAAATTTAACATTTACAGTAAATATATATTAAACAATATATCATATAAAATCTCACATATGTGCATATATCAGCTTCAAATGTGTTCATTTTCATTACTTTTCCTTTACTAAGAACTATATATACATTAATTCAAAGAACTGCCAGTTGTAAGTTGATCCTGACACACATATACTCAGCTACATGTGTTTGTTTCAAAAATGTATGCTTCATGGCTTAGAATTTCTAGAACTCATTTTAGGTACAGTTTGTGTCCATATACTCTGTTATACTAGGTATTCTGGAGTTTAAATAGTAGTTTTGAAATAAATAATGATGACATTATTATTTTTAAGGCAAAGAAACAGAATTAGAGTGATTTCTGTGACTGCTTGAAATTTTTATTTCTTTTAAGATATAAGAAATATATATATTTAAATTTTGCTTTTTTGGGGTGCCTGGGTGGCTCAGACGGTTAAGCATCCAACTTCGGCACAGGTCATGATCTCGTGGTTAATGGGTTCGAGCCCCTCCTCAAGCTCTGTCCTGACAGCTGGCTCAGAGCCTGGAGCCTGTATCTCCCTCTCTCTCTGACCCTCCCCTGCTCACACTGTCTCTCTCTCACACACACACACAAATAAATAAAAACATTTAAAATATTTTTTTTGCTTTTTTTAAAAGTTTTTACTTTTCTTATTTTGATAGAGTGCATATGTATAAGTGGGGTAGGAACAGAGGGAGAGAGAGACAGAATCCCAAGTAGGCTTTGCCCTGTCAGCACAGATCCCAACACAGTGCTTGATCCCACGAACCGTGAGATCATGACCTGAGCCAAAATCAAGAGTCTGACACTTAACTAACTGAGCTACCTAGGCACCCCTAAATTTTGCTTTTTACTTACTGGACAATTATTTTAGTAAAATGTTCTTATATTAGACCATAACCAAAGAATCAAAATTCAAATGGCTAGGTAAATTTAATAGCCATTAAATAAATAGTTATGCATGTTTCTTTTCTTTTTTTGAACTATACTATTAGTTTTGTTTTTATGAATTATTATATGTGAGAATAAAATATGTTTGTCACTGCTATCTTTTGGTCTTTATTTTTTTTTCATTTGAAACTAATTTTCTTTTTTTTAATAGTTTGTTGTCAAGTTGGTTTCCATATAACACCCAGTGCTCATCCCCACAAGTGTCCTCCTCCATGCCCATCACCCCCTTTCCCCTCCCCCCCACCCCCATCAGCCCTCAGTTTGTTCTTGGCATTCAAGAGTGTCTCATGGTTTGCCTCCCTCCCTCTCTCCCACTATTTTTCCCCTTCTTCTCCCCCATGGTCCTCCGTTAACTTCCTCCTAATCCTCCTATACATGCAAACATATGGTAGCTGTCCTTCTCTGCCTGACTTATTTCGCTCAGCATAACACCCTCAAGTTCCATCTATGTTGCTACACATGGCCAGATTTCATTCTTTCTCATTGCCATGTAGTATTCCATTGTATAGATGAAGCACATCTTCTTGATCCATTCGTCCGTTGATGGACACTTAGGCTCTTTCCATTTGAAACTAATTTTCTCATGTAGACAAAATGGGTGTAAACAATGATCCTCTGGGGGCACCTGAGTGACTCAGTCGGCTGAGTATCCAACGTGAGCTCAGATCATGATCTTGTGGTTCAAGAGTTTGAGCCCCACATTGGGCTCTGTGCTGATAGCCCAGAGCCTGGAACCTCCTTCAGATTCTGTGTCTCCCTCTCTCTCTGCCCCCCTCCCCCGCTCATGCTCTGTATCTCACTCTCAAAAATAACTAAACATTAAAAAAAGAAAAAAATGATCTACTGTCTGTCTCAAATATCCTAGATATACCACTGACCACAATATTACTAACAAAAACAACTATTTACTAAGCAGCTACTATGTGTGAGGTACGGTTTGGGGCTACAGATAAAGCAGTGAACAAAACAGACAAAATTTTAGCTTTTGTTAAACTTATATTCTATCAGAAAAAATAAATAAAATATCAAAGTAAATTGCATAATACTTTGTGAAAATGATAAGTGCTTTGGAAAACAAGTAAGGAAGGGAAAGGTTGGCAATATCTGCTTTGGGAAGGGCTATATTCTTAAACAGAATGCTCAGAGTAGACCTCAATGAGAATTTGCACTGTCATTTGCACTAAGACTTGAAAGAGAACAGAATGAGACACATTCATATCCTCAAGGACTTCATGGGTCAGTGTCCTAGATGTCACTTCACTTGCCAACCTCATCGCTGTTTACTATAGAGACAAATTAATTGAAGTCCTTGGATATGGCTTAACTGAACAAAATATAGTCCTATTTAATATCATCTCATTAGTTTTTAACTGGAAAATAAGAATGCTTATATTTGAGAAAGTTTCAATAATCTGAATCTGTAGTGGTAAATAACAACAAATATTTTATTAGAAAAATATTCAATGAATACCTACTCTATACAACACATTTGGATAAGTATTGCTTGCATCTTACATGAACAATATTCAGTCCCTGTTTTCAAATAGTCAAACAAAGGAATAAACTCTAACTAAGGTGCTGGGCAAAAGTGCCATATACTATATAAAAACGTTCAGGTATTGTGAGTAGTTGGGGGGAGGCAAGGTTAAACCTGCCATCATGGCGTCAGAGAAAGCAATGGTATTTACATGGACTTGAAAACACATGTAGAATTGGGATAAACAGAGATTGGTGCTGTGGAGCCCATCTGAGCTAAGGCACAGAGGTCAGTATCTGTAGGACGTTGAAATAATTTTCTGTGGGTTTCCATCTGAGATTGAGACACTCAAGTGATCAAGAAGATTTGAGAGAAAGCAAGGACTCTTGCCAGAATGCTGGGGTTAGGACTGGAAAAGGCAGATTAAATCAAAAGAGTAGGGAGTTTGGTTCATTACATGGTTTATTACAGGCAGACATACTTTTGCTTAATGATGAAAGCTAGAGGGTGGCCATGCTCAAGGCTGGCTGAAATAGGCTCTGCTTAAGGGCCAGAAGATTTAAGGAGGCTGAAAATCAATGGGTGGGAGGAGTGAATCATCAATGTGAAGTTTGATTTAATGAAGAGAAACATAGAGGATAGACAGGAGGGGAAGACTGTGGCCTTCCAATCTTAGTATTAGAGAGCGTTGAGAGTAGGGAAATATATAACAAATGGCTCTTTGTAGGGTAGACTACAACCCAGCTTCCTTCTCTATTTTTAGTAGGCTATAGCTCTATTGATTTGACTGGGGTGGGGAGGGAGTTGCAATGGTGAGAAATGGGGCAGCATACATTGTTCATGGTGTCAGATTTAGTAAATGTAATATTCAGTTTGGTGGTGCCTGCAGTTAAATGCTAATTGACTAAGTGCAAAAACTACAACACACACCAAGATGTTGTGTGTGTCTCCTTTATGTACATATGATTCAAAGCCAAATAACAAAGGATGTGTTTAATAAACCCAAAATAGAAAGCTAGACATTCGCAATAAATATGACCCTCTAGAGAAACCCCAGGGGACCTCCAAACAGGGTAGTGTTTACATAAGAGACCATAGAGGCCCTGCCTTACATCTTCTGGAAGGAAGATGTGTAAGAAGGAACTATTTCTGAACACTCGAACACATTCCCTTGACAGCACATGCTAAAATCTTTCCCCAAACACATTGTTCTTCTTCCAGGACCATTTAAATTTTGTAGTTCTTATCCAGCTGAATACTATCATTTAAGGAAGAAAGAGCGGGGGCTTTTGAGCTAAGAACAGATGTACCAACAGCCAGACTCTAAGCCAACCCTTTGTAAATTGGTAAGGAAGAACCATCTTATTTGCAAAAGACCATTTATTGAGAAATGAATAATCTAGTGAGGCATTCAATTTACTCAATGTTTAGATGCCTCATTAATACTTCTAAACTCTCTCAAAGTAGCTTTTAAAAGCAACCACAACCAGGTTAGAAGAAGGTGTCATAGTATGAAAAAGAATAGACCCACACAGCAATGACGTTGAAAACCAAAACATGTTGGTATGTTCAGAGACCTCAGGGTATGTGGTTGAAGGAGAATCCCCTTTGATGCCAGCTCTTTTTCCCCACCCCCTGCACACACACACACACACACACACACACACACACACACACACACCTGTTTCCTCTCCCCTCATTCTTCCTTCATAGAACATGTCCTATAAGTGGACTGTTCTCAGTAGAAGCAGAAATGGATTTTGGAATCTAATAGGGCATCTCAAATGCTTTTCAACAATTTTTCTCTTCGATGTTGGGATTAACACTTGAAATATTAAAGGTGTAACATTTTCACTAATGCTTGTTCAGAATTCAGAAGAAATAATAGGAGCGAGTTCCCTAGGGAAGTCCTAAAGATCCATTTTTGGAAGAGAATGTCTGTGTTTATATTTCCAGTGTATAAAACATGTACCAATCACTTGGCCTCAGAACATGTTTACAGAGGAGAAAAACACCCACAAAACAAATAAACTGCTGCTTGCACAGCCTGAGCTGACAATCCTTGGCTCTCCCCCCTCAGGCACTATTTTTCCCTGCCTGATGGATTCACTGTCCCAGTCAAGGACTTTCTGTGGAACATCCATTCTTATAACCAAAGTTTGGTTTGGATTCCCTCCTCTCTGATATGCTGACACCCTGTTGAAGTTAGACAACAAAAGATTCTTACTGAGTAGGGCCCCCGGCTAATTAACAGACCACAAGTGCTTCACTCTGTGGTGGCATCTCACATCCTAGACAGTGTGGACCCTTTCCTGAGTCTATCCTGCAGGGAGAAGTGGAAGCACTGGTATCATGACCCCAGTTCTTGACCTAGGCTGCTGTTCAAATTAACAGAGACTTAAATTAGAAAGTCGTCTTCTGATGCAGTTTCTCCAGAGGAACATGGTCTTTGGAAACCAATTTACCTAATTTGTCAATAAATTCCAGTCCTACATTGTGGGTCCTGGGGAATGGATCATTGAGGGCTGCATTAGCTGGTCCCTTCAACAGCTAGTTTATTCATGAAAAACAAAACAAAACAAAACTGAAGCCATGCGTATTGGCATGAAATCTGGAGAGAAAGAGATCAGGAGCTAGAGATACTAAAGGTGTGAATGTGAGGAAGCCAGGTTTTCAGGAAGACTGTGAGGATGAGCAGCAGAGGGATCTGAGTCCTACACAGGGGGAAATGAGGAAGCCTGGGCCCTGGATCACTCCTGCGTCTCTAACGCAGCTCTGACCTTTTCATTAACTAACACTAGGTTAGGAGCTCCTAAAATGCAACAATCAGCAAGTCACCAAATAAATGACAAGAAGTTACGCTTTGTGAAAACCTGTCACCTCTATACTTTGTTGGGAAAACGTCGTGTGTGGACTGTACCTGCTAAGCAGTTTCATGTGAATTCATATTTCTGCAGCATTTCAGATCATATCTCTTCTCTAGGCATTGTTGCTAGACATGTCATTAATTTTGAAAAATTGCTCTTTAGGACCATTCAAAATCAAGCACAATGACTCCTATATAGTGGAGACTCAAGAAGTATTTATTGAATGAATTCCTCAATTAAAATATTTTCTGGCGCTAGAGAGGAGTCATGTGTAAATGGTGGGTGCACTCACCAATGTCTTCATGTATTTTCATACTATTTTCTATAAAAATATGTAGCTACATGTGTATATCTTGAGTGTTGGTTGGGCCTATTATGCTCAGGTGTTTGTGTGAATTTATGATTTATTGCCAACTTGCACTTGCATTACACATCGTCCTGCTTAACTTATAAGTTGCCCACAAGAAGTTGTTCCCTGAAGCTCTTTCTTTCCATTTCCATGGATTCCACTGGAATGTCATCATTCTAAGTCAGATAGAAAGGCTTTTAAATCCTAGTCTTCTCCAAAATTTGTCTCCCATTAGAATTTAAGTCCCATGAATACAAAAGTCATTATCTGTCTTTTCTATTACTCTGCCCTAAACTTAACCTAGTGATGTATACTTAATAGATGCTTAATAATTTTATAATTTAAGAGCAGTTAATATATAAATATTTAACATTATTGAATGAATAAAGGAATAAATCTATCAATGCCCTTGTCAAACACATCTCAGTTGAACCTTTAAAACTACTTCCCTACATACTAAGAAATTGACATCCTAGATCTTGTGTTCATTTCCTTGCTATTTTTATTGCATCTTGATATATTTTTAAACATATTTATTTAGTTTAATAGTTTTTAGCTTTACAGAAACCTATCATGCCATCCTATATGGAATATTTAGTGACTTCCTTTGCTTTTATTTAATTTTATATTATGAAGGGGACTCCCTGCTGTCTTATATTGTTGTAACTCACCCTTTTGGACTACTGTATAAAAGTGCTTTGTCAGGGTGCCTGCCTGGGTGGCTCAGTTGGTTAAGCGGCCAACTTTAGCTCAGGTCATGATCTCACAGTTTGTGGGTTTGAGCCCCACATCTGACTCTGTGCTGACAGCTCAGAGCCTGGAGCCTGCTTCGGATTCTGTCTCCCTCTCTCTCTGCCCCCCCCCCCACTCCTGCTTTGTCTCTCTCTCTCTCTCTAAATATTAAATAAATATTTTAAAAAAATTTTAAAGTGCTTTGTCCATACTTTGCCTATTTTTCTGTTGATAGGTATCTGGGCTTTTGTTGTTAAAAATAAGGCTGCTGTCTGGGCACTTAAGTGGTTCAGTCGGAAGAGCATGAGACTTTTGATCTCAGGGTCATGAGTTCAAGCCCCACGTTGGGTGTAAAGATTACTTAACTAAATAAACTTTTAAAAAGGCTACTGTGTACGTTCGGTGTACACTTTCTCTTGTATGTTTGCTAGAGTGTTGTTAGTGCATATCTGAGACTGAATTTGTGGTGCCACAGGATATACGAGGAAGGTAATGCAAAGCTGTTTTCCAAAGCAGCTGCACCAATTTATAATCTCATCAGCAAAGTTAAAGAAATTCTATTGATTCATCCTTTCAAACACTTGGAAATGTCATATATTTTTTAAATGTATCCATTGTAAGAAGTATCTGGTTGTTATATGATACCTCATGTGGTCTTGATTAGCATTCCCCTAATCACTAATGATATTGGTCACCTCTTCATGTTTATTGGTCAGGGAATCCTTTTCTGTGTTATTTCCTGTGAGAGTTTCTGTAATTTGCAAGGTCGTGGTTCTTCTTTGGTGCTTCTTTTTCGAAAGTTGCCCCATCCTAATTAGTCATTTGTGAGCCAGAGATCGTGAAAAGACTCTAGTTCCTGGATTATATGTAACAGTCCTTTCAGGCACTGTTGCTTCCAGCTTGATATTCTAAGACTGACGAACAAGCATGTGGTGCCTTACATGTTTCATCTGTAAAATGGGCGGGAAAACAAAGCAATCATGGTCTACATCGATGGCATTGTCTGTTTGTGGTTTGCTCTTCCCTCAGTGCTAGGCGCTTAGATCGTTTCTCTCCTCCCTGCGCCTGCCTCTAACATGGTCTGTATCAAATTCCTGCCAGCTCATTATTTCAGGTTTTGACTGTTAGAAAATAATTATAATATTATGATAGCTATAAAAGTAATACTACCTAAAAATTACTGGGTATTTAATATGTTCCAAAGACTGTGCTGAGCCCGTTGTAGATGTTACCTCATTTAATCCTTATAACCACTCTACATAGTTGATACTGTTACTATTCTTATTTATGTCTGTCCTATAGAACAACGATCAGCCAACATTATCTAGAAAGGGACAAATAATAAATATTGTAGGCCTTAGGGTTATTGGTCTCTACCATTACTCAATGCTGCCACTGTAGTGTGAAAGCAGACATGCATAGTATGAAAATGAATGTTACGCTAAAACTACTCACAAAAACAGGCCATGGCACGGGTTTGGCTGATGGGCTCTAGCTTGCCTCCCTCACCTAGAATGCTGTTGTGAATGCAAGAGTGAGAGCCACATCTCAAAATTGCCGTCATGCCCGTAAACTTACCTTAGGAGTTGACATGATTTTGTGGAACTTTTTACTGCAAAAAGTACTCGTCCTTTAAATTTAGTGAATATTATTGAGTGTATTTATAAGGGTGTGCTGAGCATTAAACCAGGTGTCAAAGACAGAAATAAATCAAGTCATATATGCTGCCCTCTAAGTTCAAAGACTAGTGACAGGAAGATCAGGTAGACGAACATGGAAGCCAGCAAGTCCCAGATAGAAGTACATAACCAGTGCCACGAAACCCAAAGTTGTGACTCCAACAGTTCATGGCCATCATATGTCATCTACTATGTCCCAGATGCTGTGCTAACCCCCTAGGGATGAAACTGCAGTACAGAAGACAGACACAGTTTCTACTTTCATGTACTGACAGCTTAGTGAGAAAATTCTGTGTAAGCAAATTATTTAAGAAATATTTACAAGTGTGCAAAATGCTGAGAAGTATTAAGTACTAGGAGAGCATATGAACATGTGCAATCTGGGAACAGGGAATGTGTCTTGTATGACTGGATTATGAGGTGGTGGGACATGAATGGAAAGGTGAATTGGGGCCAGACCAAAAGAGTTTGAATGCCAAGTTAAGGAATATGGACTTTATTCTTGAGACACCTGGTAGGCATCAAAGGTTATTGAACAGGTGAATGACAAGACTAGTCCTTTTGAAAGAACACTCTGGCAACCATATGTAGAGTAAACTGAAAGTAGAGTGAGCCAAGGCCAACAGTCTCAGACTCATCATAGCCTTGGGAAACCATTATTAATGAACGGATAAAGGAGGCAAGAAGGAAGACACTGGCAGCTCTTAATAAACCCAAAGTAAGAAGTGAATACTCTCTGTACAGGTTTTAAATATTTTTAATTAACAGCATGTTAATTTGCTGTGTAATTTTTGATATGGTGGCACATTGTCAGTCAACTGTAAATATTATCATTAGCCAAAATATGCCAGGATAAACCTTTAATCTTTCAAATATTAAACAGAATACCTGCTATTAATTTGCCAGTTATTTTTCTGAGAATTTGCTTTCTGTAAGTATCATTCAAGGGCAATGATCATAAGTCAGTGTGATAACGGATTGCAAGGAAGTGGCATCCACATGTGTGAGATTTCTCCTATGATATGCCATTTTGTGGCTCTGGGCCACGTGCTTTATTAAAAAGATACTAAACGTTTATTTCCTCTGCTCTGTAATAATGTATACTCCAAGAGATTTCTAATGGCAGCTTTCTCATTCAATGGCTTCACTATAGATCAGATCACCCAAACTCCCCCGGCAGTGACACTGGACTCCTCTTTTTCTACACATAGTTATCGAGTCCAGTTGAGGCTTTGTTCAACTGTATCTCAGCTTTCATCTTTCCCTTCCACTGTCACATCTACAGTCCCAAAGGATTAATAAGTTTTGCACGTCAGAAAAAAAAGGATGGTGAGAGATATGATAGTCTTGACAAGGGCAGTGGCTTCCGGATGCAAGGTCTTGGCCCAAGCAACACCAAAGCTGTCATCTGCCTGGTGGCACCAAAGCTTCATTGCTGATCTATAGCAAGGCAGGAATCCCCTCTGGGAGTCAAAGTATTTCACAGGCAGAAAAGCAGATGCAAGAGCTGTGAACAACAGAAAGTCTCACGGGGCCACATCCCGGAAAGAGATGGTGCCTGTGAGTGAGGAGAGGGTTACAGGTCTCCTGGGGCTCTCTCCATGCACACACATACATGAACTGGGTATCCACAGAAACACCTTCCTAACTGAAGGGCAGCTGATTGCTTCTGCAGCAGACGCTGGTTTTAATATCTGTGTCCTAATTTATTTGACATCTGCAGAACATCCAAAGAAAATATTCAAGTACGGGATGGGCAATCCGGCTGCTTTCTGAGTTCATCAAATATCTCACACTCCTTTTTCAAATGTTTTCAGTTTTGCAAAACTCAAAATGCATTTTGCCAAACATGTTCTCTGTTAATGTTTATTTAGAAGGGAATTTAATCCGTATGCTGCTGATGCATTTACACTTAACTCATCAAAATGTTTTACTAGAGTCATTTGATGTCCAAGAAACCTTTTGAGTCTTTTTTATAAGCCTCTTCAAGCCCATTTCGCTTCGAAACAGGAAGTCGCCTGTTACTAACCATAAACGAATGCAATCCCTGGAGGATTTGGTTTCATTTAAGACGCTGAGAGACCACAAGTTCTCAGCCTCCCCTGAACTCTACAGAAAAGATTTTCTCCTGCACTTACTGAGAATGTGCCATACACAGATGAGGTGCTGTTATTATTTTCCAAAACAAAATCCTTTATGAAGAGGCATCTTTCATGCAGCTCCTGGGAAAGACAGTTAGCAAAGCAGAGCGCTAAATCATTGGCTTTGCAGCTGCACCTGGTAAATGTAACTGCCTCTTGTGATCCACTTACCATTCAGAGCTCATTTGCTAGTATTAATAGAACAAATAAAATGTAATGGGAGATAAAGATGCCGGGATAGTGATTTCTTGCTTCAGGAAGACCTTCCTGGGTTACAGACCAATACAATGTTCCCAACCATGAGCCAGGGAACCAGAGCTGATATAAACACAGCATCCAAGCCACAGAACATGACTTGTTTAAGGCTTAATTCTGTGAAGTAAGGCAGGAAACAAGATTTATCCTTCTGGGAAACTTTTGGCATTTGCTCGAGCTGGGCCTGATTACTCTCTGCCGTCCTCACCATCCATTACAGCTATCTGAAGGAAATCAATTTTTTGCCCAAACTAAGGCAAAAGAGAAATGTCTCCATCAGAGTCCCATGGAAATCCTTCTGCTTGACGTGGCATTAAACAACCGAGAGTGAGCGACCCTGTTGCTGAGAGGATCGCTGTTGCTATCTTAGGCCATTTGGCTGTGAAGGGGGGTGAAATTAGTTGGGCGAACGCCATTCTACAAACATAATAAAAATAAATTACTACACTTAATAATTGAATCTTAAACTTGTCACTATGGCGAACTCTAAATTATTCCAAGAGCCTTCACTGGGACTTGGCAAGAGTGGTGGGTGCTGGAGGTCAGTTTTCGTGTATGAAATCCAGCTTAGGTTATAACTGCACGGGCTGCAGAGTAGATGTTCGAAGGATGAATGGGCCATTGAGAAGTAAATCAGACTCCTTGAGACTCTGAAATGAGTCCTGGAAGATTTCAAGCCATCAGTTTGGTAGGCTACCAATGGAATTGGCTGTTAATACAAGAAAATTTGAGGTTGTTAATACTAGGCTCTTTTTTTAACCCGTGTGTGTGTGTGTGTGTGTGTGAGAGAGAGAGAGAGAGATAGAGAGAGAGATAGAGAGAGAGATAGAGAGAGAGAGCGTTGCACACACATGCACATGTCTGTGTGTTTATGTATGTACAGGAGTTTGTTTTTTTTAATGTGTCTTTATTCCATGTTACCGTAATTGTTTTGGGTGTACATTGATTGGGCAGTAAAACCTGTGTGACTTGGTCCTTGGCCCACAATCTGACTCCTGGGCACACGGCTGGAGTGTTTACACTGGGGGTCTGTTCAGCCTCTGACCCAACTGGGAGATATTTCATCTAACATCTGGCTTTGCTTACTTGTCCTAAATATTAAATTATTAGTGGACTATTAATATCAGACCATTTCATTAGTTCAATGTTTGTCTCTCTTTAAAATCATATTTAAAGGCCACTTATTTCAAGCCCTCTTTTAGTATCACTGCCTCTGAATTTGGTGTACATAAAAACCTTCAAAAGGACTCAAGCAAAAGAATTACGCAAGCAACAAAGACACAAACCTACCTTTTATTTTTTTAGTGAGATTGGACAAATTAATTCATTATTCAAATTGAAGAGGAAATTTATATCCAAATACTAGAATTACTGCTAATACTTCATAAAGCCCAGAGAAGTTGCCTGATCAGGTAGCAAACACACCTGGGCAGAAATATGCTGGGCAGAAATAAAAATTTTACATTTTTTATCCATTCTGGTCCCATGAATTATTTTTCAAACTAAGTCTAAACAGTCATGATTGCCTAATTATTTTAGGTAAGGTCACTTGTGCTTCAGAGCTATTGATTCAGTGCCAGTCTACTCTTGCATGGAGTAAGTCATGGAGACATCATGCATGCTTCGTGAGAGAAATGGCCTTAACTGATAGAATGTGTTACCGTCTTACCCAGTTCATCACCATGCACATACTCATGATACCTCAGTGGATCAGTTTCAGAAAGCATTTAAGTGCCTTACATCATGGCCTACATGGTATATGTTTCACTACTTGAGTATAAATTATTAGCAGATGACTCCTTTATTTTTGAAGTGACTTCTTTTGTTTTAGAAGAATCCACCTCTACTGTGGATGCCACTAGCAATTTACACTTGAATGTGTCATTTTTGTCCCCATAACCACTATTCCTCCTGAGCCCTCCGTTTTTATTAATGGTACAAAGATACTATGAACTACCAAGTCTCCCAATCTGCAAGTGAACAAATAAAGCCCATTGCACAGTACCCTGAATCCAAACATACATGCTATGGCCCCATTCAATATTTCCCTTCATGTAATGGTTGGAAGAACTCAGGCAGAGTTTCTACTGAATGTCTCACTGTCATTATATGTGCAGGAACTGCAATATATATTATGACGGTGGATGTACATTTAGGGATACATGTGTGTAGCATTCTGAACTTGAAGAATAGTGAGTATAAACACACTCAAAAAAGCAAACCAAGATCATCAACAAAAATTAAAATAATAACCAAGTTTTATTTGGGGCTTTGTGCTTTCACCTATTCAGTTCCAATCAGTGCTCATAAAAACCTTATGATTTTTTTTCTCCTTGACTTTCTCTCTTCCTTCTCTTCTTTTCCCTCCCTTTTTTCTTCTTTTTCTTCTCATTCTTACTATTTTACAGTTTTGACAAACACTTGGAGGTGAAGATTACTTAGGTTGTGAAGAGTGAAGACTTAATGCCAAGTAGATGCAATTCAGAGTCAAGCTGTACCCTAAGGTTTTGCCACCATCGTGGAGAAGCCAGTCTAATGAAATTAACCCCTTCATACGCATACATTCGGTCCTATGTATGACAGCTGTGAGGGAAAACAAAGTCAGTATCTACTTTGGCTGAATGAAGACGGATCCTGCAAAGACATTTCATTGTACTACCCAATCATGGCCGCTTCTAGAATAAGGTTAAGTGAAGCATGGAGGGCACGAAGTTTAAGGAGGCAATCTCTCTCAGGGTCGTATAGGAGCAAGGTCCATAAGTGAGGGTAAAAGCCTGCTTAAATTTTCCCTCTAGGCACCTCACTTGTCTCATACTAGCCCTGGCCTTGCATGCAGCAATTAACGTGTGCCGATCACCCTGCCTTAGTTCCACAGAAATTAAAACCAATCAGTAAGTGACTTATTAAACATTTACCATGTGCTATAAGTTGTGAGGAAAGTGAAAACATTTCCAATTATATTGCATAATTCTGTACTGCAAGAAAATGTTATCCAGCTAGAAAGAAAAGAAATACACAGGAGGAATAATCAAATCTGACATATTGTCAACTTTATAAAATATTATGGTCACATGAGGTCATAGATGGTGGCTTCAGTATGGTGGGAAATAGGGGACATTACTGGAGCTGCCCTAAAGGATAAGCTCTTGTGCTATAACTCATATATGAGTGGGTGAGGCAGGGCCCTGCTGGGAGACCACAGGACTCCAAGCAAAGGCTGATTGATGTTGGCCGTAGGAAGCCATTTATGTGTTTGAACAGGGGAGCAACGTGCAGAAAGCTCTGTGATGGATTATGCATCATTTTGCTGGAGTGGGTCAGGGTGATGGATGGACGGTAGGTCCATCCAAAATAAGAATATTGTTTTAAAGTGGGGCATATTAGTTTAAAATTTATTTTAAAGTGATCTCTGCTACAAAGTGGTTTTGATCTGTTACAGGGAAATTGAAGTTGGAAGAAAGGAAACAGCAGAGGCTGAAATGTCCAAATCAGGCATCTTATTTTACCATTTTGTCACATTCCTATTTCTCCTGAAGTTGGCTTCATGATGCACTTATGGTTGTTGGCTCCAAACTTCCTATTGTCTGACCCGTCCCGCTGGCTACTCTATCATGTGCTGCGTAGATCACTGAGCAGTTTGTGGGGGTGACTCTGGTCTTCCAGACTAGATTGCAAGCCCTGCATGGTTGGGGCTCAGAGCTCATTCTGGAATGTTCTATCTCTGTAGACTCTGGCAACAACTGGATACATGGAAAACAGTTAATGAGGGCTTCGCAGCTGTCTGCTTTGGAGGAAAGACATGGAAAGAAATTGAACTTGATTACCCAATGTGGAAAGGTCTGCGTTTGTTGTACTTTGCAATGCTTGGACTGATCTGAATGAAATTTCCAATGGCTAATTTCATTTCTAATCCTTACATGAGCCAGAAAACTCCACCTGCAAGGGAACAGTTTTTCATTGCCTTTCTTTTGAAAAGGGTGAGCTCCCCATTTCCTGTCAACAGGAGCTGTAGTAATGAGCAAGAATTGGTTACTTCTATGACAGTGGTGGTTGCTTAAGAAGGAGGCCCAGAACTCAGGCTTCTGTAAAAGTTCTTGGCTTAGGGTCAAACCAGAATGAGCTATGCAAGACCCACATGTCTCTTGATAGACAGATATCTGAGCTGAGGACGCTGAGACCCAAGACAGTTTACCAAGAAGGTAAAATTATGTAACTCTGTCACTCAACAGGGCTTCTTTCCAGTTCAAGGTACCCTGGGACTAAACAGTACACATAGCAACAAAACAAACTGACTATGTACACTCTTTGCATTGTTAAATGGAACACAGTCCCCATATTGATGCATAAATCACCAAAATGCAATGAAATGTTGCTTCATTTATTTGCCATCACTAGGGAATAGACCATTTATTATGGATAATATTCCAAATACCTAAGGCTTGTGACTTTAAGTGCCAAAACTTTAAAAACTGTCAGCCATATATGATGAAAATCCTTCTAAACATTCCCTACTGTCTTTTTTTAGTGTTTATTTGTTTATTTTGAGAAAGGGAGAGAAAGTGTCGGTGGGGAGGGACACAGAGAATGGGAGAGAGAGAATCCCAAATAGGCTCCACACTCAGTACAGAGCCCGACACGAGGCTCCATCTCACAACTGTGAGACTATGACCTGAGACAAAACCAAGAGTCAGCCGCTTAACTGACTGAGCCACCCAGGTGCCCCTAAACATACCCTACTGTCTTAAACACTATGTTCAGAATAGTTTGACCTTCCATATGTTTGAAGAAAGATGGCAGAACAAGGAGTGGCCAGGTACACAGCTAGATCAGATGACTAGCCAGGAGAAGCAAAGTGCTTCTAGACTCAGTCTCTCTTTTTTTTTTTTTTTTTTTTTTGTGGG
>NW_027551571.1:13207769-13290291 GCF_008692635.1 Crocuta crocuta
TTACTGTGAGAGGAATTATTGGTGGACCACAGAGGTAGCTTGGACATTGCTAGGGGGAAATGGAAGCCTTGCTGTGGAAGAGGTGATGGGAGCACGCTGCTGCTGCTGAATATATTTACATATAAATCACTTCACCTGATTCAGATCAGCTATGTTTCTTAGTAATAAGACATATAAAAATGAAGTGTCTGAAACTCTGTACACGATCTTTACGGAGACTGTGGAAGTCAAGAGAGGTGCCAAAACACTAGAAATGGAATAAGTGAGCTTAATATCAATATAAACTAAAATTTTAGAAAGCAATATTTCTGAACACACATATAAGGAGACTCATCCTTCGTTTCTCTTTTTGTCTCTCATCCCATGTCTGACAAACTCACGAATCCTGTCAGCTTTATCTGCATAATATATAGAGAAGTTGACCACTCCCTCCTCTCCACTAACTCTCCCATTGTCCCAGCCACCATTGTGTTTCAACAGGAACAGTAGATGGACTTATCAGTCCAAGTCTTCACTTTTCTCTGTGTATACACGTTTGCCGTGGCATCCTGGTGGACAAAGTCTATTTCCCTGCCCCTTGACTTTGAGCCCCATGGGGCGCTCCCCAAGAATGAAGGCACAGGCTTGAAATGTATCTGTATAGCAGAGCTTTCTTTCTGGCCTTTGCCATCCCATTAAGACTACCTTTCCCAAGCTCACTGGTGCCCTCTCACCTTGTGGCAGAAAAAGCATCCAAGGGTGCTCGCTTCGGCAGCACATATACTAAAATTGGAACAATACAGAGAAGATTAGCATGGCCCCTGCACAAGGATGACGCGCAAATTTGTGAAGCGTTCCATATTTTTAAATCAGAGAACTCTAGATGCTGGCGAGGATGTGGAGAAACGGGCCCCCTCCTACACTGTTGGTGGGAATGTAAACTGGTGCAGCCCCTCTGGAAAACANAATTAACAAACATTAAATAAATAAATAAATAAGTAAAAAAAAAAATAAGAAAGAAAGAAAAAGCATCCAAGGAGCAGACTAAGGAAGGCACTAAAAACAGCCAGACCCACAACTTGAACCCCAACACAGAGCTGCCAACCCCAACACAGCTTAGGCCAGCCAAACCCTAGATAACCTGCAGATCCTTGAGAAGCCATGTTGGTGTTTCAAGCCATTGCATTGTGGGGTTACTTATGACACACATGATCACGGCCACAGCTTACTGACTTCAGGGGATCATTGCATTGTCCCTTAGCTCCTTACCTTCCTTCTGCTTTAGTCTTTTTTCAACACAGAAGTCAGAATGATCTGCTAAAAGGAAAGTCAGATCACACCCTCCTTTACTCAAAACTGCCCAGTCATGACAGTGCCTTATGAGGCCCTACGCGATCTTTCCGATCTCATTTGCTCCTCTCCCTCTTTTGAAACTACTGCAGAGACCCTAGTCTTCTTGTTCCTCCTCCAGAATGCCAGCCTTTAGCAGAGATTATCTCCACTGTAATTCTGTAATTCAGTTCTCCCAAACCATTGTTAGTGCAGCCAAATTGAAAAGAAATCATATAAAAGGTATGAGACACCAACTCGACCCATAATTATACACTTCATACAAAATAGATTAAAAAAAGGAAAATGCCCCTTTACTGGGAGAAATCCAAAATGCCATGTGGTCTTTTGCCAACAATAGCCAGACACAACATACCTACAACTCCACACAAGTTGATTGCATGTGGAGGCAGCTCCTGTGTTCTTTCTCCTATGTGAAAACTACTATCGGATGCCAATCCAGAATCAAGGTTAACTGCTCTTCGCTATCAGTTAAGGTTCTTCGGTGGTAAACTTCTTAATCCTTGTATATTTGAAAGTGCCTTCATTTTGCCTTCCCAATCACATGGTAACTTATCTAGATACAGATTTCTAGGCTCATAATTTTCTCTCAGAATTGTTAAGATAGCTCTCCATTGATTTTTGGAAATGTAGGGTCTATCTTCTATATCTTTAAATATTTTCTTTATTAACTATTTTTAGCCTCTGATATTGTATGAGTATACTTCCTGGTTTGAAATCTAGGTCATTAATTTTGCTCTGCAGTTTATACTTTATTTGGGGGTTTTTAAACTTTAAAATGATATTGTTAATTATTGATAAATGTCTTACATTTTTGGTAACATTCTTAAAGCTTTTTTTTAATGCCATTGTTCTTATTTTGCAATAACCTCCTCTGCTATACATGAAGTTTATGCTTTTATTTACAGTTCTTCTATTTTTATATTTATTTCCCCCCTCTGGTCTTTGCTTTTCAGTGATTCTTTTTCCTGCTGGTGGTTTTCCACATATATCAGGTGATTCCTGGCTGTATCTTTCTTCTCATGTCCAAGATCCTCTGTTTGCCTGATCATGTATTCTACTGTTTCTGTTTAATGCCGCTGGGATCTGATATTGTCAAGGAAAGATGAGGCGTTCTGAAGGAAGAGTGAATCAGGAGGGCTGCCAGCATAAGGCTCCCATTTGTAATAGATTTCCTGAGAGTTAGAAGTAATGGAAGGAAAAATAAGCACAGCATTGAAACAAACAAAAATCCCTGAAATTCTTATTTGAAATTTTCTGTTCTTCAGTCACACAGACACAAATAATGTCTCACAGAATGTCATTCTCCCTGGTCTGTTAGTCGGCCCAATTTTCCTGCTGAGTTCCCATTCTTACAACATCTCTCCTCTCTGATTTCTCATAGCCATTGATACTTCCTGATCTTCAAAAATTGAAGGGAAATTTCCCCAATTCTGATCAGCACACAGAACAATTGATTCCTTTCTGGTCCTGTCTTATTTATTGCCCATTATGAAGGGACAGGAAAGTAGGCAAGTGACCGGGCAGCTCACTCTTGCTATATAAAAGTGTATCTTTTAAACATGATTTCTAAAAATTGAGTTCTCCTACTAAATGGACTATTGTTTTTTTCATTTTTGAGTCATCCAATTCTTGAATGTATGTATATAATAGCCTTTTCTGTCTCTCTGTTACAGATTTTAATTCTGAAGGACTTCTCAAACCTTTATCTATTGATGTCCTCATGTCTCTGTTAGTGATTAAGAACATTAGCTTTATGGGGCACCTGGGTGGTTCAATCAGTTAAGCATCTGACTGCAGCTCAGGTCATGATCTCATGGTTTGTGAGTTCGAGCCCCACGTCAGGCTCTGTGCTGGCAGCTCAGAGCCTGGAGCCTGCTTCTGATTCTGTGTCTCCCTCGCTCTCTGCCCCTCCCCCACTCATGCTCTCTCTTTCTCAAAAATGAACAAACATTAAAAATTTTTTAAAAATATATAAAATCAGCTCTTTAGAGGCAGAGTATAGTGGACTTGAATCTCAGACCTGCCTCGAACTAGTTGTGACCTTGTACAAATGTATGCTTCAGTTTCCTTGTCTATGAATTGAAAAAACTAGCAAACAAAACCCCCCAAAACCACTACCATGACTATCACATAGGCTTTTTGTGAAGAAGAAGTATGAAATTGAATGCAAACTTTTAAGTGGTGATTAGCATATGGTAACTGTGCATGAAATTTAGTTGTCATCATTTCTTCGTGTAAGACAAAAGGGGGAGATTGTATATTACCATCTCAATAAATACTAAATGATTTTGAATGAAAGCAACTTTTTTTTTCTTTTTGTTTTTGTTTTTTTTTTTAATAGTTTATTGTCAAATTAGTTTCCACATAACACTCAGTGCTCATCCCCACAAGTGTCCTCCTCCATGCCCATCCCCCCNCAATGGCTTCAGATCTTTTCTGTGTGATGTATGGGCGCGAGTGCAAGTACGGAGCTCCTTACTTCTCCGCCATCTTGCCCCCTCCCTCGCAACTTTTTATTTTTAATTTAAGAGAACCAGTTAAGAAAAGTAGCACTTTACTAACCTGACAGCCATCACTACCCCTAATAGTAAAAACCTAGATATTGTCTATTATACTTAGGAACAAAACATGCATACATGTTTTGGTTCCTTATTAATCTAATGGTTAATGGCTATTACTACAAGATATGGAATAGAAGTTGAAATGATTATAATTACTTTTGTAAGATATAATTTCACAACTAGAAAAACCCAAGAATATTAAAGAACACCTTTTAATAAAAGTTCAGTATAGTGCTTAGACACTAAAAATAATCTGTAAGAAAATACAATCAAAAAAATTAAAGGCCATTCAAAACCATCAAAAAATTTCAAAACCCAAAATAATTAGAACGAAGACTAAAAATATCTTCAAAACATAAACAATTTTAATAAAGTCCTCAGAACTCCTTAGAAGATTTTTAGACAGCTTAGTGACCTTTAGAGGCAACCCAGAGACCCGGGGTTCTGAAGATATGTGGACTAAAGTCAAAGCATGGTTTTGTCAACTTACTGCCGAATGATCATGGCAAAGTTGTGTAATTATTTTATGCCTGAATTGGAGTCTCTGAAAGGGTCGTATTAACAGCATATGCCTCATAAGTTTGTTGTATGGGTTAAATGTGATCTATCAGTAAATGCAAAACCTGGCAGCCTGCAGATACTCAAAGGTTATAACTAGAGTTTAGTTTGTCATGATTGCCACTGATGTTACACTTACTCTCAACTTCAGGTGGAGATTTTACACAGTTCTATGCAAAACTTCTAGCAGGAAATTTCAAGGAATATTACTGAAAATTTTATTTAAACTTCATAAAATATCTACTTAAATCTTGGAATCATTGACTACATCACAGCTAGCTGAAAACAGAGTAAATAATAAAATTATAAAAATTTAAGTTAACATACAGAATTCAAAATAAATGTACAACTTGGAAAAATATTTGCGATTCCATATGACAAATAATTAAATTTCTTTATAAATAAAGATTTCTTTATATTACCATACAATGTAAGAAAGCAGCTCACAACAAGAAAGCATACAAATGTCTGAAAAGTAGCTTAATTGTATCAGTTTTACTAACAGGAAAAGAAATACAAATCAACAAATAATCCTATTTCCTTCATTCCAAATTAAATAATAACAATGATCAAAAGGAGGAAGAAGAGGAGGAAACTCTGAGGGTGGTGGTGTGATAAAATGGAAGCGATCACATCCTGTTTCTATGAATAGATATTAGAATGATACGTTGTTAAATTTACAACATAAAGCAATATTTTTAAATGTTCATTCTGCTCATTTTACTTCTGAGACTATATCTTATCCCAACAGACTAATCAGAATTGCAGATGATACAGAGTGTAAAAAATAGAAAATAAAGCATTATTTATGGACCTAAAAAGATTTTGAATGTGAGGATATTATGAAGTAAATTGCATTTTAGTTACATTATTCAGCCCCTTAAATGAGATTTTAGAAATCCTTTTGTCATATTTTTGTTATAGAAATAAGGTGCCATAGCATTTACACATTATGATTTCAAATGGATAAACATTCCAGGAAATATAACTGAACGTGTTATCCTTAACACCTCTTCTATTTTTAAAAATTCAGTTCTTTTATTTATTTATTTTTTACTTAATCATGGGAAAAATGATTTAAAAAAAACTCATAATATCAAACTTACCACCTGAAGTATTTTTATGCATATAGATCAGTGGTGTTCAGTCCATCCACATTGTCATGCAGCAGAACTCCAGAATTTCTTCGTTTTGCAAAACTGAAACTGTGGCCATGTGAACAGCCTCTCCTCACTTCCCTCCACCCCCAACCACTGATAACCAGCGTTCTACTTTCTGTTTCATGAATTTGACCATGTTAGACACCTCATATGAGTGGAATCATACAGCATTTGTCTTTTGTGACTGACATTTCACTTATATAATGTCCTCAAGATTCCTCCAAGTTGTAGCAGGTGACAGGATTTCTCTCCTTTTCAATGCTGAGAAATATTCCATGGTATGTATAGACCATGTTTTATCTGTCCATTCACTTGTCAGTGTGGACATTTGGGTTGCTTCCACCTACTGACTACTGTGAATGGTGTTTCCATGAAGAGGGTGCAGAAATATCTCCTTGGGATATATACCCAGAAGTAGGATTGCTGGATCACATGGTAGTTCTTTTTAAAATTTTTTTGAAGCACCACCATACCGTGTCCCATAGCAATTGTAATATTTTACAATCCTGCTGGTAATGCCCAAGGAGTTCCAATTTCGCCACATCTTTGCCAACATTTTCTTTTCTTTTCCTTTCTTTTCTCTTTGTATTAGCTATACTAATAGATGTGATATGGCATCTCATTGTGATCTTTATTTTAATTTCTCACTGAGCTTTCATGTTGAATCTATTTTCATATTCTTGTTGGCTCCTATATGTATTTTTTAACTTGTCAAAAATTTTAGTATTAACATATATTACTTTTGTATCAAAGAAAACACTATGAACACCATTAGAATCAGTTTTGCCTCCACCTTTGTGACATTAGCATGAGCAAAGAATTCTTTTTCTAGGTCCTCAAATCCCCATTTTTGAAATAAGGAGGCTAGGTTTGCTAATCCCATCTATGACTTTTTTCATAAAAAAAATAATCTCTTCTCATTTCCTCCAATGTTGTAAAGGTAATTGCGTTTATAAATCTCCTAAATTTTGGAATTATTCTGAGAATGGGTGGGTGGCAAATTAATGATCTGGTGGTGGTTTATTTTTTCCAGAATTTCTTCTTTATGTAACATTTTTAGAGCTCTATCACTATGACAAGCATTGGATCAGGCATCACAAATACAAAGATCATGCAATCTGGACCTTGTCTTATTAAGTTACAGGTTTGGGGAGGCAAGCTTATAAATAAATAATTACAACGCAACTGTGAAGTTGATATGATACATGTATAAATAAGGTTCATTGGTGTTACAAAGGAACAGACATCTGCTTCCAAGATGCTAAAAAAGTGAAGACTCATCTAATAGTGGGAAAAATGTCATAATAGTTGTCCCCCAGACCTTGGTGTTTACAAAATCCATGACATTGAAATTTAGTGAGAAGAAATTTAATATTCACTAGCAAAGACAAAGCAGAATTTCCATGAGCATTTAACCATTATATTTTTTTAAAACTAACCAATGGCTAAAATGTTTTCCATTCAATCAAATGGTATTTTAGAAATTGTGGTCTACACAAAGGATGTCTCTTGCTGGGCAGAGTAATATAATACATTCTGTGTGGAGTAGGAAACTTTAATGATATATGCAGTTTTGTTATTAAAACTGAGTTATATATTTTGCTCTGCTCTGGAAAATTGTGACCCAGTATAACGTATCTTCACATTGTTTATAACTTGAGGAAAATCAACATTTTGGGTTCCCAGTTCACACAGTAGGAATTACATTTGTTTTGGCCAAATATAATTTATATAACTGCAAGGAACAATAAAACATGAACTCTACAGTGTTTTCTTACCTAAAAATAATATAGACCTTGTAAAATTGAAGAGATTATTATTATAAAGGAAAAGACAGTAACTTAAAAGGCCGAAGCTCATTTTACAACACTCTTTAATGCCTGTGCAAATAGGCAGACACCTGCGTCCCCATTTTCCTTGACCCTAGCCACAGGACTGAGATTCCACGCAGTAATAAATAACCTTGCAAGTAAAACTTTGCAATATAATTTGCTTGAACAAACCTAGTCCTTCTAAGTTCAGAAGTCATTTTCAAAGTGACTTCTTGAAATGGCTCAGTATTCTCTATTCCCCTGCCTACAAAGATCTTCCTAACGTAACAAAAGCATCTGGCTACTCTTGTTAAAAATGTTCCAGTCATTGGGGCGCCTGGGTGGTTTAGTCGATTGAGCGTCCGACTTTCGCTTAGGTCATGACCTCGCGGTTCGTGGGTTCGAGCCCCGCGTTAGGCTCTGTGCTGACTGCCAGCTCAGAGCCTGGAGCCGGTTTCAGAGTCTGTGTCTCCCTCTCTCTGACCCTCCCCTGCTCACACTGTCTCTCTCTCTCTCTCTCTCTCTCTCCTAGAAATAAATAAAAATATTTAAAAAAAATGTTCCAGTCAGTGAATGGGGACATTCTGGATTTAAAAACTGGGAATTGGGAGCATCTGGGTGGCTCACTCGGTTAAGCATCCAACTTTGGATCAGGTCATGATCTCACAGTTTGTGAGTTCAAGCCCCGTATAGGGCTCTGTGCTGACAGCTCAGAGCCTGGAGCCTGCTTCAGACTCTGTCTCTCTCTCTCTGCCCCTCCCCCACTCACACTCTGAACTCCTCAAACTCCACACCCGGAAAACACATAATCCAGTGAAGAAAAGGGCAGAAGACATGAATGTACACTTCTCCAAAGAGGAAATCCAGATTACCAACAGACACATGAAACGATGCTCAGCGTCCCTCATCATCAGGGAAATACAAATCAAAACCACACTGAGATACCACCTCACGCCACTCAGAGTGGCTAAAATAAACAAATCAGGAGACTCTAGATGCTGGCGAAGATGTGGAGAAACGGGCACCCTCCTACACTGTTGGTGGGAATGTAAGCTGGTGCAACCCCTCTGGAAAACAGTATGGAGGTTCCTCAAAAAATTAACAATAGAACTCCCCCATGACCCAACAGTAGCACTGCTAGGAGTTTACCCAAGGGATACAGGAGTGCAGATGCATAGGAGCACATGTACCCCAATGTTCATAGCAGCACTCTCAACAATAACCAAATCATGGAAAGAGCCTAAGTGTCCATCAACTGATGAATGGATCAAGAAGATGTGGTATATTTATACAATGGAGTACTACATGGCAATGAGAAACAATGAAATCTGGCCATGTGTAGCAACATGGATGGAACTAGAGGGTGTTATGCTGAGCGAAATAAGTCAGGCAGAGAAGGACAGATACCATATGTTTACACCTGTAGGTGGATTAGGAGGAACTTAATGGAGGACCATGAGGGAGATGAAGGGGAAAATTAGTTGGGGAGAGGGAGGAAGGCAAACCATGAGAGACTCTTGAATGCTGAGAATAAACTGAGAGAGGAGGGGGGTGGGGGAAAGGAGAAGGGGAGTGATGGGCATGGAGGAGGGCACTTGTTGGGATGAGCACTGGGTGTTATATGTAAACCAACTTGCCAATAAACCATTTAAGGAGGAAAAATTAAAAAAAAAACTGGGAATTGAATGATTGACTGATGAACTTATCAATCAATCAATCAATGATTGGTCGTTTATCTTTAAAGTCAACTATCCTATGCAGAAATTGACTCTACAGCTCCAATATCCAACTACAAACCGTGGTCCCATTCTCAAGTATGTGAGACAGAAAAAATGAAGGGTAAGAGTGAATTCCTTTGAGGAGATATGTTCAAAAGTCATATTGAATGTATATTACAATATTGCTGATTGCTAAAATAAATCAGACAGCTAGAAAAATACTGACATCTGGGAGGCAAGGCCTGTGCTCAAGGAACCAGTCCAGTGTATTTTATTTAATCCTCTAAAGTCTAAACAATTCCATGAATTTGGCAGAATTATCACTATCTTACAGGGGAAGAAACTAAGGCTCACAAATCTTAAGTGACGTATTTTACATCACATAGCCAAGTACATGGTAGTGTTGATCCTAGGCCATGAGTCTTGTGATTCTGAATAGTGCCCTCTTTCCAATCCACCACTCATGAATCAGCTGGGAAGGACTCTAGGCTAGTACAAGTCACAGCATAATCAGGTGGCAGATGGGGCTCGTATCCGTACCAAATGACACCTATCTACTCTTGGAATTCTTACCTCTCCTCAAGGTTCACAACTTTTCTTCTCTCACACAGCAGATTTTCTTGCCCTAAGATTCACTTTGATTTCAAATTCTTTTTATTTCCAGTGTAACCTTGGACTTTGTCTTTCAAGTCTTAATATCTATTTCCAACTGGAATTTGAATTGTACTTAATAGTATTAGGGTTTCTAATTGTACTGTGTTTTTTTTTTTCTAAAGCAAATCATTCTCAATGCTTATTTAGATAGTCTCAAGGAATCCTAAATGACAGATACTTGTTTCTCAGAAGCCAACAGAGAGAGTCCATTTTTCTTTAAAAAAAAGTTTGCAGCCTCTGCAGGCATTGAATCATCTGGCTTGGGGCCAGGCACTAGAGGGTGCTTTAGAAATATTATTTGATGATGAACTCGGATGTTGTCCACTTGCTTTTCAGAAATCATTCTTGTAAATCATGGCTTTGAAAACTTGTCAGCATTTCATTCTTTCTTTTGTGGATTTCTTCAAAGTGAGAAGGAATGCTTGAAAAGTAAACATTCAACAGCCATAACTGCATCCCAAGGAGGGTGGAATAAAAAAATATTATAGATACTTATAGATACATAAATATTTCTGGGAGATAAAAAGAGAACCCTGTGGATAACCCACAAAGAGCCTACTGGAACTTTATCAGTCAGCTGGGCTTTGTCAGGATGAAGTGGGTTTGTGAGGGGGCCAGGGCAACATGTGTTTCTCCCTATTCCACACCCTTCTATTTTGGAAGCTTGCTGTAAGCATAACCCCTCATATTTGTATGAAACTTCTCTCTCTTTCTCTATTTTTTCCAACAGAGACTTTTACATGTATTATCTCTCCAGTGATACTTACAAGAATCTGTGTGGTAAGCATTACTATTCATATTCTCTAAATGAAAAACCCTAAAAGTTAGGGAAAATAATTAATTCACTCAGATACATAGGGCTAAGTGGCAGAATCAGACTTTAATTATCGACTTTTTCCAGCACATACAGGGAGGCAACCCATTCTTCTTCCTTTATACTGTTAACCTTACCATACTTCCATATTGTTAACAGAACTGTATTTCTTTCCTTCTTCTTTCAGACTTCGCCAGATGTATCTTCCCCCCTTCAGTAATTTTCTTCCTCTTTAATGCCTTCATATCTTAAATTAAAGTAAAGCCCATAAACAATGAAAACCAGAGATCATGAAATAAACAAGGACCTGTATACCTCCCCTGCCCTTGAAAACCAGCATAAGCCAGTAAGAGAGTTTAAAAAGTCCCATGGAAGCTACACTGTGGAGCAAGTGAGGTCGAGCCATGAATGTAGCACACTATGTGGTCTTGAACTTCAGAGGAGACAGAACTCTGACCAGGAATATCAGAAATCGTTTCTTAGGAGAAAGAGAAGTCTTTCTTCTAGACCTTGAAAGAGAGCATTAGTCCCAAAGAGCACTCCAAACCAGAAAATAACAAAGAGACAGTTGGCAAACTGCTTTTGCAGAAAACAATAAATATTCAATTTATTGTAGAATCACTTGCCTGAGGAGAACCAGGGGGAGATAAGGCTGAAAAACAAGCTTTTAACCAGGTTCTAGAGCAGCTCTGTCCTATAGAACTTTCCTAGATGGTATAAATGTTTTTTAACAGTGTTGTCTGATATAGTAGCCATTGGCCACGTGTGGCTCTTGAGCACTGGAGAAGTGGTTGGTAAGAAACTGAAAATTTAGTTTAATTTGATTTTAATTATTTTTTATTTTAATTTAAAAGCCACATGTGACTAACAGGGCTACCATTTTGAACAGAGCAATTCTAGGGACCTTGAATGACACACTGAGTTCTAGGTTTACGCAGGAGAAACACACACTTGCTGACTGAAGGAGAGAGATGGAGTGAGAGAATGTAGAGAGGTTAAGAAAAGAAAAGTAAGAGGTGGAACAGTTGGAAATTGAGTCAAAGGACACATCAGGTTGTAATTGCTAAATGTGTGAGCCACAGAATTCAAAACGCTACTACTTACACTCATTTTGTTTGAATCATAAAACGTCTTCTCCACCAAACTTATAAACACCTCCAACGTCAAAACGATGGCCGTTCTTTTATCTCTTAACAATACCTAGCAACCAGCACCCTGTTTTACACAAAATATGCTGTGCATGTGATATCTTCTGACAAACTCAACCATAGATATGTGTTAATATGATATAGTTAAATTAAATATCCATTATCTAAACTGGATAGAAGATAAGAATGGTGGTAGTTAATGTATAGTTACTTAAACACAACATATATAACCAGATAAGCCTTAAAAAATGTATTGGCTTGTGTGTGTGTGTGTGTGTGTGTGTGTGTGTGTGCACATGCGCACTGGTTTATTTCTCCCTAATCTTTCTTTATCTCTAAAGCAGTTGGAATTTAAAAACCAAAACATGGTTTATCATACCCATTATCTGTATTCTTTTAAACCCCATAGGAAATTATATTCTTGTTTCAGCTTCATTAGATTCTTAAATTATGGATAAATTGCTCTGCAAAACAAACTAGTGTCCACTCCCTCATTCAATGGCTGAAAAGATTTTTAAAACAAAAACAGCAAATTGGGCTCTCCCAGACTGTAAGGAGTTGATCCCCCAAAGATTTAAGGTCAGAATATCAAAACCACAAGTAAAACTGGTGCTGAGGTTAGTAATGGTTTTCCTACAATACTTTGCAAAAAAAGATAAGAACAAAACTAGAGTGGCCACAGCGGTGCAACACCATAGACTCAACTACAAATACATCTGTATAAAACCTCAAATGGACTTTCACGTGGCTACCTTCTCAAATAAGTCTTAAATATTTTTGTGCTGGGGAAACCTCACATGTGGACATTTTGGGGATGAATGGCCACCAAGTAACCCTCCTATGCACTGTGTTATGAACCAATGTTCACCTGGTCTCTCTTCTCCTATCCAAGGATGTGAGAAAAAATGTGCAGAGTTTCAGAAAGAAGGACTGGGAAGTCAGTAAGCTTTTCCTTAAAATTCATTCAAAGGTAGTGTTGGCCAACCATTCATGATATAGATGGGGTGGGTTTCTCCAGTTCTTCAGGGAAGGGCTTCTGTGTTCTGCCTCCCCCAAAGCTCATTTTGGAGGCATTCTTTGCCCCCGTGGCTCTTGCCAAACTCTCCTGCCCACCTTTTTAGGCCTGAAAGGAGAGGGAGGATTAGCTGATGAGACCAACCAGAGTACCTTGGAGACAGAACTCTGGAGACTGTACTCCTAGGCCTTCTTGTCTCACAATTAAAATCCTTGAGTCTCTGGAGATACTGTTTTCCAGCATCTTAATCTCATCCAAATTTTCTAATATTTCCTTGGAATTTGGGCAGCAGAACCTTTGAAAGGGTTTTAGCCTCCCAGAGTCTCAGTTCTAATTTTATTGTTTATGTTTTTAACTTTGTGTTTGAGTTTCTTTGCAAAATATATAAATAAATAAATAAAAAGGCCAAATGTAGAATCAGTGTCTTTTACTACACATTTATCTGAAGTCAGGCAGTTGCCCATATAAACCCAAAGAAAATAATGCGGTTATCAGTAGCAATGTGTTAGTAGATACTGGAATTGTTCCTCCAGTCACAGAATCCTAAGATATTAAAATTGAAATTGACTTTAAAGGAAGACACCTTTTATCATTCTTACAAATGACTGTACTATTGCAAGTATTAAATGCCTGAAATCAGAAATTATGAAGAATGCTCCTTCATCTTCTCCTTTCCCCCACCCCTACCAAATCTCCCAAGTAGCCAAGTCTCTGGTATGTATCAGAGGAACAAGCAATTTTCAGAGTGAAGTCAAGGGAAAAGTATGCAGATGGAAGTGTAAATGTTAAGAGAGTTGGGGGGAAAATATGCCAACTATGTGCTGTTTTGCTATAGTAAGTATAGAACCATTTCTCTGATGCCATGGACAAGATCCTTGCCAAGTAGAATACCCTATTTATAACCCTATCAAGAAGAGGAAATAGTGCCAGGAACAAGATAAAACTATTAGCTGTATTAACAAAAGTACTTAAAAGCATTTTGCATTTGAAAATAAATGTTAGTGGTTAAGGAAAAAAATAGAAGTCCTTGTGGATCTGGGTGTTGAAACCTGTTGCAAGACCACTAATTAGTCATCATCTTATCTTCACTGCCATAGGTCTGCCAACTTGCCTGTTTGAAGTTGTAAATGGAGCTCATAAATGGACTCTTTGGGAGATATGCAGAAAATAAACAATTCCCCTTATTCGGTAAATAGTTAAGAAATCTCCTTGGACTCACATGTTTTTTTTTTTTTTTCTTCCTGTTGGCAACATTAATTCAATGCCCATCAGGGACCTCCTCCCGATCTGTCTTGAAGCTGCCAGTCTTTTCAATGCCAAGTATTTAGACTGTAATCCCAGAGGTGGGAAAAAATAGATTAAGTCCANTAGTTAAGAAATCTCCTTGGACTCACATGTTTTTGTTTTTTTTCTTCCTGTTGGCACCATTAATTCAATGCCCATCAGGGACCTCCTCCCGATCTGTCTTGAAGCTGCCAGTCTTTTCAATGCCAAGTATTTAGACTGTAATCCCAGAGGTGGGAAAAAATAGATTAAGTCCATAGGAGTGTCATGAGCATGCAGATGCTGGTCACAAGGATGTCACACTGGGAAGGGCCTGGTAACTAACCTGCACATGCCAGCATCAGGACCTGGGCCATGAGCTGCCACTTCACCTCATTCCCTGTTTCCCAGTACCCTGGGGAGCAGCATGTTGACTAAGTGAGAGGCTGATGGAATGGCTGGGCTGATTCCAGGGCTGGCCTCCTTTGCCTTCTCTATTGTATCAGTGAAACTTGGGATATGCCACACTGTTCTACTGTGGGACCAAGCAAGCATTGGGATCCAATTCCTTTCTCTTCCTTTGTTTTGTCACTTTCTCTTCTCTACCTACTCATGTAACCTGGTAGAGTACAAAGATTGTACCATTTGGATGAAGTTTGGTTTAAAGCCTGGCTCTTTTACTAGGTCTCTGTCTCTGAAGGAAAACCAGAAGAAACCATTTACTTCATCTCAGCTTCAATTCTTTTCCAAGGATGGCACCCATCTTGCTGGTTTGTTGTGATGTTTAGTAGAGGCAACGTATGAAATGCTTAGCACTGTTTGTAGCACATGGTGGGCAAGAAATGTTAACCTCCCATAGCTAGAGGCAATACCATGGATATTCCAATTTATTAGTGACTTATTAATTTTATTAATAGTATAATTCAGGGGCACGTGGATGGCTCAGTTGATTAAGTATCCGACTCTTGATTTCAGCTCAGGTCATGATCTCAGGTTCATGAGATCAAGCCCCACAGTGGTCTCAGTGCTGGGCATGGAGCCTGCTTAAGATTCTCTCTCCCCCTTGCCCACTCTTAATCTCTTTCTCTAAAAATAAAATAAAACAAAATGATAATATAATTCATTTATCATTTATATTAGATAATAATACAAAATATACTTGTCTACTTAAGAAAATAATCTAATTGTTAACCCTCTATCAAATTATATAATTTTATATACAATTATATGTACTTATTTAAGATAAAATTACCACTTAAAAATTATGTATTATATATTTTATATATACATTTTACACATATCACACATATATGTATTATGTTTTATATGTCATCAATTATATTATGATTTGTATTATATATTATGAATGTTTATCATGTCTCATGNATAATTTTATCATTTCATTTCTATACATAATAGAATATATAAAATTATATAGTAATTATATCATCAATATTTAATATAATATATAAAATATATTATAATATGAATTATTATATTATTAAAATGTAAAAGCCATATTCAAATAATACTCTCTATGTGCTATTATATAAATATAAATGTGAACATACTCAGACAAAAAGAATTATTACATAATCGTCAGTGTACTCAGGCCACAGTTCTCATGGTTAAGAATTACCACAAGGGGAAGTAGTAAACTATCATGGAAAGACCATGTGTTTCAGAGAAAGAAAAGTTTAAATCCAGGCCCAGCCAGGTGTTGGAGCCAGGGCTTGAAATTAACCTCTCTGCATCCCTATGTCTCTATTCTCACAAAAAGAAGGGGGCTCACAGGCATATCAAAATCATATGAAAAATGCACAACACAGCCTCTAGCACGTAAGTAATCAATGCTGGATATCATTCTTCTTATCACTGTTAAAATTAATTATTATTAAAAACTACTGATCGATGTTGTTTTCAAGGGAAGTCCTAGAAACACATTTAAGAAGTAGCCACTCACCTACCAAGATTTCTCCGCACAGAGCTGGGCTACTGAGTGTTCTGTTTTGCTTGGGCCTCATTTGGAGAGCAGGGCCAGTTGCTCTCACTTTCGACTGGTTGGAGAATATTCAAACTGATATCCCTTGTGGGGTAAGATCTTGGGGACAAATATTTCTTCTATTTCAAGGTTTCTTAAATTTCACATGTGATTTAAAAAGCAAATAAGCCCCTTAATTGCTTCGTTAAGCTAGTCAACACTAATTAAGAAAAGTCAAGAGTAAAAATATTAGAAACTGCTGTGCTTGACTTTTCGCCGCCTCTTTTTCTTCCAGAATATGTCTTGCTTTGCTGAAGAAAAGGAGCTTGTGCTTTTCTGTGATGGAACCCACTCTGACCTCCTCGGTTCAGAGTTTGAAACTGAGCCCTAGTCTTTTGGGGTTCGATTCTGTTTATTACTGGTGAAACATGATTTCCCAATCCCATGAAAAAAAATGCCTAAAATGCCTTGCAAAGTAGCGCAGGGGGTAACCCGAACTATTTTGATGAATTAGAATTCAACAGGCTGGAAACCTCCTCTTCTGCTTGGGCACAGCCTGGAGCCTTCAGAACAGGGCCACGGGGGTTCTGTTAACTCAGTCCCGACTAGTTCCATGATATCACGAGTGTCCAGCCTGCTTGGTGAATCATGACAGATGGACTCTGCCTGTGATCGGCACACTTCTCGGGGTTGAGAGATCTGCCATTCAGGAAGCAGCTCCCGCTGGACTGGGAGCTCTGTGATAAGTGTGTGAGTATGTGCCCGTGTGTCTGCATGCATATGCACATTTGTACGTCCTATGCAGTAAGGATAGTCTACTTCTCTGTAAGACAAATGGGACTTGAATCCAGTCTTTTGCTCTTGTTCAGACTTTGGGACGGTTATTTCTTTCAGTCTGCTGAATCCCATAAGAAAAGTAATTTTTGTTACAGATTTTCCTAGAACTAACTAGGCCATCTCCCTTGTTACATCATCTGTCTTGGAATCTCAGATCCAGAGAGAATGATAAAGTAAATCCAGCCATCTACCTTAACGTTCCTTTATTATAGTAAATAGCTGCTATATAATGAGTACTTACTCTGTACCAAATTCCACCTAGCCATTTTATTTTTATTTATTTTTAATGTTTTATTTATTTTTTTTAAATGTTTTATTTATTTCTAGGAGAGAGAGAGAGAGGCAGCGTGAGCAGGGGAGGGCCAGAGAGAGAGGGAGTCACAGACCGAAACAGGCTCCAGGCTCTGAGCTGGCAGTCAGCACAGAGCCCGACGCGGGGCTCGAACCCACAAACCGTGAGATCATGACCTCAGCTGAAGCTGGACGCTCAACCAGCTGAGCCATCCAGGTGCCCCAGCATCTAAGCATTTTATAATCTCAGCCATATTTAACTCAAAATAACTACTTGCGGTGCATTTGTTATTCTCATCAATTGATGAAGCCACTCGGGCTAAGAGAAATAAAGAAAAGGCTCAAGATTTGGTAGGTGGTTGAGTGGGGATTAGAACCCAGAGCTGCCTACTGAAAAATCAAAGTGATTTCCCCCTCACCCCATCCTATTCAAAAGGCTTTTGTTGTGATCCTCTGAGTTAGACAAGCAATTCTTTCTGGTCTTAAATGAGAAGAACCCAGGTTCCTCCTTGTTCTGAAAATGCTACTTAGCACAGTAACCCTGCTGAGCTTGCTCTGTGTGCAAACATCCCCTGGGGCTCCAAGGTTGACTTTCCCCACAGTCTTCAGGACCTCAGAACATGAGGAACCCTTTAGAGGAATTTGGGCTGCTTATAGGAATCTGCTAGAAGAGCATAAAGTGTGATGGATTCAGGGATTAGACTCAGAAGGAATTTTACCTATAGTCTCCCTTGTGTGAGGAAGACTAGGCATGAGTTATTTAGGATGCAGGTGATTTTCCTCTAGGTGCATCAGCACTCACAGATGGCTTCTCCCATTGGAACTCAGTGAGTGGAAACAGTAAGGTCCATGCCTTCCATGACAAACTCAAGAGATTCAAAGCTGTAAGACTCAGGGCACCTGGGTGGCTCAGTCAGTTAAGCATCGGACTTCAGCTCAGGTCATGATCTCACGGTTCGTGGGTTCGAGCCCAGCTCAGAGCCTAGAGCCTGTCTTTGGACTCTGTATCTCCCTCTCTCTCTGACCCTCCCCTGCTCACGCTTTCTCTCTCTCTCTCTCTCTCTCTCTCTCTCTCTCTCTCTCTCTCTCTCCCCCCCTCTCTCTCCCCCCCCTCTCAAAAAATAAATAAAACATTTTAAAAAATCAAAGTTGTAAGACCCAATTAGCTGCTTGTAAGGCACCGATGCATTCTGGAAACCAACTGCATGGGCCCATTGAAGGAAGAAAAACTCAATGAATGTTGTCAGGGGTCTGGTTCATATGCTCCAATGTGGTTCTATTAGCTCAGTACTGACCTGTTCCATGATATCAGGAGTGTCCATGGGTCTCTGCCTGTGACTAGAGTACTTCTGGGTGTTGAGAGACCTGTCATTCAGTAGACTCCTAGATACTTAATATCCAACCCAGTTTCCTTTGGACCCAGGACTACTGTACAAGGACCAATTATAGGTTCCCTGCATGGTAGGTCTGAGCCAGCTGATAACTCCCTAGCTTTGGACTGAGGAAGGCAAAATCCTCAGGGTGGGGATGGCAGAAGAGCCTGTAGCTCTGATGCCTCACACACGTGTCCATTCTTTCTAGAAAACAAATTACCTCTGGCCAGGAACTGTATGAAGATAAACTAAGGCACAAAGTGTGCACAATTAAAAGACTACAACATTTGTGCAAATACTGATTTTAATTAAAATAAGCAAATAAAGGAACAAACAAACCTTACATATTTCCTTCTATTTCTTGATGTTCTGAAGATCTACAGCAACTGATTATAAGCCTAAAAAATTTTATCAAGTAGTTATCAAATTATTCCCATAAAGAATATGAGCTAATGTCATGAGATTCTTTCCCAAGAAGATCTTTAATGAGAGTAAAATGAGGCCTTAAAAATGACAAACAACTTCTAAAATTTCTCTGGGGCCTCCATTGCTCCAACTACTTATGAATCAAGGGCCAGAAATCAAGCATAAGCAGAAAGAACGTGTGATGAATGTTCAGGGAATGGAGAATGCCACATAAACGGACCTAAGGAAATGGGTGTGTGAGGCTATATTATAGCCTTGTTCATAGCTCAGAACGTGATCTCTGCTACAGCATCTACTAGTCAGATAAATAATGCGGGCTCTGGTAAGTATAAAGCAGAATACGAATACCCCAGATAAATGAGCCAAGTTCTTCACAGAGCTGGCTGTGGTCCTGTGGGGGTACTGGGGCACTGAACAAAATGGGGCTTCATAACTAAGAAGTATGTAAGGGCAGATTTCAGTCCTGTGGACAACTACAGAGTGACAGAGATACCAGCAGGGTGGAGCCAACCATCTGAGGAGCATCAAGCCTCAGACCTCATTGTGACCAAAGTGATTAGAATCTAGTGAGAGTGCTGGGCCACCAAGCCAGTCCGTGGATCCCAACAAGGCATGATAGTCTGAGCTCCATTGGTCCAAATATTGAAGTGGTTGAAGGCTCCTGACAACCTCTGTCATGAACAGTACTGGTTTGGGTCCTGGGTGTTCTTAAGACCCCTTGAGGTTCAGAGGACTAAACCCTAAGAATCTGGAGAGTGAAGAAAACCATAGAATGGAAGATTTTCTACATTAGCACTCTGAAATGTCATTACTCTCAGAACATTTTCATGGAGATTCTCCCAAAAGGAGAATGACTTCATTCTGCAGGCAGAAGGTGAACAAAACACAGGCCTTTTGAAGGACCTCGTGTGAAAAGGAATTTGTGTGAGGACACCTGCCAGTTGGCCAACTGAAATGAGTGGGTCAAATCTCAGCTACAGCTCTAGATGGACAGGCAAGACCAGTAGGCACCTGACCAGAAAAGCCACAGATATTGACATTTTTGAGTCCAAAAATGCTTCCACACACTACACTGCAGTGTGTCCCTGAAAGTGACCTCAGAGATAGCCCCAAAAGACCTCTCCTTTCCCACATGAATTCCTGGGAAAGCTATAGTGGTTCTCTTCTTGTGTTTCTTCCAACCTGTTCCAATGACTTCACTCTCCCCACAGACTCTCAAATTAGGCCCTATTTTCCACACTTCAGACCTTTAATCAAAGCCTTCTATTTGCCTGAAATTCCCTCCAGTCTTTCTACTCCCCTCAGGGCTTTGAACTAAAACTTACCTTTCTCCCTATCAGGATTACTTTAGTTTGCAGTGACTTTTCCTGGCTCTAATATCTGAATCATGTATTAAGTAACCATTATTTAGTACAGTTTCCTAGAAATCCCATGGACAAGGGTCAGATTCACGTTAAGCCACAGACTAAAGGCCAGGAAGAGCCCCTTACAGATGTCTACCTAGCCCCACCATTTCTCTGTAAAGGTGAGAAGGCAGAAGTCCAGAAGGGAAAAGTGATTTATTTCCTCAAGGTCACTGGGGAACTACCAGCAAAGGAGGGAAAATCTGTATCTCCTGACTCTCAAGCCAGGATGTCTTCTATGACTTTCTCTTGCTTAAGTAGTTCAACTGGAGATCCAAACCAGTAAAGATCACATTTTCAGAGAAAGTACAAGGGATGGGTCAGGGGCTCTCTCCTGATGTTCTGGCAGCTGTGAACCTTGCAAAGATGCCTATTTTTGCAACTCTGACTAAATCCTAAAGTTTCTGAATAAGGAAGAGGCTAGGGCGGGGTGAGCCTACCTCTAAGGTACTGCAAGCCCTCCCAGGAGGGAAGAGAAGGAGATCCATTACATTAACCTTGAGATTTCCTCTCATGTTCCCTTTATGGCCTCCTTTACCTCATGTTAAGTTCTGGGATATGAATGTGCTCAGGGGTAGGGAAGGCGGTAATCCCCAGGGCCTTGCTCTATAAACTTCATTTCCTCCCTTTATTGCACTTAACTGCCCGTGAACTCTATTAATATTTTGCAAATTGAGATCCCTAAAACACATGTTACTGTTAATTTTAACCTCATGCTAACTAGGATGTGGTCAAATTTTCACAACAAATTCCAAGGATATTTTGATATGCTTTGGAAAATGCATTTAAAGGTGGCCCTGTTCTTTTTATTCTAAATCCACACATTTTCTTTCAACTTCTGCGATTAAGAAGGGGGCAGAAATAGACTGTTATGATGCAGGAGTGGCAGAAAGAAGCATCTCCCAGACTAAGAGGGAGAGTCAGAGAATTCCATATTTCTGAATTTGCCGTAGTAAAAATCTGATGTCCCCTTAACTCAACAGATTGAGTATATGCTTTTGCAGACAGGATCCTTTTTTTAAGAAACACTTTACCATTCCTAACCACAGTTCTTCCCTTAAGGTAAGAGCCTTTAGGTTTTATAAGTTTAGTGGGAAAAATAGATTTTTCCCACCTCTAGTTATGCCAAATGCATTTTCATGGAATAACATCTAAAGCTGATCTGTCAGAAAGGGAAAAAACCCTCCTTTCTCCCAGCTTTCCTTTTATTTCACTCAACAAGTATTTTCTGATTACCTACATATGCCAGGAATTGCCCTCGCTGTTGCAGATACAGTGGTAAACATAATCCTGGAAAACATTAGCTACATGATCCCACATTTAATCATTTAATTATACTTACAAGTATTCAACTGCTGAGGTGGGTATTCTTCCCCCAAAACAGCAATTAATTTAAGGCATTCATCTCAACAGAAATACTTCAGAAAATGTTCAGCCATAGAAAATGAAACAATGACTTCTATTAATCATTGGATCAATTTGTGAGCAGGGCCACTCAGAGAAGAATGTCCAACTTTCTCTGCTTCCTGCTCTTCCACGGTGGTCAAGGTCACACCTGGGCCTAAAAGAGAGAGCTTCCTCTCTCCTATGTATCCTACTGACTCATTCTCCACCCTCCACTGCCCTCTCCCTTACATTTCCCCCCACCCTCTAGTACTAATATAGGGGGTGACATTCTCAATATGTAAGCGTCAACTTCTCTCAGTATCTTCAATAAATATTTGGTTATTTAGGGAGGATAGCATCTTCAGAGGAAAAAGGAAATATTCTTCCTGAAGGACCAGTGACTAGTGAGCTAATAAATAATCAGGACAAAAATGTGGTTACATTCAACCAGGCACCAGTGAACATGGCACAGATTTTATTCATCAAATTTTATTTTGCCAAGATGGGATGGTGGAAGTATTCTGGATTAAAGTATGGAATCAATTAAGAGTTCTCAAACTTTTCAGTTTCAGAATGCCTTTATACACTTAGAAATTATAGAGAACATCAGTTTTTAATTGAAGTATAATTAATGTATTATATTGGTTTCAGGTACACACAGGACTTCAAATTTTAGTGTAGATATTATCTATCAATATTTACATATTAGATGCTAAAACTGAGAAAACTTTCAGTGTTTATTTATTAGGCTATTTTAAAATAATAAACTCATATTTTGATATAAATAATATCTTTTTATGAAAATTACTCTAATTTTTAAAAAGCAGTTGATGAGAATAAGCAAATGTCTTTAATGTTTAGCTTAATAGAAGGCTGATTCCCATAACTGCTTCTGCATTCAATCTGTTGTCATATCAAATATCACGTAACCTCTGGAAAATTGTATGCTCATGAAAGACCATACATTACTTAGTACATCTGTGCCTCAGTTTCTTTATCATTTCAGTGGATATAATAATAGCACTTACTTATCTGATAGTTATAAGAATTAAATAACTTTGTACTATAAACTGTTTGGAACAATATCTGGCACATTATCAACAATACACTGTTATTAGCATTTATTCTGCTGAACTACTCCCTGAATGAGGAAGGACCTGTGTGGTGACCTTCCAAGTTTGGATGGAGGAAATCTTGAGACTTAGTATGAACTGCACTTGGGGTGAACTCAGCATCCCTCTCTCTATGTCTTCTATGATTTCCACGTGAGATAGAGTTCTCAGGGCCTTTTATTTGTTAAGTGCTAGTGTGGGTTTGGGTCAGTGGTTCTGAGGTTACTTGATGCTATCAGACTGATCTATATGAGATTAAGCAATATAGACATAGCCATAGACTCCTTCTCATGGTCTTCAAGGTACTGAGTTGGATGAGACCTCAAGGGCAATTTGGTTTTACTTCTCTCCAGCTGTAGAAATGTTCTGCGCTCTGTCTCTAGTGTTTATTCTACAGCATTAGTTAGAGCACTTTTAAGGATTCAGAGGTCACCTAAATCAGATGTTCTCTCAACTGATAGCACATCAGAAGTTTACAGATCTTAGTCTTGCCTCTCTGGAGCCTCTCAAGAGCATCTCTTCTCTAAATCTCCTAGTTTTTCTTATCTAGGTCATTTCTCTAGTAATAGTGTTTACTACTACAAAAGCAGGAATGAATAAGGGTAACAGCCAGGGCTGTGGAAATAGATACTCTCAGACTTGAAGATGAGCTGTGCGACTTTAAGCAAGTTACTTAACTACTCTGAGCTTTGGTTTCCTCAGCTTAATTAATCCTCATTAATAAGGATTAATGGGGATATTATCTCACAGGTTGTGTGAGATAATGCACATAAAGGGCCTCCCGTTATGCCCAACATAGCAAGTGAGGGCTTGACTTAAGACTAGTACCTAGAAATAGAGCCTAAATGGGGATTAGAATGTCTTAGGAGATAGAGAATAAGGGGGACAGGATTTAACAAGAGGACAGCTAAGCAAGGCCATGGTCTCAACTGGAGTCGACCTTCAGCCTGATGCCACAGTGAACTGTGAGTGAATTGCACCAGAGTCCCACCTTAAGACAATGGAACTGGTGCATCTGTACTTCTGTATCAGCAAGTCATTGGGTGAGGCATGAAAGATAGGGGTGGGGGTGGGTAGGTAGAGGAAACGTATAACATCCTTGATGACAACGTATCTCCCAGGAAATAGAACATAATTCTCTAGAGAAGGGAGAGGGAATGAGAAATGGGTGCTTTGGGCTAGGAAAAGGGATCCTGGTAGGCACTAGCACCATCGACCACCCTTCACCCTCTAGCCTGTTCACAAGCCCAGGCTTCTCACATCATAATCACTTCTTCCACATATAGCTTCTCTAAGATTTTGGTTAATCACAACTTCCAGAGGAAGCACATTAGAGAGAGTTAGAAGGACTAACTCCAGTTCTTGCACTGCAGTGGGTCCTAGAAATAAGTGAGACTCCGTCTCCCCAGAACAAAACGCTTCTAGATCCATCCCTGCCCTTCTCTTGGTTAGCACTTATTTATACCTGAATAGATGGGTTGCCTGGTGTGTTAACCCATCTCTGAGGGTCTGAGTCCTGGATCACCATCCCTTTAAACTTGTACATTTATTAAGCACTGGGAATAGTAGAACCAAGAGTGGCTGCAGAGTGGATGACATGTGACTGCATGTATCGGCTTCCCCTTTGTGAAACACCAGCCCTTCACCTTGGGTAGGAGTTGGTTACAATTGCCAGTATATAACTCCTTTCTTTAATAGCCTAGTAGCATAGTGGGCAAAGTAACCTGGCAGCAGTCATAGCTTTAAGTTAATAAGAGTCCTATGTTTCAGAGTCTAAAGTTTCAGGGACCAGGGACCATCAATTCAAGCAGTTGACTGGGAGGGCCACTGAGTGGGTGTCCAAAGAGTTTACTATGGGATTCAATAATAATACTCCTTTTCCCTTTGGAGAGAGCCAGATGCCACCTTGGAGCTGCATTCCAATGACTGGCCAGTGCACAGAAGCCCCGGAAAGACTGCTCCAGAGCGGGTTGTATTCGTGCATGAGGCTCCACTCCCAGCTGACAGAGCTCTGTGATAGCCCACGGCTGTGCGGGGCCCTGCACCCTGGGCCCCCTCAGCTGAAGTCAGCAGCCCCAGAGTGTCTCAAACCTGCTGCTGGCCTCAAAGCTCAACTAGCTTGGCCCAGGCCCCACATCCCTGTAGGACACCCAGGGCTTCAAAGGAGCAGCCTCCTCCTCCCAAACGCTTCTTGCCAAAGCACAGCTGAGGCAGGCTTGAAGCTAAATATTTGGATTGAGTGGGAGGGAGAGGCCAGTCCCTCCAAGGGGTATTTTACCCAGGCCATCAGGAGACAACCAGCTCACAGCGCAGGCATGCTGGGCCCCACGGCCCTGGAAAGCAATGGGATTGCTGTGCAGTCAGCTGGATGATATGCCTGCAAGCCTGGCAGAAGGAACAGCTCCGCCAAGTGCACAGCACTGCCCAACCTCCTTCATCTCATTTTGCCCCCTTAACCACCTCAGGAAGCTGCAGGGTGGGGTAGCTCTGCCCTCCTACATGCAGAAATTGAGCACCTGCCAACAAGAGAAAGTGACCTTCTCAAGACTACACACCGAAGAAGGACTGGAGACTTGACTCTGCCCAAGCCTTCCACAGGAAGGATTGCTCCTTTCTTAGCAATCAAGATTACCTGCTTAATAATGACAATGTCCAGAGTAAGCACACATAGGAGGTGGAAAGAACATAGAAATTAAAGACAAAAGAATTCACCTTTTGTCAGTTCTGTGACCCCAGACCTGTCACAATGAACTTTATTCAGCCTCATTGTCATCTGGAAACTGTAGTCAATAATGAAATCCCTCCCCCTCCCCCTCCCCCACTGCTGGACCACACTGAGGACCATCTGAGTATGTATGTTTTTCAAATGTTTATTTTTGAGATAGAGATGGGAGAGGGACAGAGAAGAAAGAAGACAAAGGATCTGAAGCAGACTCCGCACTGACAGCAGAGAGATAGCTATGGGGCTCAAACTCATGTACCCTGAGATCATAAGCGTGAGTTCATGACATGAGCCAAAGTTGGACACTCAACCAAGCCACCCAGGCAGCCCCACCTGAGCGTATTTTAAAAGCCCTTCGCACTTTGCATGTACCCTGTACCAAGTAAAGATGGCAATGGTGATTGTGCTGAAGAAAATGGTCATCACAACCTGAAGGAAATTGGAGATGGAAGTTATCTTAGACATCGTCTCGTCAATCCCCTTCATTTTATAAATGGAAGAACTAGTTTGCTTAAGTTGACCTAGTAACATGGTAGCAAAGCCAGGCTTAGATCTCCCAGGGCTGAGTGGTGTCATAACTCTTCTTTCTCTTAATGTTCCCAAACACTTAAAAAATACATTTGTTCTCTGTGAAGTAGATGGAACAGACGATTCGTCCCAAGTTTATGGACGAGGAAATGTGACACCAGGGTTACAAGAATGACCTCAAATGGCATGGTAAATAACTGGTGGCCTGGGGTCTCACTGTTCATTTGCCCAAAGTAATGCCATTTAAAAAAAAACCCCACTCAATCAAATATTTGCCATCCAAATGTTAGAAGGTCCCTCTTTGTACAATTGTCCCACCCATTACATGGACTTATATAACAACCTATCTGGTGGGCAACTCCCTCTGCCTCCTAAGCTCCTGTGTAGCACTCATCAGACAAATTATTCAATTGTTAAAGATCCCTGACTTCAACTAATATTTGCGAACACCCTACTACGTGCAGGGTACTAGGTGTATTGGTTGTTAGAAAGGTCTCCCATGGGATGGAACACAATCTGCCTGTGACTGGAAGTCATCTTTCCATCAGATTGTAATGCAACTGCCCTGTGTGACTTTTTGCTCTGGAACTTGGCAAAGTTAACCATTCACTTCTTGATACTCTGTCTTCCTTGTCTCCTGGTAATCAGGCTCCTGCTTCCTCTATTATACCCTCGGCTGATTATTTTCAGCCTCCCTCACTGGCTAGTCTTCTTCTTTCCTACCCCTTAGATAATAGTATTCCAGACAGTGCTGATTCACAGCCTCAGAGACTCAATTCCCAAATAATAAATTGGCTCCGTCCTGCCTGTCTACTGAGCATCAGACCTGTACAGCAAACAGCACAAAGACATCTCCATTTGGATCTCCCACAGGCATCTCAAATTTGGCATATCTAAAGCTGAACTTCTTTCCTATGATCCCTGGGAAACCTCCTTTCAATCCTGTATGCCTTATTATTCCCTTTCCAAACCAAGCCCTTGGACATCATCTTATCCCCCACTTCCTTTGTACATGTTCTACCTCCTCAGTTTTCCACACCCACACAACCTCTTGAACCTACCTTTCCCTCCACCCCCATTCCTACTGATCCCATCTTAGTTCCCCTAGAGTATGTGACAGCCCTCCATATTCCAGCTTGGCCTCCTTGTAATTAACACAACACCACTTGAATGATCTTTCTAAAATATGATATGTTTTGTCATGCTTAAATGTTTAAAACCAGTCATGGTTAGGTTAAAGCCAGTCAATGACATTCCATCATCAAGGATAATGTCCAAATTTTACATCATGAGCTAGGAGCCCTGACAATCTGGCTTCCCCATTTCCATTTGCTCCCTCAAATCCTCTGGGGGCCTCTTTCACTAAAGTTGGATCATTTTCTTAAATATGCTGTGTTCTTTCTGGCCTCTGACCCTTATCAAAGTCCATTTGCACTCTCTGAGACACTTTTCCTTGCAAAGAATATATTTAGTTATCTTCTGCTTCCTGAAGAAGCATCTCCTTTGAGAAGTCAACACCTGTCCTCTCTCCTCCAATGATATAGTTCTCCATGGCACCATCCTATACAATATAGTTACCATGTGTCTCCTCTACCTGGCAGATGATGACATCTTGATGGTATACCATTTTTTATTAATCTCTCTGCCTTCTATTCCTTAGGACAGGCTTGGAACAGTGTAGATGCTCAAAGATTATTTTTCAAGTTAATTAGTAAAATGAATAAATGGATGGTTGTATCTCAGGCCTCTGCATTATTTTAGCCTATCTAAGCTTACCCCAAAATGCTTAGCCAAAATTATTCATAGCTACCCAGCCAACTGAACCAGCTTTTTATGAGTTAAATCTAACTGGAATGATTTTTCTATTGACAATAAGCAGTTCAATGACGATATGAGTGACATGGAGAAAATTAAAAACAACAACATTTTTGAAAAGAATCATATCTTCTCTTCAAAGACCCCAAACTCCCCAATATGTCATGTCCAGAAGGGGTCGCGATCCCTGCTCTGTCCATCCCTACTGCAAACCTAAAAGTTTGTGACAGCGTATTTTTCTATCCTTTCCATTCTGTCTCCTGATAATTCCTTCTCTCTGTGTTGCCTAATTCATCATCAGTGGATGCCGCCTGCCTGCCGGAGCTGTTTCTGTCTTTATTGCTATTCAGAGCTTCAGATTTATTCCCAAACTAGGTGATAACCAGCTAGAGGTTGGGAGAGGGTGCCTTTGTGCATTATTCTGTTTTCTGGCCTACAACAATTCTCAGAAAGTATATTAAGAAAAAAATCTTGAATTAGATTTGAATTAGTTTTGGCAGATTTTTCTGGTTGGACTCTTTTCATGTTGCCTCAGCTATCTCTACTGATCTACTGTGTACTATAGTCTGGTATCATAATATAAGATATTCATGATGTATTTTTCCCTTTCCCCCATCAACCTTCCTGAGCTGCCACAGGGCCTATTTGCCAGAATAGGATGAGAAGACAGAGAAGTGAGTTCTTAACAGTTAAATTTAATAATCTGGATGTTCTGAGTAAGACAGAAAAATTTAGAAAGCAAATGTGTTTATAAGGATTTATAAGGAAAGGATCCTGTCCTTTCCACTTAACCTCAGACAATCTGGGAACACACCAACTGGGAAGGGAAAGGAGAGTTAGGGGAAGTCATAGTTCAGATGTTGGTCTGTGGCTGGGTCCTGTCTACTCCCCACACTGGGTTATCTCCTGAGGGAGTGAGGGTTAGGGAGTCTAGACCCCTCCATATAGTGTAAGTCTGGGCATCTGGAGAGATTTCACCTTCCTCTCAGAGTAAAGAGCGTAGCTGGGAAGAAAGCAAGATTCAGCAAGAAGCCATGGATAGCCCGTGTGCCTGAGTGGCAGGCAGGTAGGTGGCTCTAGGACGCTTGCCAGAAACAGGCCATGGGCAGCCTCGGAGCCCTGCACACCCCAGGGCAGCGTGAAGACAAGAGTTAAGAACTGCATTTTCTACACCCCAAGAGGAGAAAGCAGTAGGGCTACAGGTCCAGAGAGTAGAGATATGGGCAAGGTTTGTGCTGTGTTTACTAGTTGTACCAGTAATATTTTTATGCATTAAAGAAAATCCTGAGGATGTTTATTTTTTTTAGATAATCCATGAATAATTTTAAAAAACTGATTTTTGAGAACAAGGGAGAGATAGAGGAAGAGAGACAGAGAGATAGCTGATGAGACAGAGTGAGGAGGGGTGAAGAAGTTTCTCCCAAGCTCAGCCCGCACAGAAACAAATCCGGAGCAGGATTCCTGGATGAGTGATTTAATAAGGAAGTGTTTCTAGAGGGACAGTAAAGGAAAGGGGGATATTTTTTACATTTATAAAAATGGTGAAAAAGCAATCTGAATGGGGTCTGCATGTAGAGTTGCCAGATTTAGCAGCTAAGCTACAGGACATCCAGCTAAATTTGATTTTCAGATAAACAAAGAATAATTTCTTGATATAAGTATGTCCCATGCAGCATTCGTTGTTTATCTAAGTTTGAATTTAACTGGGTGTCCTGTATTTTCTCTGACAACCCAAAATGGGTGGAGCCTTGACAATGTCCACTACAAGCCCCAAGGAGATGGAGTCTGGAGGGGAGAGGCCACAGCTGCTCTCATTCCCAGGCTGCTGAGTTCTGGAATGCGTCGGGAAGTTCAAAGTGATTTGGGGCCAAACATTGGGATCAGAATGGATGGTGGATTCAACCCATTTCAGTGCCCAAATCTTCAAATCTCTCTTTGGCTGCAGATGATTCTTGAATACACTTGGTCATTTAAGAAAAATACAGACACGCAATGGCATTATAATCCCTCCAATTTCAAAAGTAATGAATGCTCATTTTAGAAAATTTGGAAAATATACAGGGCATTCAGAAGAAGAGATAAAAGATAACCCATTATTAGTTGAATGGTGCATTTCTTTCTGATCTTTCTATATATATATGTATTTCTGAGTTTCTTTTCTTTTGGCTTGTTTTTTTTCCCTCAAAATTGGGACAATACTTTAATACTGTTTTAACTCCACTTTTACATTTTTAAGCTTATTCATTTATTTTGAGAGAAAGTGAGAGAGTGAGAACAGTAGACAGAGGATCCAAAGCAGGATCCGCACTCTCAGCACAGAGCCCAATGTGGGGCTCAAACTCACAAACCATGGATCAGGACCCCAGCCAAAAATCAAGAGTTGAATGCTTAACCGACTAAACTACCCAGGTGCCTCTAAATCCCACTTTTAAAAATGACCATTATTTTGAGAATTTTCTATCTTTAACTATTATTACAAAAAATTAATTTTAATGCATGCTATAACTATATGGTAAAATTATACTTTATTAATTTCCTTGTTTTGGATACTTAAGTTATTTCTAATTTGTGGATAATATAAATGACACTGTGAATAGCTAAATAAATATTTATCATAGATCTTACTATTTCCTTGAGATTATTCCTAATGCACTTGATATCCAATATTAGACTTATATTGGCAATAGAGCCTGGACACATGGCAAATTGTTTAACTGTTGAGGGCTGCCATTTTTCTTTTGGGCCAAGGCCGCTTCACTAACCACAAAGGTAATATTCAGGTGCAATTGATAGGACCAGTAATATCTTCACATCTCTGGAGGCTGTTAGGAGGAAAAAAAGAGAGAGGGGAAAAATAAACAAAAAAAAACATGTTCTGGATGCCTCTGAGAGTCAGAGGAAGACTAAAGTGAGGACTTGAATACAGGAAGATATAGCTTAGTATGTGAGGCAACAGAAGTCACTTCCTCGAATAACAGTGAGCCTGGGTTGCTGAAGGCCTTCATGGTGAGCAGGGGGAACATCTATCCTGGGAGAAGCAGAGAGCACAGGAACTCAGAGTAGGGTCTCTGGAGCCAGAGTGTTGGAGATTATTCCCAGTTACACCAATGTCTAGTTATGTGATCTGGAGTGAGTGGTACAACCTCTCTGTCTTTCTGTCTCCTCATCTGTAAAATGGGAATAAGTCCTAATGATTGTTGTGAGCATTCGGTGGATAGCTCCTGCCTGGCACCAGAACTATGCTAAACCGTCTACACATGTTTGATAAATGTTAACACTCTGTTTCAGGTGTTGTTACTGGAGACAGGCTTGATCAGGCACTACAATTAGCTGGCAGCTCTCAGAACCTGAGTCTATCCCAGGTCTCCGAATGTAATGTTCCACTATGGTGACACCAGTGTAATGCACCTGACTAGCATTCTGCAGGGTACACTCTGGTTCTATTTGTTTCCAGATGTGTGTGTCATTGTTTACCTTTTCATGAGTGAAACGAACTTTAGGACTCTGTCACTTTGCAGACGTGATGGAGCCCAACTGTAGCTTTGTAACTTACCCATTTTGGAACCAAAAAGCTGCCTTGTAAAAGCAGTGTTGCAATCTTTAAATGCCCATAAATAAGGACTTGAACACTTATCTCACATCATGTGATTTGGTAAAGTAAACAGAAAGTCTTTCAGTTAAAGACCAGAAAGTCTTTCAGTTGAAGACTAGAAGCGATGACTGAGTGAAAGAGTATAAAAGAGAGGAGCTGGGTTCAGAGTGTGTGTTGGCTGTAAATATATTCAGAGCCAAGTGTGGCTGGTACATTTGCGTATGGCAGGCAAGACCACTTCACATGGATGGGGGCAAGTGGATGCTGCCAGTAGAGGGTGAGCTCGCCTGCACCACCTAGGACCCCTTATTTATGTCACCCCCAGAAACCTTCTCATTTCTTGCCTGCAACCTCCCTTCCCTCACATAGCCAGGAAGAGATACCAAAACTAAGAGGTATCTTCTATTTAGACCAATGCTTAATGGGAACTAGGATTGAGACCCATGGAACACTATGGGCCACAGTGAGTAGGCTCACCTGATGACTCACTAAGGCTGGACTGGGAAAAGTAAAACACTAGAACCAGTCATCCTTGCACACTGCCCAGGATTAAGCATGGGTACAGGACCACAGCGGAGAGTAGAAAGTGAATGTTAGGAAACTATTTCAAAAGACAGCTCATTGTTAGAAATTTTAAAAATGAGACTGTTAAAATTAAAAGCCCAGAGAGTGCATTAAACAGCAAATTACACTGCGAGAGAGAAGCAGATGAGGCCAAGGAACACCAGAGTGGCAATGATAGGCAGAAGGCGTGTCTGTGTGATGGGTGGCCCTCTCAGAACCTTCTTCCTGTGGGGCGCCTGGGGGCTCAGTCGGTTAAGAATCCGACTTCGGCTCAGGTCATGATCTCACAGTTCATGGTTTCGAGCCCCACGTCGGGCTCTGTGCTGACAGCTAGCTCAGAGCCTGGAGCCTGCTTCAGATTCTGTATCTCCTTCTCTCCCTGACCCTCCCCTGCTCACGCTGCCTCTCTCTTATATTTAAAAAAAAAAAAGAACTTTCTTCCTGCATCTCCTTGGTGGACCATGTGTCCTAGGGGTACTTAGAATCAAGAGAAAAGAGTCAAATTTGTTTCCAATGACTCATAACTTACCAGAACTTCTGGAATTAAGGTCTCTTTTGTCCCAGATCCTAGAAATATCCAGCCCAATAATATGACATGGACACAAGGAAACTGTGGTCTCTCACTGTTAGTGTTTAAAATATTGAAATTTCTGAGGAAGTCCTGGTGACTTTTTTTTTTTTTCATGAATATCCCCCATCAATAGATTTGGCAGAATGTCTGGAAAGGAGACACCATCCCTGGCCACTTAGACTATCAGCTCCCGTGACCAAGCGCCAACTCATGATAAGACTCTAAAACTTTATTTCATCCTGTATTTTGGTCACAAACATTTATTTGAAAAGGCTTGTAAATTTTCAAAAGATGTAAACTCCAGAACAACATATGAATTGCAAGCTTAAAATCTATGCTGCTTTTAGAGAATGGTTCCTGGGGGATGCCTAAGGATTAAACCATGGAATCTGATGTGTCCTTCAGTTAAAGACAGACCTCAATTCCAGGGGAGGCACAGGAAGCTCATGGAAGAACTGAGAGGTGGACAACAGGAGCTCATGCAGAAGTGACATGGTACAGGAGACCTGACCAATGGAATGGTTGAACAGTTGTTTGCTGGGGTTGGTATTAATATAGGGAAGATGCAGGAAGTTTTGTGGGTGATCCATAGTGCTCATAGAAAATAGGAGAGAATGGCACTAATAGTCATGTGTTTGTCGTCAGTGGTGGTGGTGGTTCTTAGCCTCAAATTCCCAGCCTGCTCCGTCAAGCTTGTCTAAATCGCATCAGTAACTGCAGTCATTCTTTTGTCTTCTTGTGGAAGCTGATTTAATGCTGATAGGCTCCAGTTAGCCTCCCTCCAACCCTCAAAACTATCAGCGATACATTTAGTGGATGCCTTCCTTCTTCAGAGGTGACTCTAGGAACTTCACCCACCAGCGGGAGGAAGCTGAAGATAAATTTTAGAGTGGACAGAGAAGGTTCCTAAATGCCTGAAGGTAAAGAGGTTAGGCTTAGATTATGGCGCTGGTATAAATGCTTTTCAATTTAATTCAACCAACAGTCATTGCCTTCCTACCAGTATTCTCCAGGCCATGCCAGCATGAAGATGATCCTGACATGAATAACAAAAGCAACAGTCTCATTCAATACCTCTATGCTCCCAAAGTTCCTGAGGAACACCTGTCCTTCCAAATGTCTCCCTGATGAGAGGCATCAGTGTGGCAGGAAGACTATGGCTTTGGAGGCAAATCGAAATTCTGCTTCTTCTTAACAGAGCAAGGCTCAGTGTTTTCATTCACAGAATGTGGACCTTAGCTATTTTAGACCATAGTTGTGAAGGTCAACCATGATGCATGTAAGGCACCTGGCAGCCTGCCGGGATCAGAGTAGGTTCTCAGGCAATGGCAGCTTTCACTGTTGCTTATTTCCCTGCGGGCTGCTGTGCTGCCCCTCCTGGCTCTAAATCGGCTCCTGTCATTGGGACTACTATTATCTCTGTTGTTTTGGGCACCACCCAAAGGTCCCCCAGTTATGGGAATAGCATCCCCAGTAATTAGAGTTACTCACAAGACTTTTTTAATTTGAATTTTATTTGGTTAACACACAGTGCAACGTTGGTTTGGGGAGTAGAATTTAGCAATTCATCATTCACATACATCACCCATCTAGCCCATCTCATACCCACCTCCCTCCATAAATCCCGTTTGTTCAATATTGTTAAGTCTCTTGTGGTTTTTGAACCGCAAGACTTTTTGAAAGGTCATCTAAACTTTTGGGTATTATCATTCTCCATCAGAAAAACTTGAAATGAGTTACCAGGAAGCTACTTGATGAGTAGCCAGGTGAAATCCTTTACTTCATCTCAAGCATATTTCTTTTCTAAAAAACCACTATCACAAAATAGGGCCCTTGAACCTCAATGCTCTTCCTGTTCAAAGCCAGTTTACTCATTAGCCAGAACTTTTTCCCACTTTTTATATTTCTTTTATTACTCCCAATAAGCCTAGCACAATGACAAGCACATAGTAAGCACTCAGATATTTGATGGAACATGTAACAAACCTAACATACTGGACATACTTAAAATAAAAATCAAAACTAAGAATTACATGTATTCATTTCTCTCCTTATTTTCATATAGCACCCTGTTGAGATGTCCTTATAATCCCTTAGCACACTTTATTTTAGTTGGCTATTTGGATTGGGCCTTCAATAACTGTTTCAGGAACAAAATGATACGCTGCAACTTATGAAATGAAAAAGTCAAAATTAATAGATGAAATATTTAAAAACGAAGAAAGTTCTAACAAAATTTTGACTATTCACCAACATGAGATGTTTTTATGATTCATCTAGAAATGCAACTCAATATTATATTCAGTTTATTTTGGAATATTATATCCTTACCTGGAGAGTCAATACTCAAATATTACCAAATTAATTTTTTTAAAAACTAAGTTTTTTACATGGAAAGAGCCTAAGTGTCCATCAACGGACGAATGGATCAAGAAGATGNATAAATAAAAATAAACATTAAAAAAATAAATAAATAAAAGGAACTGTAAACTTTGACTTTTAAAAAAATTAAGGTTTTTAAATTAAATTTGCATATGTGAAGAAGTTTTTATCATGGGAATAATAATTATAAGTTGCATTTTAAGTACCTACTCTGTGCCAGCAGTCTGCAATCTCTATGCATACCTTGTGCAAGCCTAGGGCATATGAGTGAGCACTCGGCCCCGAGTTCCTGGTTTTCATACCTGGCTCCTGGAGAGGATGATAAACGTGATTTACTGGGACTGGAAAACTGTTATTTATTTATGGGAAATAAAATGAACTCTGAAGCACTATGAGGGTGGATGGGAGCCCAGAGGATTCAAGGTGGCCAAGACTTTCGACTGTGAGAGCCTTGGCTCAGGGGAAACTGGAGAAAGGGACCAGGAGGCCAATTGGAGGAGAACCTTATGCCTGAATAAAGGTGAGAAGAAAAGAAGCCTGCTTCTACAGCAATGGTACTTCCTAGTATGATCCCCTTTAGAACCGGGACACTGTCCGGTTTATTGTAGGAGAAACAATTTTCAAAACTATCTTAGGAACCACTCAAGACAGTCCATAGCCTTCCTTTATAGTCATTCCTGGATTTTTGGCACAACAAAGTGTATCTAGTGTCTTGTGTCTTGACTGTCATGATAGATACCTAGATCTACACATGTGAGGAAATTGCAGAGAACTAGGCTCACACCCACACCCACACCCACCCACACAAACACACACACACACACACACACACACACACACACGATAAGTAAAACTGAGAAATCTAGAAAAGACCAGTGGATTCTACCAGTGTCAACATCCTATTCATAACACTGTGCTATGGTTCAACAAGACATTGCAATTGAAACTGAACCAAGAGTGCATAGCATCTCTGTATTATTTTGTACAACCGAATGTGAATCTGCAGTGATCTCAAAATAACTTTAATTTTTAAAAAGTGCATCATGGTTGAAAAATGGTTGAAAGCTATCTTGGTAATATACTTCTTATACTGCGGACACTGGACAGTTAAATGAGTCTAGGGGTCCAAACATGATATAGGTTTTAGATCCCAGATTGTTGGGGAAGTGGGAGAGAGTGAGTGTGGTCATGAGGACATTTGTCTATGCCCTCCCACCCCACTGGACTTCACCCCTGATTTGAGCAGACATCCCAGTATCCATTCATGAGCTTAATGGGGATCAAGAGGCAGTACATGGGCAACAGCTTCTTGGTTTTGGTTTTGTTTTGTCAGTGCAGATGCAGCAGACACAGAGTAGCTCTGAATTTAATAGTTCTGAAATAGTTTCAGCTTCCTGGATTATGGTTAAGACTGGGTGTCCCTAGAGCCATATTCTAGTACATTTTTTGCCAATTCTCCATTTTACCAATGGTAGGAGACACAACAGCTACCCTTATAGGCCAGGTTGATGACATTGCTCTTGGAGTCATCCACGGAGGCCTGCTTAAAACCTTTCAAGGTTTGTCTAAGTATGTATGTCTCTGCAGTATATCCCCTTTGCTTAGAAGAGTGGGTATTTTTTGTTGTTGATTTTGGCTTTTTTTTTTTTTTCATCTTCAACTGAACTTTGATGCTGATGCCTGTGATTCTAGACCCACCACTGCACCATCAAATTCTCTCCCAAATAAGACACTGTCAGTCTAATAGTCAAAATGGCCAGAAATAGTTAGGTAAAGTCATAGAATGGAAATGAGAGTCTCTAACAGCTGAAAACTTCCAGGCTATTATCTGAAAGTAAAAAGAAAAAGCAGGAAGAAATAATAGTGGGAAACTGTTGACGTTTTCACCTGTACAGAGACTGACATATTGTTGATAGAAGCACAAAGAAAAAGCCCTAGAGAGACCATAAGGAAACCTAGATGCTCTTTCGACAAAGTTGCAGTTATGCAAGACGAGGAAGTCTTGAGAACTAATATGCAGCATGATGACTGTATTGTACACTGAAAATTTGCTAAGAGAATAGATTTCAGGTGTGCTCACCACACACACACTCACACACACTCACACAAGGTCAGGAGAAGACGGATATGTCAATCAGCATGACCATGATAATCATTTCACTAAGTAAATGTATATCTAAATATTATGTTTTACTTAAATATATACAATTGTTATTAAAATTTAATTTTTAAAACTTTCTAATCCATTTGAGCTCTTTGGAATTTTAATAGATTTGTTTGTTCTTAGTGAAAATCTTGGTGTGATTGTGTTGTGCATCCCACAGGAAATGAAAAGCAGCTGAGATTTTTTTTTTTCAGGCTCCTATCTAGCCCCTTTGTGATATTCCTTCTCTCCATCCCTCAAAATTTAAAGAATCCCCCGTCCACAGTAAATAGAGCAAAATGGAAGTGTCCTTGAGGCCAAGGTAGACGGAGCCGCTGGGGCTGAACGGGCCGGGTGCCATGGCGGTGGCTTTGTGGGGCCCTGCAGCTTTCACGTTTAGAAAGGGGAGACCAAGAGCAGCTGCGTCCTGGAGAAGAGCCGCCTTCTCCACGGCCTTAGCCACCCTGTGCTCTTCCTCCTCTTCCCTTTCTCCACCCACATTTCATCGTCCTCAGAAGCCCATGTGTGTGAAAAGCAAGAGAGGAATGTGGGTGGGTTGACTTGTATAATTAAATCCATGTTGCATCGTGTTCTTTAGAATTAATAAGGAATTCATCCCATTGAAACTCACCATGACATCTTCCCTCTGACTCAGATTTCTTTTGCTTTTCTCTCTTTTTCTTAGCTAAAAGCATTAGACATGGGGCTATGGTTCAAATTAGGATCCTACATTTCTCTTCGTTTTTTTTTTTTTAATTGAACTTTTCTGTTCAGCGAAGAATTTAGTTTGTTTATATTTCATTTTTCTTCTATTCCACTTATCTGCCATTGTCTTCTTCCTTCCCTCTCCTAGAAAACTTACTCAGTAAAGGAGAATGCAGGAAAGCGCTTCCTCTTACAACTGAGAAGTTGGAGAAAGTACACTGCTGGCCAAACCTTGACGATCCGAACATTGTCCCTAGAGGCTCTTCATTCCCTGGGTTGCCACACCTTGCCCTCATGAGCGCCGCCCCCACGTATGTCCACAGAGGCCACAGGAGCCGTGTATGTGAGACCCGGAGAAACAGTGAACAAACGGGACTTCTGAATTCCTGGGTCATGTTGCGAAACACCTTTTTATTGGGGGTAATAATTTGACTTCATTCCCTTATAAAAGTAGATTTATGTGATGGATATGTGATATATATTTTTCTGCCACTGTTCTTGCAGGATAGTGGTTGTATCAGTTAGGATTAAATTCAACTGTGAGTAACATAAACCCGAAATAACAGCAGCTTAAACCTGATAAAAGTTTTTCCTCGCTCATGTAGAAGACCAGCTGTGCAATCCCAGGCTGGCGTGGGGGCTCTGTTCCATGAAGTTCTTCCCTGGTGATCCAGGCCCTGTCCAGCTCAGGGCGTGGCCCTCAGCTTCATGGTCCAGGCAGGGAGTTAAGTCATCATCTTAAGAACTATCTTCTAAACCGTCCAAAAGAGTCCATCTCCTTCCTTTCAAGGCTCCTGACTTTTGACCACAATAGGGTGCCTCACTTTAGCCTCATACATGAAATTTGGAGCTAAGGAGTAAGGCCGGCACAGGCTTGAGTCTGAGCTGTGCTGCCTGCCAGATGTGCATATCAGAACAAATTCTTTAACCTTTCCGAAGCTGTATTTTCTCATATGCAAAATGGAAGTTGTAATATGTATCTATTAGAGCCATAGAAACACAAAAGAAAACATACATGAAAGAATTGGCCCACTGATTATCATGATGGCAAATACCAACCTATGGTGCTTTTAAATTCCTTGCTGTGTGTTTTTTTCCATTTTCAAAGGAAACCAATCCTATGTTTAGGGACTGGAGATTTTCTATTAGTGAGATAACCCCCTGCAGTGGTCTGTCTGTGTTTTCCAATCCCTTCTCCCACTTAAAAAAGAAACATGATGAGGGGCGCCTAAGTGGCTCAGTCACTTAAGCATCAACTTCAGTTCAGATCGTGATCTCTTGAGTTTAAGCCCCGCATTGGGCTGTCAGTGCAGAACATGTTTCTGATCCTCTGTCCCCCTCTCTCTCTGACCCTCCCCCACTCACTTGTTTGCTCTCTCTCTCTGTCTCAAAAATAAATAAACTTTAAAAAGAAAAGAAACCTAATGTGAAGAAGGTAACCCCATAGCTTGTGCCATCTAGTTTTCAGTGGGGGAGTCGGTGAGTTGATGGCAAGTATGCCCTAGACTGCCCCATTTCCTTCTAGTGCAGTGTTTTTTTTTTAACTGGAAGTTGAAAGACCCATTGGTGGTCTGTGAGGTCAGCTCTGTGGGTCATAATCAGCACTGTTTAATGAAAGAACGGAACAGAGTAGAATAGGTTAAGAAAGAATAGTACATCACAAATACTATATCATTTTCATGAAGTGGGTTTCATATTTATGTGTGTGTCTAAGTTACAGAGTAAAATATATTTCTTAAAATGGACCCTGAATCTTGGAAAATGGGGAAACGAAGTGGGAGGAATCACTCTCCTTGACCTTAAAGCTTACTATACAGATACAGTAATTAATATAACATGGTGTTTGCAGAGATATATGCATAGATCAATGGAACAGAATGGAGGAGTCAGAAAGACACTTCCATAAATATGCCCAACTGATTTTTGACAAAAGCAGGAAAACAATTCAAATGGAAGAAAATTCAATTGACCTTTTCCATTTAAATGGCCCAAGTAAATCATCATCACATCTGCATTTTAAGTAGCAGCAAGAAGACAAGAGAAGCAACTGTGTGCCAGCTGTCTTAAAAAAAAAAAGAAAGAAAAAGAAAAAAGAAAAAAAAATGTTGGCGCTGCCGCCAGGCTTTAGCTGTGTCCCATTGGCTGGAATGTAGTCACATGACCATACCAACTGTCAGGAAATCTGAAAAATGTCATTTTTATTTGGAGCAGTCACATAGCCAGTAAAATTTTCTGTTATTATATATTAGTAGAGAAAAATAGACACTGGGGGACAATTTCCTGCCTGTCTGTGCTACGCAGAGATGTGCAAGTGGAGAATTCTACCTCTCAAGGACACCAAAGTGGTATTTCCACAGCATATGTTTGATCCCTGATTAAAAAATCAGATGTCTCTGTAACATACATGGGGGTAAAGTCCAAACTCCTCTGGGAGAATATTTAGGTTTTTGAGCATTTGGCCTAAGCCCACATTTGCAGGCCTCTACTGCCCACTGCATTCTCTCCAATACTAAGACTCTCCCACCTCCATGCTCCCGCCCAGGCTCTCCCTTCCCCTGGACTGCTCCCTCACATGCACCCTGCCCTGTACATCTGACAGATGTACGAGGTTGAGACCCTTGCAGGCCTAGAGAAATTGTCATTTTCTCTTCATGATACCCTTCCTGAATCCTCAAACCCCGGAGAAAATTCCCTTCCCTAGGCTTCCATTAATCCATATGTAAGTCAATTATTATGGCTCTCACCTCATGTCTTACAGAGACTTATTTATCTGTGTTGTTGTTGTAGTTTTGTTGGGTTTTATTTTTGCTGTGGACTCACTGCTTTTCCAATTTAGGATCTATCTTCCTGAATTCTGTTTCTGCAGACCTTGCCATCTCTCCATGCCTTTAAAATTATTTGTTGAATTACTGAGAGGTTTCTCGGGGGCAAAAGCAGAAAGAAAGAAAGAAAAACCATATATATTTATAACAGGTGTCTTTTGAATGGACAAAGTTGTTAATTCACAGGTTTTAGTTGTGAGAAAAATCTGTGCTTGGAATTGCTTTAAGGAGCTGAGGTGAAAAGGATGATTCTTTGATACCTTGAGGTTCCGATTGATTTCATTGTCATGAACATGTCTCATTCAAACTAGGTCATGGGCGGGTCCCCTCAGACTTCACGGCCCTTTAGTGAGAGCACCTGTCTGCTTTAGGGAGAAGGATTTCTTCAGATTTCAGCACATAAAGACAGACTAGCAAGGACAACTTCAATAATATAATTTCTCTTGTTTTTACTTGGAAGAAAATCCTTTTCTGTCTAAGGAAATACGTAAGTTTTATTCTTATGAGTCATGCTTATTTAACATAAAAAGTACATTTTATTATTATTTATCAGTTTTTGCTTGGCATCCTTTACCTCAGTAAAATTTATTTATTTTTTTGTTGGTGTAGGGGAGCTCAGTGGAAAAAACTTTATACCTGTTAAACAACAATTTCCAATTTCCCCCTCTCCCTGACTTCTGGATATTACCATTCTATGCTCTTCTTGACTGTCTTAGATACTTCATGTACACAGAGTCATGCAGTATTTTTTTCCTCCTGTGACTGGCTTGTTTCACTTAGCACAGTGTCCTTAGGTCCATCCATGTAGTCACACTGGCAAGATTTCCTTCTATTTTAAAGCTGAATAATATCCATTGCATGTACTACCACATTTTCTTTATCCATTAACCACAGGATGGACATAGGTTGGAATGCACATCTTGGCTATTGTGAACAATGCATGCGTCTTTTTTGAATGAAATACCAGGTAACATTCTCTTAATTGACATTCTTCAAGCATAATCCTACTGTTAATTGGCTTTCCTGAGCCTCAGTTTCTTCAAGGTGTAAAATTTAGAACCCTACCGTGTCAAAGACAGTTTTTGTTTTTGTTTTTTATCAGATCTGCATGGGCTCCTTTGTATCTCCCCACCTTCCCATTGGATCAGGGCCAGGAGACTTATTTTAACCCACAGGCTGTGAATAGCAGTGTCATGCATCAATTTCCACCATGATAGGTAAGATCCAGTGTCTCCTACCTTCGTTTTCACATGAAGGACACACATTCCAGATGGCAGTTATAAGATGGAGGAAGATTTTACATGAGTAAAATAAAATGTCAAAGTGTTAAGCCACTGAGATTGAGGAGTTTATTGTAGCAAGTAGGATTCATAACCATGACTAATATGCTAACAGTACAAGGTTCTTACAAGGATTAAACAGGATACTTACATACCAGCTCGAGCATGATGTCTGAGAGAAATACACATCAGCTGTATGGGTAAAGTAAGGTTGCCATTACATACTAAAATGGTTGTATTGACAGAAAAATGTCTAGGCCCATAAATGTCTAGAACCAGGCAAGCTTCGTTCTAGAGCTGTAGAACTTTAGACCTGGACCTTGAAATCATTTGGTCTAGTGTTTTCCAATCTTGTCTGATTATAAACCTCAGGTTCTGAGTAGAAAATACGGATTTTTAGGCCTTGCTGCAGTTAACAATAAACCAGAATCACTAAGAAAGGTTTTGATCCCAATTGTTTTCTTGGGTTTTATAAGGAAGCAAAGTGAGTTGTAAGAGGTTAATGACTTTTTTAAGACCACAGAACTAATTATGCAGCCTGCTGACACTAGAACCCAACTTCTATGAAGTCTAATGCTTTACTTCTGGGCTAACATAATAATGTTCTAATAGAGTGAGGCCAAGACTGACCCTTTATCCCCCTTTCTCTGATAAATCATGTCAAGACCTGCAAATGATTTTACCCCTTAACAATGAAAAGAAGATGTAATTTTAAAATTACCTTGGATGTACAGTAAAAGCAGCATTCCCATAATCAATCATCCAAAATCACAGGGTTATTTGGAGCTATTTGAAGGAAAGTAAATTGAAAACATGTTGTTAAACAATGCACCAAAGAGTTATCAAATCATAAACATCTAGATTACTTTAACATGTTGATTATTTCACATTTAGGGTCTCCTTACAAAGTAACTCTGGCCATGAAGAGACCTGGAAAATTCAATGAATCCTTTCCTAAGTTGTTAACTGTATTAGGTTCAATCACTTTGCCATGTGGGAACATGTGTTAAAGTTAAAATATATATATGTGTGCGTATATATATGTGTCTGTGTGTATGTGTATATATATATATGTATATATATTTATATATATATTCTTTTTGGAGCTATTATTCACACTTTTCACTAAGCAGAAGACACAGAGGCCTGTTATTAGGACATGTCTCTGAGGATACAGAAATAGCTTGGGGAGTACGGTGGTATAACATTGAACACATTTAAACCTATCTGGAGCTTTGGAAATCAAATATACAGACATTCCAGAATGACCCTTGGGTTTTAGCATAATTCCTGAACCTGAAAATTCATAACTAAATAATGGCAGAACATTTATGACATAAAATGCCTTAAACCATTTGTTTATTATTATATGTGGATTTTAAGTTTTATGTTTAAGAAAATTGAAAGCCTACCCTTTTTTCCCCCCTTGGAGAGATGGTATACCAATTACCTTTGAGAGTCTTTGTTTTTCTCACTGGAAGAGAGTTAAACCAGGACTGAAATTTACGTCAAGGCATCTATTTGGTTATCAAATATATGATCATACACTCTTGTTAAACTAAACCAAATTAAATTAATCTTTGTTGAAAAATAAATGATGTAATTCCTGGAAGATTCTGTTTTACTCTCAGGATGGTGGCCTGGTTCTTCTAAGTAGCTTGGAAGAAAGGAAATTCTGAAATAGTTCTTAAAACTGAAAAGAGGAAATTGCTTGGAGTCTAGCAGGTGGCTAGAAGGAGCCATGATCCACAAGTGATCTGTGATCGAAGGGGTCATCATTATAAGACTAAATTATATCTGCATTCTTCCTGAAACCGGATTCAAAGACTGAACTCAAAAATGAATCTAGATGTTATTTCTTCTTTGAGTTCTAAACTGAGCCCAAGGAAGAGTGGAGCCATTCATCTGACTGGGAAAAATCACAGTGCATCCTCTGACTTTTTTTGCAATGGATTCCTCATGTGGACACAATGTGAGTTAAATCGCATCTGGTTATTGTTTTCAGAGAATTTTGCTGAAATGCAAACTAAGCCTGTGTCCCGTGGGCTGACTTATCAGTGCCTGTCCTGTGAGAACCGGAATGGAACTAAGAAGAGTGTCAAGTAAAAGTTGCACTGTGGGCCTCTCTCTTTCCAGATACGATGATAGAAGCATGGCCCAAAGGCCAGGAAGAGCAAATGTAATGTATTCTCAGACAGAGACACCTGCCTGCTCCTTGGGCTCTGATAACAGTCAAGAAAGAGGCAGAGAGAACAACAGCAGCTTGGTGGAAAGAAAACGGTATTTGAAATCAGACTCAGCTGACTCTTCACCCTGGCTCCACCATGGAGGAAATACCTACTTTTTAAAAAAAATTCTTTGTTAAAGTTTATTTATTTTTGAGAGGGGGGTCGGGGGGTAGAGAGAGACACATACACAGAATCCAAAGCAGGCTCCAGGCTCTGAGCTGTCCGCACAGAGCCCGATGCTGGGTTTGATCCCAAGAACTGTGAGATCATGACCTGAGCCAAAGTCAGACGCTTAACTGACTGAGCTGCGTAGGCACCTCTTAAATACCTAATTTTTTTTAAATGTTTGTTTATTTTTGAGAGACAGAGAGAGACAGTACTAGTGGGGGAAGAGCAGAGAGAGAGGGAGACACAGGATCTGAAGTAGGCTCCAGGCTCTGAGCCATAGCCCGATGCGGGGCTCTATCTCACAGAACTATGAGATCATGACCTGGGCTGAAGTCGGATGCTTAACTGACTGAGCCACCCAGACACCCCCAAAATACCTAATTTTTGAGTGAGCTCTGTAATCTCTCTGAGTCTCAGTTTTCCTGTTGGTAAAATATGAATAACAGTCTCTGCCTCATGGACTTGTAAGAATTAACGAGAAACTTTCTGCATAATACCAGGCATCTGGTAGGTCACAAAAAAAAAAAAAGAAAAGAAAGAAAGAAAAAAAATTGGAAAAATGGTCAATCTTCAATAATCCAATCAACAACTAACATTTGAACACTTATTATGTGTTCAGGACTTTACTTCCTATTGATGTCCAGCACATGCCTGGCATTAGAGGAAACTCAATAAATCAGTCATAGAATGACAAAACGAGACTGGATCTCTCTCTCTCAGTCTCTCTCTCTCTTTTTTTTCCTCTCACAGTTTATTGTCAAGTTTGTTTCCATATAACATGAGCCTGGATCTCTTAATGGTGACTGTCTTTGGCCATGGAAAGAGAGACAGGCAAGGCTAGGGAGTAAATGTACATGAGCCAGTGCTGTGGATCCTTGGGTTTCTTGGTGGAAGGCCCTCTCCTCACCTCACTCCCCTACGCTTACATGGATAGCTGTACCCCTAGAACCATTGAGTATTTTGTGGTCTTGCTTCTTCTGAGGCCAGAGGGTAAAAACTGAAACACAAACTAAAAATATCGAGTTCTATCCTGCTCCAGAAGCTCCCAAGGGCTGGGCAGAGGTTTTGCAGTTTTACCACAGGCATTTACAAGGGCCGCACACTTTGGCAGGACCAAGTCTCCAGATAGGCTAACCTCTGCAGACCCAGAATGCAGCTGAATTTCAGAGGTCGTGAAAGGAGGAGGTTCTGGGGGGTCCTGGAAAAGACTAATTCAACCTTGGTTCATCATCATGCTATGCTTGAACCCCCATGTAGCCAGGGCTTTCTTGGTGTCTGGTTTCAAAATGACATTTTCACACAGCCCCAATCCCAACCCACCCTAATTTAAAGAAACAGGCATTTGGCATATGATCCAGATAGATCAGCAGTTGCTCACATACAGCTGTGCACATCTGGCACACAGGTATGTGATTTTGCATGAAGATAAATTGTGTGGGGACCAAACGCACAGTTGTTAAACTAAAAATGAATCGCTTCTTGGAAGCAATCTTCCTGCACAGCGGGGCCTCTGGGTGAGCTTGATCCTTTTCATTAGGCTTTTCTCAGAAAGCACAGCCTACTCCAGAAGGTCTGTGGGTGAAGGAAGGGGCATGCCCACACCTGCAGTTGGCTCTCTGCTGCTCCTTTCAAACCAGAACTTGGACACAATCTCTGAAAGCCACAGTCATCTCAGGAGAGTTACTCAGGGTTCAGGATCAAAGAAGAGGCCTGGTTTCCCCTTGATGCTGCCTCACTGTCCAGAAATTGTGTTTCATCCAGGGCCTATTCATCAGGGACAGCCTTTTCGTGGGCAGCTACTGAAAACCTAGGGCTCTTTACTAAACTTTGTGGGCAAAGAAATCTGCCTCCCTTGCGAGCTTCATGGAATCAATGGCATCCACCTAGTGGGGACAGTGTTCTCAGGGTTCATGTACTTATGGTAACTCGTGGGACAATGTTATGCTCATATGCCCTTCAGGTTAGAGAGCTCCACTCGCTCACTGGCAAGGAGGAAACAGAAGCAATGAACCCTGACCTAGGTAGTCTCTGAGATTCCATGAAGTGCTGTTCTGATCCAATGACTAAGGCATGATGTAGAAGGTTCCATTCCAGGACCAATTCCACAATTTCAGCACTAGGAAGTTACCGGGTGTTTGTAGAAATGAATCAAAGGTTTTGAAGGAGATTCTTCCCATCTTTGTTTTATGTGGTGGTAATATAAGCAAGGGTCCATCAAATTATTCTTCCTCTCTCTTTCTCTCTCTCCCTCCTTCCATATCTATTTGTCACTCATAACAAACATCCAATAAGTGGAAAGGAAACTGCAATGATTTTAGAGGGAAATACAATCATCATATTATGCCACTTGAGTTACAGAAGGACATTAGCCATTATATCCATTTCTGCAGTGTTGTATATGCTGTGTTTTATGTCTGTAATTTTTTCAGCCCTTTCCTGGCGTGGTGAATCTGGATCATTCTTTATAGTTCAGCTCAGGTCTCAACTGTTTTATTACTCCTTCTCATAAGGAGAATGACTTTATTCTCTACACTACCATTATTCTCCATGCATACCTGTCTATTAGCACCACACCAGTTTTATGATCATCTGTTTATATGTTTGTTCTTCTGCCACACTGGAGCCTCTGTATAGCAGAGACTGTCTAGCTCTTTCTATTTCCAACACCTAGCCTTACCTAAACAAATTAATATTTGGTAAATGCATACCAACGCTGTTTTTCCTTCCTTGATGTAACTTTGTTAGGCATTCCCAGTTTGTGAATTCCATGATAGCCCAGTATGAGAATGGAAAGAATCCTCCAGAAACATTATCTGGACCTCATCCAGAAACCAAGCAGAAAACAGCCACATTCTGAAGCATCCTGCAATTGCCAGAATTATCTGGGGGTCTTGACAAGGGATAAAATAAGAAGGAACATGTGAGCAAAAGCAGGACAGCTTTTCTTTGTTCTTATAGAAGAGAGTCCTGGAAAATGCAAGTATCTTTAGGCCTCACTGCTAGAACGAGATGAGTGTAAGTGCAGAAATCAAGCCACTGTGGGAGTCGCTAAGGGAGTTCAAGACCAGCCACTGCAAGAATTCCTTGAAGGAATTCATCAACAGCAGGCTTCCCAACAGGCTGTCCTTGTTAGGACTCCCAGTTTTGCCTATTTGCCCAACTTTTGCCTTAGATTGGTAGTTTATAGCCCATAGAGAGCAAAAGCCTTGAGAAGGATGATCTGTCTTTTGTAGAAAACAACATAAATTCGGCACTCATGTGGGAACAGAAAATTGAGAACTGACAGCATATATTAGTTTTCTGATAAAAAAAAAAAAAGCCCATTTACCAGCTGTTTTTCTATTCAGTTTTTAGGAATAAAACGTAAAAGTCCTCAATAAATTAATGACTGATAAATTTTTCATCCTTCTCTTCCTGGTAGAAGAATTTTATCTGAGGGTCCAATGTGATAATAAAAATCTCATGACTCTGATAGGTCAGAAAATAGAGCTTTCTTGTGATTTCTTACCCTGACACCTAAAACCCAGGCACTGCTCAAGGTTGCTCTTTTATCTGTCCTTTACCTTAAACTTCCTGCTCTCTCTTTTGAGCCTGTATCTCACGATTCCCTAAAGCACCATTGCCTGTTTCCCCTCATGGTCAGCATGGGGGCCATGTACCAAAACATCATAAGCGCTGTCCTATTCTTTACAGTGTGTGGGGAGAGACACAGCCACCTGGAGTAGGGGGGAGGAAAGGATCAAACCATAGCTCTAGTACTGTTCCTATGGAAAAATACATGTTGAAGACATAACCCCCCGAGGAGGTAAACAGATTTAACTAGAATGTTTTAGTCATCTAGAAACCTTCTCTACTTGCTATCGTGGCATGCCACCCAATCAGAAACAGCCAACACTTCCAGCTGAAGAGGTAGGAAGCCCAGATGCCCACATGCAGCCAAATGATGACTTCCTGTATATTTCATCCTGGCTGCTTCAGGGTTTCTGCACAATAAACTAAAAACTATTAAGGGAAGCTCAGAAAAGCAGGAAGAAAGTGATGGTTAGGTGGGGAAGGAAAGCAGCACTAACCTTGGAATTAAGACGTTGGTGTCTCACCCAATTTTTCCTTTACCTTGTCCTTAAGTTTCTTTCATTACAAACTGAGGAAACCCAGCCAAACAAATCCAGGGTTTTTTGGGGGTTTTTTTTGTCACCTTTTCAGATCTTTATAAAAACTATATCTTTACAGAACCTAAAATTTATGTTTCCATTACTATTATTATAGCTTATTTCCTATCTCTTTTCAGGGATTTTGTTTGAAAGACACTTGTGTTGGGGCGCCTGGGTGGCTTAGTTGGTTAAGCGTCCGACTTTCGCTTAGGTCATGATCTGACGGTTCGTGGGTTCGAGCCCCGCGTCGGGCTCTGTGCTGACTGCCAGCTCAGATCCTCGAGCCTGTTTCAGTCTGTGACTCCCTCTCTCTCTGACCCTCCCCTGCTCACGCTGTCTCTCTCTCTGTCTCTCTCCTAGAAATAAATAAAACATTAAAAAAAAAAAAGAAAGAAAGACACTTGTGTTGGATTCCCTTTCAATCCAGTTTGCTAGGTTGACTCTCTAGAAGCCATCTGAATCTGGGTGGGCCTAGCACTCAGAGCTAAGTCTGTTTTCCTGTTTCAGTTACTGACCCATTTAGGTGTTCACCAAGTACTTGATAACTGAAATAGCCACCCATCTTTTAAAACAAACATTGAGAAATATTCCCTCTAAAAGTTCACTCTATACTGAAAAATCCTCCCCATCCCATCATTAAAAGCAACTGGTCCACTATAAACTATTTTCTGAATTAGTTCCAGGAAGACTTCCACTGTTGATAAGGAGATACCAGTTATCAGCCAGCTTTGCTGGGCTGAGAGATCTTCAGGGCATCTGTAAAAGTCTCATCTTCCAGATTTTCCTGGTATTTATGACCTTCTTCAATCTTTTCATCCAAAGCACATCATTCCAGACCTCCAAAACTAGTCTCTTTCTTAGGAAATTGGGTAAACTTTGTAAGCTTCTTGCCTCTCATTCCAGGAGTATATCACAAGCATGGTACAGCTGAAATCAAGGTATTATGAAAGCCTGCCTTAGATAGTAGTGGATTCTGCAGTTGTCTGTTCCTAATGTCTAGCAGCTAAAAAGCAAGACACTCTAACAGAAAAGCCCACAATGTGAGGTGCTATTGGTTTTTCACACTCACTTTCAACTCCAATCACTAGGGTCCTGGTACCTTCTCACACTTGGAACTTGGCTCCCTGCAAACAAGCAGGGACTCTTCCTTATGAATCCTAGAGTGGGCTGATAACAGAGAGTGCTCATCTTCATTTACCATCAATTCTCCCACCCTGAAAGCATTATCTTTTATCTTCTCTCATCAGCAATCACAATACTCAAGATTATGCCCCACACATTACTGCCAAAATTGCTTTCTGAGGGGAGGGGGGCGACGGGGAAGACTGTAAACCCATCTGTGATGAGAGATGGATAACTGAAGGAATCTTAACAGGAGATAGAGGAGGGAATGGCATCATGGTAGAGAAAAAGCCTTAAAGCTAAGGGATAGTGAGGTTACAGGAGGTTGCCATTGGCAGAGGGAAGGGCAGAGAGCATTGGAGCCCTATGTCAGCTCTGGGAGGGGGTGAAACACTGCCCAGCTTGGCCGAGGAGGTCTGGTGTATTTGAGCCACTTGGTTCCATTAATAAGCTCTCAGCAAGATCACAATGGGTTTCTTCAGTGAGCCTACTTTCTTGTAACAGAGAGCTATCAGAAAGGTTCTCTGCTGTCCCCACGGTCACTGCTGGTGCTCACTTCCTTCAGGGGACATCCTTTTGGTGAGCAACCCCACACTTCCATGGGAGATGTGTCATATGTCTCATAGAGAAGGACCAGGGCCACTTGTCCATCTACTTCTGAGATACTCAGGCAGAAGGAGGCCCTCTGTGTTCTACTTTCTGACTGGGGTGCCTGTCTGTAGATGTCTAAACAAACAACACTGAGTGGAAATGTCTTGGGCGGGGGTGAGAGGACTGGGGAAGGGAGAGTTCTTTCAGAATCTGGCTACCGTTAGGGCACAATCCATCATCTCCTTAAACACAGTTTAAAGTACAGTGTGTGGTCCTATTCCCTCGGGTCCTTCCTGGCCTAGACTTTAATTGAAGTCTTTAGGGGAAAAACTATGATGTGAAACAACTGGTCTGTCCCAAAGTGTACGTTTTAAATGTTCATAACTGCACAACCCATAAGCTAATTTTTATTTGTGAAAAGCCCGAGTGAGAATAAGCAAAGCAGAGGGCATAATAAATGGCATCATCATTGTAAGTAAACCAGGCAGACCATGCTGGCCATGTTTCCTTCTGGGACCTTGGATGAGATAGTATGTCTGCCACCCAATTGGCAGTACATGATCCAGGCAAGCCCGGGCCACCTTCCCATTAGAGTACAAAGTTGTACCAATCAGCCTCAATGTTGATGAAGATCAATTTTTATGAAGATACCCTAACTCTGATCCATTTGCCCAATGATGAGACCAATATCCCTGACAATGATAGAACCTATCCCCTAGCATCCTAAAAATCAGAAATCCTGGTGCTTCTTCTAAGTGGCAGTAGCTTCACTGACGTAGAAGACAACTGGCAGAATCAGGGACCCTTGCTGTACGACGGGGTGCCTTCACACCTGAGAAATGCCAGTAGCTAACTTTGATTTGAGGACTAGAGAATGCATTTGAAACAACAATTTCGTTAAGAATATATCAATTTGAACTTACTTCATTCCTCAGGATTGCTGAACCAGGGAAATGCAGTAGACATCCTTCAGTGGTCCATACCCTTGTGGGTGTGAGGGCTTCTATGGCATCAAAACACTTCAAAGCTTATAGCCACAATTGCTGTTGTTTTGCTTTTTGTGCATTTTGTTTATCCCAACAGTGTCTACATTTAAAGTTCTCATATATATGCAGAAAACATATTTTTTGGTTCACCAATAATATTGGCTTGTGCAAGTGTATGCAAAGATCATTTCTGCTAATTCTACTTTTCTCAGTGGCCACTGGGAATCAGGAAGGCCTGATGTTAGCTCTGGTATTCAACCAGGCATAACAAAGTTCCTCATGATATATTGTGAAGACTGAAAAAAATAAAGGTTAATGTCAACATAATAAGTGAATACAAGGTAGAACCTACTTCCAGGGGTGCTGAGAATCAGGCAAATAGGCTAAGGTCTCTAATGAGTAACTATAGCTGTATCCCTGGTTCCCTTCTCTCCCACCCTTGACCTCCCACTGACTCAGTGCATGATTCAGGAAATGTCATTTTTGCTCTCTGGGCCTCAGGTTCTTTGTATGGGACATGGTAGGAGTGATGTGAAATACCACAGCAGTTCCGAATCTTTTTGGATTTATAAATCTCATAGAAATTTTTGTAAATGATAAGAGCCATCTTTCTGAAAAATACTTACTGGCACAGTGTTTATGGCACATTTATTCAAGGAACTAATGGATTTTCTGAAGCTGTAGGAATCCCTGTGGGTGATGACTACTGAGGTACCCACCCAGCACAACACTATGGTTCTAGAAAGTCATACTTCTATGGCCATCAAGTTGTGGTGATTTCAGTTTTATTTCAAGCACCTCCTTTGCAGAGATATAATAGGAACTGCTTCCAAGGAGGCATCTGGAAAGCATGTAGCATGACCTCCAGCTGTGTTCAGTTTCTGTTTGTTCCAGCTGGTGACCCTTCAGTGCTCTTTTTCTTCCCCGACCCAGACATGCTCTGTCTCTCTGGCTGCCCTGTACCTTCCCTGGCCTTGTAGAAATGATCGTGCCAAAGGCACGATGACTCCATCCAGAAAAGGGGCCTTGGAGTATAGTCTCATATTCGGATGGCTTCTGCAGCCGAGTCAAAGAAGTTCATCCCTTCTTCCTTGACTCGATTCCCCTGGCTTGTGGCTATTGGATTGGACAGCGCAGATATAGAATATTCCCATCACCACTGAAAGCTTTATTGGACACCAGTGTTCTATACATATAGCCACTCAATGCACACTCTGCGCCAACACTTGAGTTTTGAAAATACAGAAAAAATAATTTCCTTCTCTCAAGGAGCTTGTGTGGAGGAGGAAGACCTGCAAGTATACCACCACCCCTGAGGTGGGAGACAGGAGGGAGATGTTCCAAGCATAGGCAACAGCATGTAATAAGGTACAAAGGCCTAAAAATGTGTTCAAGGCATGGAAAATTCCAGATGATTCACACGCAGAATAAATGAACCTAGTGAGTGAAAAGTGCTGAGAGGGGCTGATAAACCAAGATGGAAAGATAGACAAAGGCCAGATCTGATGGATAGACAAGGACCAGATTTGTATTCCATACTTATTTGGTAGTTGCTTTCTAAATGGTAATTCTTCTACCACCTGATCTTCAACTAGTTTTGGTTTCCTCAAGTGTGTTTTCTTGGAATCACATAGTATTTCCCCCTTCTCTGTCAGAACCTTATTATAGAGGATTATTTCAGAGTCTAGAATCCTGAGCTCTGTCCTCTCTGAGGCTTAGCTTGTCTTTCTTCTAGGCACTTTTCCTTGAGTTAACATCTCCCATTATCGTATTGTATGGATGCTGTAACATACAATGTATGGGTATATTTGGATTTAGCTAAGCATCTGGAAGCTCAGAGATATGCCTTAAATTGACAACAAGGATGATGCTCACAAGAAATATTAAACAGAGTGATGCCCAGAAAGAAATCCTTAGCTGGTCACAGAAGAAGTATCAAGGAGAGCCAGTGGAAGAGCAAGTGAAAAACAAAACAAAATAAACAAAAAACAAACAAACAAAAGACACTTGAAGAGTACACTGTACAGGAGGTATTCCAATAGCTCATCATCTCAAAGACTGGGCACTTTCCTTCAAACTGCATAAGTCCTCCCCACCCCCCCAACCTGTGGTTGAGATTCATTTCTGTGTGCCTACCCTACATGCATCATGACCATTATAGAGGACACCATTAAACTCTGTCTGCATTCCAGGAAACATTTATTGAGCATCTGATAACTGTGGAGACCTTGTTGCATTCAGTGGAGACCAGCCTCAAAGGTCTGTAATAGGAAGAAAACTCTCATCACTATGATCCTGACCTCTGGAATATTCATTATCGATTTAAAGCCCTCCCACTGCTGTCCTCTCCTGTGGTCTCAAAATATCCCTGCCAGGTAGATAAGTTCAGGTTTGTTATACTAGTTTTACAGGATGGCAAAACTAGAGTCCAGAGGTATGAAGTCACTTCCTGAGAACATAGCAAACTAGGGAGTGAGATCCAGGTCTCTTATTTTCGAACCTAGACCTTGAAACGCATTCTCAAAAGGCAAGTTATGTAATTAGATCGAATTCTCCTAAAATCAAATTTCCTAGCACCTTGGGATGAAACATCCAATCTGAGGCAAAAGAAACAAGCATACTATGAGGTCCTTGAAGATTGCGTGTGGTTAAAAAACATACACAATATCCAAAGAAGCTCAAAGCCCTAAATATACCTACCTCTTAATGATCAAAAGAAGCTAGAAATTGATTTCTTCTGAAAATCATCAAGATTAAAATGTTCAGGTGGCCGTAGCTATCATGGCTTTCCTGTCACTTAAGAGTGAGAAGTTTTAAATATTCTTTAATTTAATTTTTTATTTAATTTAAATATTGCCGAGTTTTAAATATTCTTTAAAAAGAATGGAAACAAAAGTGCACCTGTATTGCTTCTCTCATCATTTCAATGGATCTGAAAAGTTCGTGGCAAAAATCGCAGTGGCTCCCTGTGAGCTGGTTGCTGCAAAGCAAACAGTAAACAGAGACGTCTGTTTTGAGCCTTCATCAAATTGCAGCTGCATAATTGCAAATAAATCCCAGCACATGCTGTTTTAATTAATGGCAAATAATAAGATAACAGTCACAATCATGAGGCTTAACCAACCATACAGTTAACCATACATTTGTTTTCAATTAGAGTTAAAATGTATTCAGCTGAATACAGCTTAAGTGGTAATTGCATTCTTTACAAGTTGCTAATAATCCCTGGAATGGCCACTCTAATAAAACTTTGCCTTTAATGGGTACATGTCCTGTTTCCTCACATGTCAGGGCCAGTGAAGTCATTAGGGGCACTGGCAACACAGTCATCTATCTGGAGATTTAGACTTCTGTCCAAAGCCCGCACGTGAACCATTCACTGTGTACTTAACATGGGAAGCAGCATGGTCATTTGATTGTGGTTTTATGCTCCTTCCCAGGAATGTCTCCCAGGGGCAATTCTGCTATTAGAGAGCGTGGCTATTTGTCATTTCCTATAAGGTGAGGCCTTCAACAGACTCTACAGAAGAACACAAAGCCCTCTACTCAGTTATCCTGGCTACAGGGACTTCACTTCATTTTGAGATAGTCACTGACCTCCTTCCAGGACATCAGTCTGTGTTTAATGGGTGGGTGGTTGTAGAACTGGACTGGCCACAACATTCCAATCCAGGAAAATATGTCTGGGTGCACACACAGTTTGATAAACTGCTTTTAATGTTAATGAGTCAGGAAAAAAATCTTAGGCTTAACATTATATGCCCCCTTCCTTTTCTCTTCTCCCAATGCTTATTTACTGCATCTCTCTTCCTTTTCTGCCATGCTCCTCTTTCTTCTCTCCTTCTTCTTCTCTTCATGTCTGTCCTCCCTAGGGAAGAATTTCAGGGAAAATAACAGAACAGACTTTGTCTTAGAGTGCCTATGTGGGGTGGCTCTGAGCTGCAGCATGTCCTCAGCTGCCATCTCAACTATTTGTCACTCCAGTGATACAGACCTATAACCTCTGCATCTGGAGAGCCATTAAAATGTTTGTATTTAGGGGCACCTGGGTGGCTCAGTCGGATAAGCATCCGACTTCGGCTCAGGTCGTGATCTCACAGTTTGTGGGTTCGAGCCCCGCATCGGGCTCTGTGCTGACAGCCAGCTCAGAGCCTGGAGCCTGTTTCAGATTCTGTCTCTCCCTCTCTCTCTGACCCTCCCCTGCTTGCTCATGCGCTCTCTCGCTCTCTCTCTCAGAAATAAATAAAATATAAAATTTTAAAAAATTTACGTATTTAGAAGGTTATTATTTCTAACATCAACTTTAAATTGAGAGGAAGACCATGAAAATTATCTATGCCCGGTAAGAAGAGAAGAGACTTGAAAGAGACGGAAAGATGGCATTTCCCAATTTTAAGAGTTTAAAATGGGAACTTGAGCCTGCTATTAGCTGTGCTTTTCTAAAGGGAAAGGTACAAAGTTATGCAATAAACATATTAAACAAATAAATGGGAGTGGAAGCAGTCAAGAAGAACAGCTGGCAGGAAGGTGACTGTACTCATAACAGATGTAATACTCTATCTAGTAGCCATGCAATGCTTGGACAACTGTTAGATTTGCACATAAATTCAGAAGGCAAAGTTGGCCACTTTTCATTTCTAATTTCCTTTGTCCATCCCATACCTGAGTGGCTGGTGGTAGACGGGTGCAGGTTGTATCTGGTCTATCATTGAGTGACTCAGAGATTAGACAATTACTGTCTCCTCTTTGGGTCTTCATTCTTCATCTTTTAAAAGTGTAAAGCTACTTCTCGTCTCTTACAGTTGTGATCCCATGAAATTACAGCTCAGATTAAGAATGTCTTGTGATTCACTGAGATACCACCTCACGCCAGTCAGAGTGGCTAAAATGAGCAAATCAGAGAATGAGAGATGCTGGCGAGGATGTGGAGAAACGGGCACCCTCCTACACTGTTGGTGGGAATGTAAACTGGTACAGCCCCTCTGGAAAACAGTGTGGAGGTTCCTCAGGAAACTAACAATAGAACTCCCCTATGACCCAGCAATAGCACTGCTAGGAATTTACCCAAGGGATACAGAAATGCTGAGGCATAGGAGCACATGTACCCCAATGTTCATAGCAGCACTCTCCACAATAGCTAAAACATGGAAAGAGCCTAAGTGTCCATCAACGGACGAATGGATCAAGAAGATGTGGTTTATCTATACCATGGAATACTACATGGCAATGAGAAACAATGAAATCTGGCCATGTGTAGCAACATGGATGGACCTTGAGGGTGTTATGCTGAGCGAAATAAGTCAGGCAGAGAAGGACAAATATCATATGTTTGCACATATAGGAGGATTAGGAGGAACTTGACGGAGGAACAAGGGGGAGAAGAAGGGCGGAAATGGTGGGGGAAAGGGAGAGAGGCAAACCATGAGAGACTCTTGAATGCTGACAAAAACTGAGGACTGATGGATGTGGGGGGGAGGAGGGATGGGCATGGAGGAGGGATTTGTGGGGATGAGCACTGAGTGTTATGTGGAAACTAATTTGACAATAAACTATTTGTAAAAAAAATAAAAATAAAAAAATAAAGATGGGGAGAAATGGCAAAAAAAAAAGAATGTCTTGTGATTGCTAAAGTTTAACAATCCAGTCTTTCCATAGTAGTGATTGATTTGTTAGTAGAGTTACTGACTCTACTCATTATATAGGTAGATAAGGATAGATGTATTTAAGGCTTCTACTCACCTCCTACTTCTAGAATTCTATGACAGTTCTGCTTAAATTCACTCCTGCCTTATGCCGCCACCATCGTCGTTGTCATCGTCGTCATCTTCTTCTTCTTCTTCTTGTTTATTTTTGAGAAAGAGAGGGTGTGTGTGTGTGTGTGTGTGAGCAGGGGAAGTGCAGAGAGAGAGGGAGACATAGAATACTAGAATCCAAAGAAGGCTTCAGGNGAGAGAGGGTGTGTGTGTGTGTGTGAGCAGGGGAAGTGCAGAGAGAGAGGGAGACATAGAATACTAGAATCCAAAGAAGGCTTCAGGTTCTGAGCTGTCAAAACAGAGCCTGATGCAAGGCTTGAACTCATGAACTGGGAGATCTTGCCCTGAGCCGAAGCCTGATGCTTAACCAACTGAGCCACCCAGGTGCCCCTGCCTTGTGCCTTCTAATAGCATGTGCTCAGGTTTTTTTAATTGATGTATAATTAACATACTATATTGTTTTTGTGTGTACAACATAGTCATTTGACACATACATTGCAAAGAGAATGATATTGCCACAGAGTAAGTCATCACAATAGCTGCAGATTGGCAGCCACATTCTAGACAAATGCTAGAAAAATAGTATGGAGCCGATTGCTATCTGCTTCTCTATGCTTACCCCTCCACTTATTCTCCAGACCGTGCCACTGTCATTACCACAGAACATGGTGGCTCACACAACATCCCCCAACATTGTCCCACCTACCAGAATTTAATTTAGCTCTCATTTGAACCAGGTTCCATTCATTGCCTAAATTCTCATTGGGACCAGGCTATAAATTATCTCATCCCAAACAATCTTTTGATCCGTTTTTCCTATTGGCTTCCAACATGTCCTCAGAGTTTCAGCCACACATGATAGCTTGGACTATTAGTTTTCTACTGCTGTGTAACAAATTATCACAAACTTAGTGATTTAGAGAACATTCCATTTTATCTCATCATTTCTGTTGGTCTGGAATCCAGACATGCCTTAGCTGGATCCTCTGCTCAGGGTCTCATAAGACTACAATCTGGTGTCCTCCATGCTGCTTTCCTTTCCCAAGTTCAGGGTCCTTTTTCAAGCTCAGCTGATTGTTGGCAGACTAAAGTCCCTTACAGTTGTAGGACTGAGGTCCTGCTTTCTTGTTGACTGTCTGCTGGAAAATACTCTCAGCTCCTTGAGGCCCCATAGTTTCTTGCCAAGCAGAAATCTCATAAATGCATGATAATCACTTTATTTGCCATATAATGTAATCTAATCATTAAGTGGCATTCACCATGTCTTCCATAGTCTATTGACTGGAAGCACATCACAGGTCCCACCTGGACTCAAGGACAGGGAGTTATACAAGAGTGTGTTTCACTGGGGATCATCTTAAAATTCTGCCTTCAAAATTATCATTCCCAGAGCACTTTTCTTACCCCATTTAGACAAATTTTACTGCTGCATAGTAAGTGGCTTCACCTTTCTCTGCCTGTCCCCAAAACTGTCACATTCATAGACGACTAAGTTTGTCCACCTTCCCCATTGGCTTCCATTGCATGTATAATCTTCTGAGCTCATTTACTTATTCTGAGTGCATTACAGTTTACAAGACCTCCTCCCTAGGATGCACACATCTCCTTCATATGCGGGAGATTAAATGATTGCATTCAATCTCATATCACCTTCCCACCCCATCCTCCACCACCACACTCTGTTTTCTACATAGGCGGTAGTTGGCGAATAAATGTGAGTGGAATTCAATAAATTGAACCAAAGCGTAGAATTACAGTCTCTGCAAGGCTGGAACGGAGCTTCGAGGTCAGCTAGACCAAACTCTTTCCCTTATTGCTCTTGGCTGGAGGTTATTGGCATTTCTTCGGGTTTCTATGTCCCATCTGCTATCAAACATTTTTATGACATTTATTTCCTCATTATAGTCCTTATTGTGCTTTTTAAAAAATGTATCTGTGAGGCACATGAGAGTTGGAAATTCTCCCTCCCCTTGCAATTCTCCCTTCCCCGAAGTCCCAGCCTCCCTATGCCTGGGGCAGGCCTCCCAAGCTCCCGACACAGCGTCACTCCCCGCTTTTCTGTATGTCTCTTCTGTCTCCTCCACACCTCCATCATCAATTTCAAACTTCCTGTCCTGACATTCAAGGCCTCCTTACACTTTGAGGCTGTCTTTATCGCCTCCCTTATTTTCCCTGTGTCTCCCTCCCTAGCTCCCACTCCAAATTCTGGGCATTCCTCCAAGTTTCTCCATATTCCTGGAACCATCGCCCCCACACTCCCCCTTCCCTATTTCCCCCATCATCTGTCAAGCTTTCTCTCATTTCTCTTATCTTTCCCCTAAAAATTTTTTGAAGAAACTCTCCTGTGACACAATAAGCAGATGTATATTTAATGTTCTATTAGCAAATGTTCACCCATGGCTGTTAGACCATTGAAATATACACGGGACAGATGAGATAGTACTTTGATGCTTGTCACAGTGAATCACAGGCAGCTTCCAATGTTGGACGTGGTGATGTAGGAAGGAAACCCACAGTGGAACAGATTTCAGTTGTCTTGATTAGTCTATGTGGCTGACTAACTCAAGAGGATGAGAATTATTTGGAGCTTGCTCTATCACTCAGATAGGCTTTTCATCATTTCAGCCAAGAGGCAGGCTAGGCAATGGACGTATTTTTATTTTTATTTATTTTTTCTTTTTTTTCTTTCATAGTTGATTGTCAAGTTGGTTTCCATATAACACCCAGTGCTCATCCCAACAAGTGCCCTCCTTGCAATGGAGGTATTTTTAAAGTTAGCTTTCATAGTTACCAGCTGGGGTGAGTTTGGATAATTATGTAAATCCTGATGTTCATTTCTTTACTCCCAAACGGAGATGACCTTAATGATAATACCTAAGGATGTCAGTTGAATAGCTTAGCATGTAAAAAAATGCTAATACTGTAAAACATACATAAATGACACAGATGTCTGCCTGAAGCTGGTGTCAGGTGGTCAGTTGTGATTAACCATGGGAGAGCCACTTTGTTCCCTTGGGACCTTGCTTTCTTCATCTTTCAAACTGGGATAATAAATTCCTGCCTTCTAAATCTCAACACGCTGTTTTGAAAATGCCATGAAAGAAGAGACATGGACATTTTACTTAGGAAATGGGGGGAAATAACGGTATCATTTTCATCATAGTTGGAAACATCACTGTCCCTGAAAAACATATCGTGAGCTGCCTACATTTCTTCTCTGTTTTCTCTACCTGGAATGTTCTCCTCCCCAGTTCCCCACCTCACCTGACTCACTAGTATTCAGATTGGAGGCCCCAGTAGCCCTCTCATCCCCTCGTTGAGCCCCCAGACAAAGTTAGCAATCTCCAGAGCTCTCCTTCATTATATACCCCCAAAGAATTGACGTGGAACCACCATAGTCCCCACCTGGGGACACGCACCCAGAGATTTATCTTTAGAAGCCACCACTACTTGACTGTGCCAGATAGCAAGGAAATGTCTGAACACAATCCTTAATTTCTCTAACAGTCTGAAGTTTTCAAGTCCCTGGTTTCAGAAATGGTTTGGTTTCTACTATTCTTTGTACTTGCTAGACATGGGCCACAAATGTTGCTATGCCAGCACATTATTATATTCTACAAAAAGAAGTTTGCTTACATAAAGACAATTTTTGATACACAAGTGATATGTCATTCTGAGACAGAGATATAGAAATGAAAACAGTTAAAATTCACCAAAGTGATCAATTTAAGACTTGATTCTTTGACATCTTTAGATCTTTTTTCACTGTAGATGCTTTCTAAATTGAATACTTCCAACTTTATTCATAAACAAGGCATTTGAACCTATATTTTTTAGATAAAATCCTTTTGAGAGTTTCAAAAGGCTTCAAAGCAATCTGATGTGATAGTCTCCTATAGCTGACTTTCTTTTATCTTTAATCTTACTCTTCTTTTAACTTGTGTTTAATATTTGCAGATGCAAATATCAGAGTAAAAATACAACTTATATCTACAGTTTCCTAGTTTATCCCTCACTTTGTAGGGAGGCAGAAAGGAAAAACATAACATAGAATAATGCATGGAGATTCTCTAAATATGTGGATTTTTTTCCTCTCCAACCTAATCCCCTTTACCTCTAAAAGCAGTGGCTGTTTTGTAAGTAGTTTGAATCAATTCTCAGAATTTATCCATCAATTAGACTACAATATTTCTGATTCTGCTCTAGTCTATCCTCCTTATGCTTTTGCAAATTGTTCATACTCATTTTTATTTACTTTTTAGATTGTATTAAGAGACTCATTTTTGGGGGTGCCTGGGTGGCTCAGTTAATCATCTGACTCTTCATTTCCAGTCAGGTCATGATCTCAGGGTTTATGGGATCCAGCCCCTTGTCAGGCTTCTGGCTGACAGTACAGAGCCTGCTTGGGATTCTCTCTCTTCTCCCCTCTCTCCCGAAATAAATAAATAAACTTGAGAGAAAGGGGGGAAAGAGAAACTCATTTTTCATGTGATTGGTTCAACCGTATTCACATCCACTTTCCACACTCCTCCTTCTCACATGGTGTCTTTAAGTGAGTTTAGGCATAATTTGCTAATGTGGAGATTTCAGTTACTGGTAACTGAGTAACAGGAACTCTGCCAGGTTGTTTCCAGTTCTCTTTAAATAAGGCAATATTGCAATTCTAAATTAGTATTATTTATCTTTAGTTTTAGTTTTTAGTTTTTTATTTGAGTATGGTTGACACACAATATTACATTAGTTTCAAGTGAGAAACATAATGATCCAACTTCTTTATACCTATGCCACGTTCACTACAAGCATAGCTACCATCTATTATCCAACACTATTACAAGACTATTGACTATATTTCCTATGCTATGCCTTATTCTTTCCACAACTGGAAGCCTGTATCCCATAAATTAACATTATCTAAATATTAATTAGAAGCTTCTTCTAACCTCGATATTTGGGAAATCTTATGATTTGTACAGACTTAACTCAATCAACCCAAAGATCTCGTGTCTGTAGTACTAGATCCAGAAACAGGAGGAGAGAAGCACCACTCAGCACAACAGCTGGAAATATTACTTTTCTATTGTGGTGCAACAAATCTGCCAACTTCAAACAACACTAATTTATTATATCACAGGTTCAGTAGGTCAGAGTTCTGAGCACAGTGTACCTGGGCTCTCTGCTTGGGGTTGGTAGGTAGGCCCAGGTGAGGCTCTCATCTGCAGGCTCTGGGGGAGACACTGCTTCAAGACTCATTCAGTTTGTTGGCCAAATTTAGTTCCTTATGGTTCCTGGTTGGTGGACAAAGGTCTCCATCTCCTTTTTGGCTTGTCTGGCCACCCACACTCCTCTTCCTGCCCCTTCATCGCCATAGCAGCAGCTGTCACACTCCAAACCTCTCTGAGCCACCCCCCTCCTCTACTTTTAAGGACTCATGTGATCATATCAAGTCTATCTGGATAAATCCCCATTTTAAGGGCAACTGTGCCAGATAGCATACACAAAATCACAAACATTATCATCATATTTGCAGGTTTGGAAAATTAGGTCAGGGCGTCTTGGGGAGGAGTAGGTCATTTCAGAAATTTTGCCCCACACTAGGGCATGTTTTATTCTGGTATGAGGAAACTTCAGAAACCAAGAGATATCACATGCAAAACGACACCTCCTGAGAAGAAGACCTTGAGCAAGAAGTAAGTTTCCAGTACACCAATGGGAAAATTTTAAACTGTGTTGATAAATTTTCTGCATTTGTTGCTGGAATCAAACTATAGGAAAAGGCAGAGATGATCAAACAAGGAGAGAAAGAAGAAAGGAAAAAGTAAACAAAGTTTTGTTAGAAAGATTCCAGAAATACCAGGCCTGATTTTAAATATACGACATGAACATCAAGAAACACATGAAAAAGATGAGCCAAGAAGGGAAACCGTGCAAGCGAATAATCAGTGAGGAGCCTGGGAGCACATAGAGCAGGATGCCACAGAACATAGAACAGAGAGTCCTAGATGAGAATTCTCAGATGAAGGAAAACACCAAGTAAACAAATACCCTGCTCAGAGCCAACAAGCTGCTTCAAGGCTGAGAGGTTCCAAGATTCAGAAAATAAGGGTGGTGATGGTCAGAGGAATCAGGACATTTCCCTGTAGGTCCATCTAGTCAACTGTAAGGAGGGAATCATATACCAGCTATGAGCAGTACAGCAAAATGATCCCATTAAAAGGAGATACAGGCAACAAGCCTGAAAATGAGATATCCTAAGCTAGGTATCTTTTACTATGCAGAGACTCCTATTGCATTTCTGCAGTTATATGTCTTTACCTTGTACCTAATTCTAGGAAAATGAATTGTAAAATATTAAAGATGATAAGAATCCTTAGGTATCATCTAGTTTAACCTCTTTTCACAATTTGGTTAGTCAAGGAACCAAGAAGGGAATAAACATGTCTGGATCAAACTGTGAACCTCAAGAATAGCCAGTTCTGAGGATCTCAGCCTTGTGTTCTTCCTAGCACCGGGAGCTGTGGTCCTCTTTTTTCATAAGCTAGCCATCAAAGGTAAATCCAATGCCATTTAGTGAACAACATCTGAAAAATAGGTTTTGCCCAAGGTTGGGTGTTTTTTAAGAAATCACTGTGGGTCTTCTTTTAGTACTTTTTAAAAGTTTATACTTCTATGTTCCATGCTATCGCTACTCTTCCATAAGAACAGCATTTATTTTTTCATGCAAGGAACTTTGGAATGAAATTTTTATTTTATTTTAGTTCAACTATCAATGGCTTTTAAATAATGAGGATATGTGTGTTGGTTGAGGTAGGTCTCAAATATCATTTTTAAATAACTTTATATTTTCAAAAAAAAATGTTTACCTCCCATTAAGTGCTGTGAGCATGATTGTAGTGAGATTTGGGGTCTATACATGAACTCATACATCCACTCAACAAATAGCTAGTTGTATGAAAATATATAAGAGCTTCCATTGTTGAGCCTCAGTCCCTCATCTGTGAGAGGTGAAAGTAGGAGTAGACTGTCTATACTCTCCCTTTTAGTGCTAATAAACAATGAGTCTAAGAATATACATACGACAGGACAGCTACTGGGCTGTGCACTGGAAACTTCAAGGGAGTGCCATTCACTGCAGTCTGTGTGAATGGACCTCTCTGGAGTGTGGACTATGACAATTGCAATGTTACCTATGCTGTTATACGGGAGAAATCCATCTCAAAAGGAAACATCACAAAAAATAGGAGATAGTATTAGACCATCCAGCCCAATTAAAAATCATCTCACATCAGCCACAATTCTCCAGAAATCTCCCATGGTGGCTGAGAAGAATAGAAGATATGCCTTTCATTCTGGCTGAGAAGCGCCCTGCTGCTATTGAGATACCATCTTAATGTAGTGAGAGCCCTGCTGGATAGCTGTCCAGCTCGCGAGCTGGGGCTGGGAAAGAGCCCAACAACAGCTGGAGAAAGAGGAGTGTGGCCATGAGCTCAGATGTTGAAACATAGATAAAAGAAAAGCCAAAAACTGAGGAGCAGATTAGCCACAGAGCAGTCCAGTGAGGGGCTATATACCCTGTAGGCATGGTGACAAAAACCAAGAATTAAAAATGCTCAAAATTCATCCAGCCAAATTTATTAAGAATAATATTTGCTAACTAAAAAGAACTTGAGTTAAAGGCATTTCCATAGGCATGGCCTTTGATATGGAGTCTTAGAATGACTAACACTGATTTGTTATCTATGGAAAGATTCTTTTCAGATTTTGAATTTACCTTAGGCAATCAAAGCGCTAGTGGCAGATACTTGAGGCCTCCATTCTAAGACAGGCAGGGCCATTAACAGAGTTATGGGTTATGAGAGATAGAGAGAGAAGGAGGGAAAGAGAAAGAAGGATCCAGGAAAAAACACTGCCAGGATTATTTTTTTCAAACTTAATTTTGTTCTCATATTCTCTAGTTTTAGAATAAACAATCAGATAGGAAAGCGCAATGATTTTAAAGTTAAGAAATCAGCATCAGCTTGACTCACACCCAATATAATCCATACACTTCAGCCCCTATAGCTCCAGAAATGTCAAATACCTTCCTAGCCAAGGTTTAGACTGGGTCACTGGGGGGCAGGTGTCATTTCCTACTATGAAGCTACTGATCACAGCAACAAGAACAACCCTCCTTTTTGCACTTTGGAACGTGAGACTAAAGGAGCATCACAGAGAAGCAGCCATATAGAAGAAGGTCTTGCTTTCATTTTGGCAAAGCATCCTCTCTACAGCTCTTTAAAACTATAGACTGATTATTAGAAATTAAGCTGAATTTACACATTTTTCTTTTATGTTTCTCAGAATCAAGCTATTGGGAGAGTGAGCAATCTATCATTGATGTATTCATTCAAAACCACAATTAAAATGCACATATCATGAGCTAGGTGCTAGGAATGAACACAGCATTAGAAATGGAACCACTCTGCTCATAGAATTATTGAAACAAAGGAAGAAATCTGATGATTTTTCAGGAACTTTAATAATAAAAAAATGATACAAGATTTTTGATGCCGGGGTGCCTGGATGGCTCACTCAGTTAAGCATAGGATTCTTGATTTTGGCTCAGATCAAGCCCTGCATTAGCCTCTGTGCTGGGCATGAAGCCTGCTTGGGATTCTGTCTCTCCCTCTCCCTTTCCCTCTGCCCCTTCCCTACTCTCTCTGTCTCTCAAAAAAATATTTTTGATGACATGAATCCCTGCCTATTGCAGTGGGAGTGATTTTTTTTAAGTTTTTCCCATAGCTGACATGTAGCCACAGGGGGATTAAATGAAATTAGATAAGAGCTGCAAGGTGCAGAGCATAGTGGTTCCCATTATCAAATGGACGTGACTTGGCCCTCCATAATGTTAGCATGTTAATTTACAGACTCACATATTTTCAACTGCCCAATTAGTTTTCTTGGTATTAAGTTTCACTTTCTTATCTGAATCATATATGTTCATGAAGATGTTAAACTATGTATTTTGGGTAAATATAAGAAACCTCCTGAAACAGATCCCATTTCAGTGAGGCTACCCATTACCTGCTTCAACCACCAAGATCTAGGTGCAGAAGATGATACCTGAAGTCCCAATGCTGGAACAGGACAAATAGCATTAGCCTCCAAACAAAAGGTCAGACATAAATATCTGCCGCTATCTTCCCATACAGTTATCTTTTCTTGTGACTCCTCATCCAAGTCCTTCACCATCGCACCTACTTGGTTTAAAATGTAAGTGTTTTGGGGGTATATTTACTTAGCCATCTACTTCCTGGCTCTAGGATTCTGTTTTGTGAGATCCTGTCGTCACCACCAGGCTGGAGGCCAATGTTTGTACTGGGTGGGAGTTGGAGGGAGGCATAAACAGAATCAACCCTCTTGTGCTTTAAAAAATCAGGCTAGAATTATATACATATTTCATGTCAGAAAAATAAAATGTGTCTTGGCGGCAGATGGGTTTTGGAGCACATGGAGGAGGAGTGGAGAATTGGCAGAATCGTTCCCCTTTTCCTTGGCCCCCCGCCTGACAATCATTCAACCTTTTACTCTTGGAGTCAGCTCCTTCTCCTTCTTCTGAGGCCTTCCAAGTGCTACAACTTCCTTGCCGTCATCCCTAGCATGTTGTCAGAACTCAGAATGGCTTGAAAAGGAAGAGCACTCTCACAAAATGGTGTACATTCCCTAAATTACCTAAGACTTGTGTTCAAGTCACTGGAGTGAACCTCCTCAACTTTGCTTAGAAGAGAAAGCAAGGGTCAGATGGCAAGACAAATCCACACAAGGATTAGATTATCTAAATGAGGATATGATTAAGAATCAACCTCTTCACCTGAAATGGAAATCCCACTTCCCAGCTTTGTAGGAAACCAAAAGTATTACCTGTTGAAAAGGTTTGCTAAATTTCTCTTAGCTGCATAACTTCCCTTCAACTGGAGTGGTTCTGGTTCTCTAATTCCTGGTGCTTTCTAGGACCACCCAGAGCTGCAGTCTCTTCTGAATGGTTATCTATACAAAATGTGACCTTTGCCCTAGTCCTTTAGCCTCAGCCTTTCATTAACCAGTTCCCAGTGCTTCCCATTGGGTTCCCAGAAAGGACTGCACCATGATAAACAGTGCTTCTAATTCCTCAAACTCCTCAGAAAGTTCTTCCTCCTACCAGTGGTCTCAGAAACCCTGAAGCCCTCCGGCAGTGACTACTTGTGTTCATGTGATCCCTAGATACTATTCTAGGGGGTATAGAATAAATTTGTAAAGACCCACATGGCTTCTTGGGCATGACTTTCCTACCCTCCTTGAGAATACCTTCCTCCTTGAAATTCAAACCACTAATGAGCTCTCTTTACCTGTGTCCCTGTCATATGTCAGCCTCTATGTTGGTCATTTCTTCATATTTAGCACCTCTTGAAACCTGACACAATGTCTTACTCTCCACCTTAAATCCCAAAATGCAGTGCTGACTTCACAATCACAATCCTAAAACCTTGCTAATTCGAATGGCTTTAGACTCTCCTTCCCACCTACACAATTCACTCCAAAGACCATAAGCCAGATCCTGAAACTCATCCTCTCTGAAAGCACCCTGACCCCCACTTTGGAACCCCACTCTTCTAGTTTTGTTCAAACAGTGCAACAATATACTTTGGTAGAGAATGAGATCTTCCAAATTCAGGTGGTGTATCCAGATATCAAAATGGAAGCAAACACTGTAGTTAACCCCAAGCAAAATATTTTGTTTGGAAAGAAGAAAAAGCAGTGAGAAGAACAGAAAAAAAATATGGGTGTCAGTGGCCTTTTCCCCTGTAAGAAATGCTTACACCTTCTGTATTGGGAAACAAATTCAGTACTTAATAGCAAATAAACTGGATTCATTCCATTCCTTCTTCAGGAGAAGATAGCATTTCTGCTTAGCTTCCATTGACTTGCAAGGAAAGATAACACTGGAATCATCAAAAATTGTGGTTTCTGGGGTTGTTTGTGGTAAAGAACCCACCTTATGCCAGAGTGCCAGTGACTAGTCTAAGCAGCCCCTGCTCCATGGTCAGCCTACCAGAAGCAAAATAAAGATGAAGTGTCCCATCCCACTAAAAATGTGCATGCACGGCCCCAGATTGCAGCACTTTATGACACGACTGAAATAGGAGGCTGGGAAAATTGCCTTATCTAGAATGGAGTCCCAGATCTTGGCATTGTCCAAAACAATCCAGGAATTCAAGTTACACTAATGTAATCTTCCTTCTTGTGCCAAAAACAACTTTTGATGTTTTCTACACTTACTCTGTAGGTCACACATTCTCTCCCAAACGTGAGTGTTGATGAACTAACATCAGCTAATTTCCGAGAACTTTCAGGGAATGGGAATAACCCCAAGCACTTCTGAATTTGGCTGATTTTTCTGTTGTTGTTGTTATTGAATGGCTATGCATCCCTCAGCTCTGTGCTGTTAGCAGAATTAACCAGTCTATATCATCTTTTATAGATTGTGAACAGTAAAGACCTCAAGTCAGATCACTGTCTGGCCCCAGTAAATCTCACAGTACACAATTAAAGGCAGTCCTCTGGCCTTTGTTTTTCTACCAGTCCATCAGCTCCCATGCACTCTGGATACTCACAAAACTTCTTCTGAGGCTCACAGTAGGATTTTTACAAAACATCTGCTGAAGATCCAAGTAGGTTGTTACACTTCTTAAAAACTAACCCCATGGATATAAAGCAGCCCTCAATAAATATAAAAGAATTGAGCTCAGAAAATGCACACTTTCAGATCACAATGCTATGAAACTTGAAATCAATCACAGGAAGAAGTCTGGGAAAACTCCAAAAACATGGAAGTTAAAGAACGCCCTACTAAAGAACGAATGGGCCAATCAGGCAATAAGAGAAGAAATTTAAAGATATATGGAAACAAATGAAAATGAAAATACAACAATACAAACTCTATGGGATGTGGCAAAGGCAGTCCTAAGAGGAAAGTACATTGCACTCCAGGCCTATTTCAAGAAATTAGAAAAGCACAAATACAAGTCTAACAGCACACCTAAAGGGACTAGAGGGAGAGAAATAAGAGCACCCCAAACCCAGCAGGAGAAGAGAAATAATAACAATCAGGGCAGAAATAAACAATATAGAAACTACAAAAAAACAGTTGAACATATCAATGAAACCAAGAGTTGGTTTTTTGAAAAAAATAAACAAAATTGACAAACCTCTAGCCAGGCTTCTCAAAAAGGAAAGAGAGAGTACCCAAATAGACAAAATCATGAGTGAAAATGGACTTATTACAAACAAACCCTCAGAAATACAAGCAATTATCAGGGAATACTATGAAAACTTATATGACCACAAACTGGACCACTTAGAAGATATGGACAAATTCCTAAACACACACTCACTACCAAAATTCACACAGGAAGAGATAGAAAATCTGAACAGACCCATAACTGGTGAAGAAATTGAATCAGTTATCAAAAATCTCCCAACAAATAAGAGCTCTGGGCTAGAAGGCTTCCCTAGGGAATTCTACCAGACATTTAAAACAGAGTTAATACCCATTCTTCTTAAGGTATTCTAAAAAATAGAAATCGAAGGAAAACTTCCGGATTCATTCTATGAAGCCAGCATCACTTTGATTCCCAAGCCAGAAGGAGACCCAGCATGCCAGTATCCTTGATGAATACAGATGCAAAAATCCTCAACAAGATATTGTAAATTGAACCCAACAGCACATAAAAAGAATTATCCACCATGAGCAAGTGGGATTCATTCCTGGGTTACAGGGCTGGTTCAATATTCACAAACCAATCAATGTGATACATCACATTAACAAAAGAAAAGATAAAAACCATATCATCCTGTCAATAGATGCAGAAAAAGCTTATGACAAAATACAGCATCACTTCTTAATAATGACCCTTGAGAAAGCTGGGATAGAAGGTACGTACTTAAACATCATAAAAGCCATCTATGAGAAGCCCTCAGCTAACATCATCCTCAATGGGGAAAAACTGGGAACATTCCCCCTGAAATCAGGAACACGACAGGGATGTCCATGCTCACCACTGTTGTTTAACACAGTGCTGGAAGTCCTAGCATCAGCCATCAGACAACAAAAGGAAATAAAAGGCATCAAGATTGGCAAAGAAGAAGTCAAACTTTCAATTTTCACAGATGACATGATACTCTACATAGAAAACCTGACAGAGTCCAACAGGGAAGTCTACTAGAACTGATCCATGAGTTCAGCAAAGTTGCAGGGTACAAAACCAACAAACAGAAATTGGTTGCATTTTTATACACCAATAATGAAGCAACAGAAAGAGAAATCAAGAAACTGATCCCATTCACATTTGCACACACACACACACACACACACACAAACAAAACCCACCATAAAATACCTAGGAATAAACCTAACCAAAGATACAGGAGATCCATATGATGAAAACTATAGAAAACTTACAAAGGAAATTGAGAAGACACAAAGAAATGGAAAAACATTCCATGCTCATGGATCGGAAGAATAAATATTGTTAAAATGTCATTACTACCCAAAGCAGTCTACACACTCAATGCAATCCCAATCAAAATTGCACCAGCAGTCTTCTAAAACTAGAACAAACTATCCTAAAACTTGTATGGAATGACAAAAGACCCCGAATAGCCAAAGTAACATTGAAGAAGAAAACCAAAACGGGAGGCATCACCATCCCAGACTTTAGCCTCTACTACAAAGCTGTCATCATCAAGACAGTATGGTATTGGCACAAAAACAGACACATAGACCAATGGAATAGAACAGAGAACTCAGAATTGGACCCACAAATGTATGGCCAACTAATCTTTGACAAAGCAGGAAAGAGTATCCAAAGGAAAAAAAAGGCAGCCTCTTTAACAGATGGAGCTGGGAGAACTGGACAACAACATGCAGAAGAATGAAACTAGATCATTTCCTCACACCATACACAAAAATAAACTCAAAATCGATAAAGGACCTGAATGTGAGACAGGAAACCATCAAAACCCTAGAGGAGAAAGCAGGATAAAACCTCCCTGACCTCAACCGCAGCAATTTCTTACTTGACACCTCCCCAAAGGCAAGGGAATCAAGAGCAAAAATGAACTACTGGGACCTCATCAAGATAAAAAGCTTCTTCACAGAAAGGAAACAATAAATAAAACTAATAGGCAACTGACGGAATGGAAAAAGATGACATATCAGATAAAGGGAGTATCCAAAATCTATAAGGAACTCACCAAACTCCATACCCCAAAAACAAATAATCAGTGAAGAAATGGGCAGAAGACATGAACAAACACTTCTCCAAAGAGGAAATCCAGATGGCCAACAGACGCATGAAATGATGCTCTGCGTCCCTCATCATCAGGGAAATGCAAATAAAAACCACACTGAGATACCACCTCATGCCAGTCAGAGTGGCTAAAATGAACAAATCAGGAGACTCTAGATGCTGGCAAGGATGTGGAGAAACGGGCACCCTCCTACACTGTTGCTGAGAATGTAAACTGGTGCAACCCCTCTGGAAAATAGTGTGGAGGTTCCTCAAAAAATGAACAGTAGCACTCCCCTGTGACCCAGCTGTAGCACTGATAGGAATTTACCCAAGGGATACAGGAGTGCTGATGCCTAGGGGCACATGTACCCCAATGTTCATAGCAGCACTCTCAACAATAGCCAAAACAAGGAAAGAACCTAAGTGCCCATCAACTGACGAATGGATCAAGAAGATGTGGTATATTTATACAATGGAGTACTACATGGCAATGAGAAAGAATGAAATCTGGCCATTTGTAGCAATATGGGTGGAACTTCAGGGTGTTATGCTGAGCAAAATAAGTCAGGCAGAGAAGGACACATACCATATGTTTGCACGTATAGGAGGATTAGGAGGAAGCTAATGGAGGACCATGAGGGAGAAGAAGGGGAAAAATAGATGAGGAGGGGGAAGGAGGCAAACCATGAGAGATTCTTGAATGCTGAGAACAAACTGAGGGCTAATGGGGATGGGGGAGTGGGGAAGGGGGGTGATGGGCATGGGGGAGGCCACTTGCTGGGATGAGCATTGGGTGTTTTATGGAAACCAACTTGACAGTAAACTATTTAAGAAAAAAACAAAAACTAACCCCATGGGATTGCTTCTCCTAGACAATTTTTTTTTTTTTTTTGCTGTTCAAAGTGCACACCCTTCTCTTGTTCTTTTATTTCAGCTTGAAATAAAGTTGTCCAAGGTAGGAAATAATACAATTGCCAGCCCTCCCTTTTTGTATTTGTGGACCACTTGGCTTCGTTATCCCTTGGGTTTAAAGACTCTCAGGAAAACTTGGAAATCTCTTGAGAACTTAGTTTATAATGATGGTCTACTTCTAGGCTCCACCCAACAGTTTTATTGTCATATTAAAACCAACACCTATCACATAAAATAGAATGAGAAAAAAAAATCATGTGCATTTTGCAGATAGAACAAGACTTCAAGGATCTTTTCTATTCAGTGCCTACTTCAGCCTTTCATTCCACAGGTTCTCAAGTTGTATGTTTCTATTTTATTTTTCAGGAGGGAATATAGGAGAAGTGCACCTTTCAAAGCCCCTCCCAGCAAAGATGAGGAAACCAAGGAGACAGGAAGGGCCTTGCCAATAATCATGTGCCAGCTATGGGCCCCTTGAGCTTGAGCTCAGAGCTGTTCTCTCTGGTTGTAGAAAACAAAATAAAGCAGAAGACATTGGAAAATATAAAGAAAATGATCGTGGCAATTCATAATCCACAGTAATGGATAACTATTATTCATTTTTTGGTCAATGTCATTTTTTTATTATGAAAAATGTAGTTTATACAATTCAGATCATAATTATATATAATTTGGTATGGATTTTTAAAGACATGATATAACACAAGTATTTTCCAACATGAATAAAAACTCTAACATATTTTTGTGATCATCTGATATTTTATTAACAAACATACCATAATTCCACTAACTACCTTGATTTTCTAGAGATTTTGTATTTTAAATAATCTAGCAGTGAGTATCTTTCAATAATTTTCCCCCTGTATTTTGTTAAGTAACTTTTAGGATAAATTCCCAAAAATCTGAATTAAGAGTATGGATATTTTAAGGCCTTTGATATTTGTTGACCATTTTTTTTATAGATAGCTTGTGTCAATTTACTTTCCTTCAGGGATATGTTAAAGTAATTAATTTCTTAGACTGCCATGAACATTAGTTATTCTAGTTTTTTAGAATTTTTATTCTTACAAAATTCAAATCTACAAACATACAAAAACAGTATAACTCCTGTATGCCCTTTGTCTATATTCACTAATCATTAATATGTTAAGTGTGCATGCATGATCTCAAACTATTTATTAATCACTATTATTATTATTATTTATTAATTGCTGAACCATTTGAGAATAAGTTACAGACATTTTTACCCCTAAATATTTCAATTTTTATCTTCTTATATTGTTGTATTTTCAAATCAAGCACATTTAAAATTGATAAATCATTATCATCCAACACACAGCCCTATATTTAGTATTATCCTTCATAGCATTTTGTTTTCTGATCTAGAATCCAAGCCAGGATGATGTACTGTGTTTTCTTGCCGTGCCTTTTTAATCCCTTTAATTCAGAACAGTTTCTCAGCCTTTAGTTTCATGACTTTGATACATTTGAAGAGTACAAGCAGGTTGTTTTGTAAAATGTCTTTCAATCTGGGTTTTTCTGAGTTTCCTCATAATTAGACTCAAGTTATGCTATTTGGACAAGTATGCCATAGAAGTGATGTTCTGTTCTCAGTGCATGTACATCATGTCAGTTTGTCCTATTTTTAGTGATGTTCATTTTAATCACTTGGTTTCTACCATGTTTCCCTTCTGTAAAGGTATCTTTCCCTTTTGTAATTAATAAGTAATCTATGGGAACTAACTGGAGACTGTGTAAATATCCTGGACCTCAGCAAACTCTCTCCCCTCCGTTTTAGCATCCATTTTGATAGGTATCTGAGATAGTTATTACTATGATTGTTACAAAATACTAATTTTCTACCTCCAGAGTCCTTTCTGCATATATTATTTGCCATTTTACTTTAACAAAAAGCTTTTGCTTTTTCTTGCTATTTTGTATGTATATATGTAGTCAGTCATTTGTTCATAAATAGTTTTAATAGAATGGATGCATGGATTCTTTTTATATTCAGTATGTTATAATCCACTATAGTTATTGTTCATTTTGATACTGAAATTGTCCCTGATTTGGCTAATGGAAGCGCTTGTTTCTAAGTTCTTTGGACATATCCCCATCATTTAATTAGCCCTTTCTTATACCCTGCCTCCCCACCTCCCCACACAGACACACAAACCCCACATTCCAGATACTCTGCTCCAGCAATTATCCTGCTCCATTCTGGAATTGGCCATTTATCCAAGGACCTCTGATTTCTTTCACTGGAAAATAGAATTAATTCTATTTTTTAATGCAAACATTTTGGCTTTAATTTACATTTCTTTGGTTATTAGTGCAGTTAAATTTTTTCAAGTATTTATTCCTTGTTTTCATTTCATCTTTTGTTATTATATTTCATTTGCATAGTGTTTTCTTTAGAACACCTAGAGTACACACTCAGGAATGACTTGGATTCTAATATTTAGATGAAAGCATTTGTTTCAAAGGGTAAATTAAATTTGTAATTTCATTGTTCTAAATGGTTAAATCCCCCATGAGGCTTTTCATAAAACTCTTGTAAATATTTTAGAGGAAGCCAGTCCCATTTCAGAACACCATCCTTATAGTCAAATTCAGAACTTTAGCCTATGGGAGCTGAATCCATTCTCCAGTGCTTTCTACTTTATAGTGGCCAGGGCCAAGATTTTCTAGGTGGTAGAGTATGTGAAATCTGTGTTGGTGAAAGCAGGAGGTGGAGAGGAAAAGCTAAATTTGAGGTCAAAGGAATCTATGGCAGTGGAAGGAGACATGGTTAGGAAAGGAAAGGAAAAAGGTAGGGTTATTCCAGAAGCAGCTGCATAGAGAAAGGAAGGACTCTCAAGCAGTAGTAGTCAAAAGAGACATAGGGGCACCTGGGTGGCTCAGTCGGTTAAGTGTCTGACTTCAGCTTAGGTCACGGTCTCATGGTTTGTTCGAGCCTTGCTTCAGACTCTGTGCTAACAGCTCAGAGCCTGGAGCCTACTTCAGATTCTGTGTCTCAATCTCTCTCTGTTCCTTCCCTGTTCTCTCTCTCTCAAAAACAAATAAATATTTTTAAAAAATAAAGTAGAAATCATAAACCAGAGTGGCAATTTGTAAAGAATTTTACTTTTATAAAGAACTACCATTAGTTTGAAACATTCTGTAAACACCTATGGATGGAACAGATCGTCCCTTTGCTTGTTACAAAATAAGCATATGTATCTAAATTACGTATGATTTACAGTGATCCATCTTCAAATGAAATTATAGTGAAAAAAATAAATACCAGCTTCTATTTGGGAGCACACATATCAACCATAAATGTGCATACAGAACTGGAGATTTCATTTCTCAGGTGTTCTGGGTGTTGGACACGCATCTCCCCCACAAACACTGATGGTCTTGCGTGAGAGGCAGAAGTAGGAAAACTTCACCGTGCCTTAGTCGACGCGTCTTCTCAGCTCTCTGCCCCATGGGCCCTTCAATGGCTGCAGCCTCTTGGTTTTCCTTTCCCTGTGAGCTCTCAGGACTTCATTGTCCATTTAAGCAAATCTCAACCCGAGACACACCTGATATCCAAATACTCATGACGATTTTCAAAGAGGAGGGACATTAATTGATTTTGTCACCGTCACTACTTTGCTTCTCTGTGTTGCTGTTCCTTTTGTGACTGGAGTCACTTCCTGTTGTTCCTTGGATCCCTTATGACCTTTCTCCTCACCGAGTCCTCACAGTCTCCTCTCTATTACATTTCTATGCTAGCATCTCCTTAAAAAATGATAAAACTCATGTTGTTCTTTTGATAATCCAGCTGCTTCAGAAAATTTGGAAATGCCAAAAAAAAAAAAAAGGTAAGGAAGAAAGTAGAAGCTACCTATAATTCTAGCACCTTCAGTTGGGTATTTTTCCCTTCATTCTCTCTTATCCATGCATCTTCTTTACGTGTCTTTAAATAATTCTATCTCTATATCACTGTCTGTATGTATATATGTACACACAGAAGCAAAAGACAAGGAGATACTCATTCCAAAGTGTATGTGTCTGTCTACACATACGAGCAAGAAATAAACTTCTGTTTTGTTAAGCCACTGAAATTCCAGGCTTTTTGTAACAATAGATAGAGATACCCTAACTAATGCAGTTATTTAAAATAAAGTAGCTGACAGACAGGTACATGCAACTGGAAATAGAGGGGTGGAGGGTAAAGGAGAAAACATTAAATAAGAGGGGAACATGGACACACCAGTAATAAGTAGGTAGCCCTTCTCTGTATGCTGCAGTTTCAAAGNGTCACAGAATCTAAAGCAGGCTCTAGGCTCTGAGCTATCAGCACAGAGTCTAATGTGGGGCTTGAACTCATGAACCATGAGATCATGACCTGAGCTGAACTGGGACCCTTAACTGACTGAGCCACCCAGGACCCCCCCTGTGTTTTATATTTAATGTATAAAAATACATATATTTTAAAGAATTAACCAAGGATTGAGAAATCAAGGCCAGTCTATCAATCAATCATTCTATCCATGTATTCTTTAAAAAAGTGCTTGTTAATTGCCATTGGATAGGCACCATAGATATATCAAGGATTAAGATGTGGTCCTTTCTCCTATAATTGTCAGGAGAAATATCAGCTTTATAAGTCTGTTAGGAAAAATTGCTGTTTTCTACAAGGACCCTCTAGGGAGAAGGAAGAATTAAGTGAAGAACTTTATTAGTTTTGCATTTTATTAAAGTCTATTCTGGCTGTTTTTCCTTCCCATGATAAAATACTAAGATTTAAAATGGATTTGTCTTAAACCTTTGCCATCTTTTTACTTTCAGCTTCTAAGAAAATTCTAAGAGTCATAAAATTGATCAAAGCTATCAAAAAAGTAGGGGAAAAAGACAAACAGTCCAGATAAAACAGTGATCATAAAATCCACACCCTTGTTTGCCTCATCTTGGTTACTTGTATAGAATTAGAAAATATTCTTTAGAATTTGGAGAAAATTGGAATTTTAATTTCAGAAGCTCCAGGTTGTGGACTGTTCACCTCCCTGAGCCACTGAGTAGGCTAGTATGTGTGGCACAGGACAAAGCAGGCCCTCACCATCTAGTGAGAGACAAGACTAAAGATAGATGTTCTCTGTGTCACAGAATGATTCAGATCAGTGCTACCTGCCTGAACAAGAGTAGACATGTTTACCATAGGACCCTGAACAAAGAGTTGCAATTTACTCATAATGCCTCCTTTCCTGGGAATTTCTCTTCCCACTTCTGTATGGTGGAAATGACTCTTCTGCATGAATTCAAGCATGTGGAACCAGAAACCCCGCTTTTTGTCACTCCAAAATGGGCCACATAAGACACCCCCCTGACCATATTGTCACCCTGAAAGCCTGGTCCTAATGCCATTTTTTGCAGTTTGGACCTCTTAGTCCCTGAATCTCATACCACAAATGAGAACTTCCTAACTGTATCTTCTTAATATTCAACTTTCATCTGTATTGGAAAGTCAATGAAGAAAAGATTCAGAAAAGAATTACATATATCCTTCAAATCTAGAAAACATTTAGATGGCTGTGTCAAAGGGATAGTGATATTTTAGAAAGAGGGGTAAAATTTTTGTGATGGTATTTGTTATTTTCCTGGGGATAGGGGGACCAGGAACATTGGAATCCTGCCCCAATCTCATAGCTCATTCCCACAAAGTCCCCAAAGGAATTATTTTTAAAAAGGGAGTACAGCAAATGGGAAATTAAAGTACACTTTATTATTAGCCTGGCCAATGCCAAATAAACAAATGTAGAACTTTCTGGTAATGTGTCTAGGAAACATGGCATACTCTCAGATCCTGATCCAGATATGCAAACTCTAAGTTGAGTATCTTATCTTGGAATCTTCTTATCCTTGGGCTGCTCACATGGAAGAGGGAACAGAAGTAATAAATGAGGAAAGTACTGCATGGAAAAAGAAATAAAATTAACCTGGAGAAATTTCAGAGACAGAATCCTTTATTAAACAAAACAACAAACAAAAGTACTCCAGCATATAAACAGCTGTATCATAAAAAATAATCTCTCCTCATCAGGCAGATAGGTATCCTGGACCTAATCCCCAAGTGACAGACATGGAGGGATTGTGGGTTCCAAGATCAACCCTGAGAGTAAAAGAAAAAGAAAAGAGCTCAGTGATGCGGACACCCTCACTGATGTGGCCATGTGACTGCAGGAGAAAGGAGATCGTAGCATACAATGAACTGTCTGCTGGTGAACATGGCCGCAAACAGCAGCCGGGTGTCTGGTACAGTTAGTTTAGGACTTTATTCTCTGAGAAAGAAGTGAAAAATGGGACAAGAGAGTGAAGACACTGCTTGTCAACTCCCCCACAAGTTAGAGATTGGTCAGGAAAGGTCATCATTGGTTTTAGGTTGTAGTTTTGTTCTCAGGGTCAATACGGCCATTGTGAGTCTCTTACATTCTGCAGGGAGACTCAGGTAGGAACTCCCACAAACATCACAATTACCTACTGCATTAGATATTCCAATCCTTACTGTATATATTAGGAAAATGTGCCTCAGAAAGGTTATTTTGACCAAGATCTCAGAGCTACGAAATGTGATCTTGAATTATCTGAATCCAGAGCCTATGCTATTTGTCATTTTTTTCATCTGAGTTTATTACACCAGAATTGCATTATTAATTAGAACAGGTTTTGGAAATCACTTGATTTTTTTCTTATTAGCTATCACAATTTGGCCTTTATGGAAGTATTCAAAGTCGAACCTGAGTTATATTTCCTATACACAAATGACACAAAGCAAGCATTGTTCACCATGCCCTTTGCAGCATTCTTTAAGACCTCTTGATACTGTCAAGAACAGAAGCTTCTTCACTCAGAAGTTCTGATACATCCTTCCAAAGAAAACATTCTTTCTTACAAGTAGTCATAATCACCTTATTCATATGCTTACTCACCCCAGGTAGCTAGGTACCTGAGCTGAAACAACCATTTAGTGCAAACAATTGTAGGAATATGTACACATATTTTGCATTAAATATATGATATATTTACTTCCCATAAGGGAGGTATGACTGACTTCATTAACAAGTTCCAGAAAATGGGGGTTTCCTAGTTTATGCATAAATGTATATGAATCTGCTTTCTAGCTCTTGCATAATTTCACCACCTAAATATTCAAATATATGTATAAATGCATATATATATACATCCATATTGACACGGTACAATGGATATTATGGTTATTACTATTAAGAAACAGGTAGACATCTGGTTTCTGCTTGGGATGTAAGGAACCAGAAGGATTGTTATTCCCACCCCTACAACAACAACAAAAGCCAAACAAACTACAAGTTCACTTTTCTTGACTGCATCAAAGAATCAAAGTTGGAGGAAAAGATGGGACAGGAACCATGGCTTACCTGGGGCAGATGCAGTCAGACACCAGTTAGGAAATGTCAACTAGTATAGTCAAGAGATTGATGGCTTCCAAGTGTAAGCTGGCAAGAGAGTGTGGACCTCCTTAGACCTACAGATATAAGAGGAGTTTGCACCTTCTTCTCCACAGACCCCACTGGGAGCTAGCATAAATGATTGGTCAATCTCTTGAGAAAGGAAAGTGTTTTTATGGTGTAAGCCTGGACCTTTCTCTCTTCTCCTTGACAAAGTAATGCAATTCTTAATCTGTTGGGGAAGGAAGGCGCTGGTGAAAACCCATTGCATCTGGGCAAAAGAAACAAGAAGAAAACCTCAGTTTCTGGGTCATGTACAGAAATTGTTTCAGGGCTCAGAAGTGCAGCTGAGGCAAGGGTGCTGAGATATAAAGTATGACTGAAGGAACAGGAATCCCGTGGTGCCCTGAGAGAAACCACAGCAATAATATGACCTAAGAGCCAGTGGGACTCTTGACAAGATTAACTCACACCCTCACATTAAAAACATAGCAGAAAGAAATATATATTCATTTCCATGCAAAACAAATGATTTATCTCAGCCTCTGTCCTACACAAAATGCTTAGCTTTAAACAAAAACTTACAAAGTATTTGAAAAGGTAAGGAAAAAATGATATAATGCCAAGAGGTAAAGACACAGATGTTGGGACTATCTGAGAGGGAATTCAAGAAACAGATAGCAGTCATTGTTGATTATTTCCAAGCCACCAGGCTTTGATGTTTTTGTGGGATATGGCAGACTATAAAGCTAATAAAGGTCAAGCTGGACTAAGACATCCTTTACCCAATAAAGCTGGTTCCTAAAGACTCTGTAATGGGTCTTCCAAGAGCACCATTATCATTCAGTTCATATATATTTACTCGCTATTCATTGTATATGAGGCCCAATCCCCAGCCTTTTATTAATGACAGATACTATTCTGTTTAAATGAACACAATTACATGTTATATCCCACCACTCCAGATCCTTTTGGACCTCAGGAGTATATCAAGTTGTATCATAGATTTTCTTGGCTTCATAGCATCCTGTGATGGCCTTTCTTGGCCATCTCTTCCTGCACCTTAGTTCCACATAACTATATGCATTAGAACATGCTCTCATCATAGCATCATCTGCAAACTTACGGATGTGCATCTGGAACCACAGGTGTCTCCTGATGGAACCGCTCCCTTATTTGAGACCAGTTGGAGGTGAAGACCTGTCCTCTGACATTTAATTTAGCCTAGAGCTTCATTGTTACATTAGTATCTATTTTTCTCTTATAATTCTGTGTAAGCATAGATTTGGATCATTCATTCATTCATTCATTCATTCAATATATGAATATATATCATTCATTCATTCATATAGGGCAATATATGAATGAATCCTTGTATCATGTGATAACCAAACAGTATTTTGCCAACATCCAATATTGTCAGGGACTGCTCCATGCATTTTCCATGCATTATGCATTTCTTACAATAATTCAACAAGTATTACTAGCCCCATTTTACATTTAAGAAAATTGGACACAGTGGGTTTGAGTAGTATTGTCCAGAGATATATAGTTAACAACAAATCTGGCTTTTTAATAACCTGTCCAAGTTGATGCCCAGTAGGCCACACATGAATTTATACTGATTTCAAACAAATCCCCACGGAAAGACATTTCATATTGGGATGACATGTATGGATGATCATCTTACTTTTTTTTTTAGCTCTTCTCTTATTCTTTGAGAGGACTGAACTGGATCATGAGAGAGTGAATGGAGCACAAAATATCATGAGAGATTTAGAAAGGCCAGTGGGGATGAATCTATAGAATCAGAGCTTCACAAACCATGAAATAAAGCAATGGAGAGAAATTCTCTCTCCTTTACATCCTCATTGGTACATTTCTTGTGATTTTTTATTCTACTATTAATATCATTCTCTTGTTAATTCAGAAGACACTATTCACCTGCCCCTTCCTGACAGGTGCTAGAGTCCCATACCTTTACACAGCACTTATTATATTCCCTGATGTTTTCCTTTATTTCCTTTGGTTTTCCTTCCCCCACTAGAACATAAGCTCTACAAGAGGAGAAAGTTTGCCTATCTTATTCATTGTTGTTAGCATACAATAGATAGTTTCTGAACGACTGAATCATGTCTAATATGTGGTCAAGATTCTTTTATTTTTTAAATATTTATTTTGAGGGGGGGCACAGAGCGAGGGAGACACAGAATCCAAAGCAGGCTTCAGGCTCTGACCTGTCAGCACAGAGCCTGACACAGGGCTCAAACTCATGAACTGTGAGATCATGACCTAGCCAAAGTTGGACACTTAACTGACTGAGCCACCCAGGTGCTCCTGTGGTCAAGATTCTTATTACAATGTCTATCCATTGGGGTCAGACAATTGCTTGTGAGTAGGAAGCAAGATTGCCCCTTGGGGAGAACTACATCCCTATAGTCAGTCACCCTGAAACAGGACTGAGGGAAGGCTCATGCTTCCATACAGAGCCAGAGAGAAGTTTGGTGTAGAGTCTTAGGTGCTGAGGTGCCTGCCTCACAGAGGCCCATCAGGGTCATGTTTGGATTTAGACATGGACGTTATTTTAGGGTTCCCCTCAGGCCTTTGATAAAGTCCTTTTAACAAATCTTAGCCTGCTATCAATTGGGCTGCAAGAATCAGAAAGAGTAGTATTATTCACTCTCTGAGCCCAGAGTGGAGGGGAACTTCAGAGTAGACATGCACAAAGACAATAGTGTCAGCAGAGCAAAGATCTGACATGGAGGTTATCAACAACAAAGACACTAACAACGTGCCAGCAAGACGGAAGTCTCGAAGCATAAAAAGGAAAATTGATTGTTTAAGATAACAAGAAAGTCCTGGGTGTTTGGAGACAACTAGTAAGCTT